>NW_028227272.1:83177500-83490000 GCF_978045245.1 Mus caroli
ATTGTGGCTCAAAGTTTTGACTGTAGGATGGCAACCCCATCCCTTAAGTTGGTGCCCTGTGTTTCTGCTAGAGGTGGGCTCTACAAGTTCCCTCTCCCCACTGTAGGGCATTTCATCTAAGTTCCCTCCCTATGAGTCCTGAGGAATCTCTCACCTCCCAAGTCTCTAGTACATTCTGGAGGGTCCCCTACACATCCTACCTCCCAAGGTTACCTGTTTTGATTCTTTCTGCTGATCCTCAAGGCTTCTGTCCCTTTCCCCCACCCAATACCTGATCATGTTCCCCTCTTCCCCTCCCTGTCCCCTTTCCCATCCAGGTCTCTCCCTTCCTCCCCGCTCCTGTGATTACTTTCTTCTCCCTTCAAGTGGGACTGAGGCATCCTCACTTGGGCCCTTCTGCTTGTTAAACTTTTTGGGTTTTGTGGACTGTATCTTGGGTATTCTGTACTTTTTTTAATGGTTAATATCCACTAATTAGTGAGTATATACCATGTACATCCTTTTGTCTGAGTTACCTCACTCAGAATGATATTTTCTAGTTCCATCCATTTGCCTGCAAAACTCAGGATGTCATTTTTCTTAATAGCTGAGTAGTATTGCATTGTGTAAATGAACCACATTTTCTGTACCAACAGGGGTTATTTTACTTAAGATTTCTTTGGCTATTTGTGGGGTTTTTTGTTTGTTTGTTTTGGTTGTTTTGGTTTTGGTTTTGGTTCCATGTTAACTTTCAGATTGTTTTTTCTAGAGCTTTGAAGAATATCATGCAATTTTAATAAGGTTTCCTCTGAGTCTGTAGATTGCCTTTGGTAACACAGCCATTTTCATAATATTAATTTATATCAATACAGTAGCATGGAAGCACTTGTGCCTTCTTCAATTAATTGTTAGTGTCTCACAGTTTCACCGTAGACATTTTGTTTAAGTTCATTCCTAGGTATTTTATACATTTATTTTTAAACTATGTGAGAGATTATTATCTTGGTTTCTTTCTTGAAAAAAAAAAAGGTTGTTATTCTACAGGAAAACTGTTGTTTTTGTATTTCAAAGAAAGTACTCATGCTCTCTAAGTGTACTCTTGAGACCTTTGACTTTGTCCTTATAGTTGAGGACATCCCAAAGGAGCTTGCATGAATATAAATATACTTTCCTGTCCTACAAATATATGAAGCAGATAATGATCTAAAAGCAGGTAAAGACACATGTATAAATTCCGCTTAATGGTGACCGAGCAGAGCAGCACGGCCTTGATGGGATGCAATCCAGGATCCACTTTGCTCTCTTTTATGAGTTATTTAGACAGCCTCCTTTGGTCCACACTAAACAACAAAAATAGAGAGAAGAGGGGCTGGCGAGATGGCTCAGTGGGTAAGAGCACTGACTTACTCTTCTGAAGGTCCTGAGTTCTAATCCCAGCAATCACATGGTGGCTCACAGCCACCGTAATGTGATCTGACACCCTCTTCTGGTGCCTCTGAAGTCAAGCAAGGACTGAGGGAGTAGGGCCAACCTGAGCAAGCAAGGCCTACCGAACTGAGCAGAGGTCCTAAAAAAAAAAAAAAAAATTCAATTCCCAACAACCACATGAAGGTTCACAACCATCTGTACAGCTACAGTGTACTCACATACATAAAATCAATAAATAAATCTTTTTGAAAAAAATAGAAGAAAAAAAGTCTGAGACCTCAGATTAAATTTCAGCTGGCATATTAATAATTTTGAAATCCTCTATACCTGTCAGGCTTCTTATTACCTATTCTAAAATCCCACATTGAAGTTTTGATTTGTTTTGGTTTTGTTTTATTGACCTCACTTACAATTCTTTTCTCACAGTTCCAACAACTTACAACTTACAATTCCAAACAATTGTTTATAAACCCTTCCAGGCTAAAATAATTAACATATCACTAGGATCAATTGCAAATAATTTATGAAATGGAGGTAACCTGCGAGAAGGTGGTATCAACTTTAAGTGTCTTAAACACATTCAACCTATTTCAAATGCTTTAAATATTTTGTTAGAAAGATAATTTTTTGTAGAAAATTTCAGCAGAAAACACTTGTCTGTAGTCCTGTTTTTAAAGTCACATAATTTCTGTTTGCAAATGTCACTTCCTTGACAGTGCAATAGAAAAAGGCACAGCGTGTACATTGCATTCTGGCCAATAGATTAGCTCAGCTATTTTAATTATCCATCTACTGCAATATTTTCTTATTTTTGTGTGTGTGTAAATAGCAAAAAATCACTGTGTACCCATGTTTTCTTGACTTGAGGTCCAACAGCAGGCATTCTTGCTGAGCAGATGTGTTCCTGTTTGCATGTCCAATGGTTCTGCTTCGGTTTTGTAATCCAGTATTTTGTGTTTTCTAAATAGACTTGTTCAAGTCATTAGACTGAAATTTGCTAATTTGCCAAAATAAATATTTCTTCTCAAATGCCAAAAGTTTGAGTCTTTCTGTGACTGATTCTTGCTGTCACATCTTCAGTTTGAATATAAACACCCAGACCTCAAACTGTCTGCAATCCTAGTCCATTTTTTTTCAAATGGTTTAGGGTTAAATGTGATCATTTCAGTCATTTTTCTATTGCCCAGAGGGACTATTATTCTTTTACAAAATGCCTATTAGGGAAGACATTGGGAATTCAGAACAATTTTTATTTTTTTGCTTATCTTCCCAGGGCCATGAGATCAGAATCCAGATGTTCAGACTCAGTTCTGTGCAGGATTGTTCCCTGGCAAGAGACTTGTGGTTTAACATGGAGGAGAGAGAGGAATGGGGACAGATGTGCCTGGAAGACATGCTAGCATAGCCATCTTTAATATATTTTAATAAATGGAGAACACCAAGTATTGGGAAAATGGACGTACTCTGAATCTTACCACAATCAACACAGTTTTAAAGGAAGCGAAAATTGTATCACAAATTAAAATAAGAGTAACAAGACTATTGAGAAATTAGGTTACCTTGTTTTCTACATGAGGACAAGTTCATCTGAGGTATAATACAGAGGAATTTTAAGAGAGATTCTTCTTCGCTTGAGTCATCCTTGGCCTCCCTTCTTCACGAGTTGTCCTGTTCCTGTTTTTCGGTGATTGCTTTTTTTCTCCTTCCACATAATCACTTTTAGCTATTTAACGATAATACCTTTAAATCTGTTTTTGCTCATTTCATTTTTTTTGTCTTTACCTAAAGCAATATATATATGCCTTATGTTGGGCCAATATTCTAAGACAAATAGAAAATATTGTTTATGCTTTAATTTTTGAACAATTAGCAGCGCTATTGTTAAAACATTGTCACGTTTTCTGATTAAGTTTCTTTATTCTAATCTTTGGCTCATTCCTCCCCTTGTATTTGTAGTCTATTATATCATTCAAGATTTTCCCTGAATGCCTTCTCAGGAATTTAAATTTGAACATGTTACCCAACACATGATTTTATATTAATTAAACTGTTTTAGGGAAAAAAATGCTACATGAAAATTTCAAAATTAGATTCTAAAAGTTATATGGTTCCCATGACTTATAAAAAAGCACATTTGCATATATAAATATAAAACTATTATTTTAAACAGCATAGTTTAACTACTGCAAGTTTCTATCCTTTTCTTAAGTTTCATTATGTAAACAACACACATCTCTCTTGGTGCATTCCAAACCCCAGCATACCATAAAATGCTGTCACAGCCTGTAGTTAATTTAGATGGACATTGTAACCCCCGGTTTACCAGACTTGAAAGGTTCAGTAATTCCCATTCTGCCTTAGCAGAGTGATCATTACTCACAAAGACTCTGGAGCTCACAAGCGTGATGCCATGGCAACAAGGCACAGCTGGCTTTCACAAGGAAGGTTTACTGTGCAGAATGCCTGACCCTCTCAAGAATGCACACACCAAGAAAGAACCATTTGCTGATAGTCACACACACAATACATGGTAGTCATGGTATTGAATTGGATGTGTGACTTATATATGTTCTCAGTATGTATTTCTGTGTGAAACTGATGAAATTAATCAATAATTCTGTTGTAGTTAAATAAACAGTATGTGCTTTGCAAAACATCTGCATGTTGGCCTTCAATTGAACTTAAACCCCTGCTCTTTACTGGGCTTATACCAGAGTTTGAAATAGCCTTAGTAATCATCTAACCTGCTTACTATGTATAAACTGGAGGATACACCTTTTACACCATCTTTAACGTGTTTTTATCCCATCTTAGCCTTCTGAGTCACAGACCTTCGTCTTTACATATTAACTATTTTTCATGGGCCTGGGGGGGGGGGTTGTCTCTGGAAAACTTTTAAGTGAGCTTCCCTCATCTGGATCAATGTAGTGTATAGATTCTCTAAGGTAATATACAGGTTTTATTAAATATACTTAAAACTATAATTTTAAGCTTCAACTATTCCACTCTTGAAAATCAGTGAAATCCAAAATAGCTTGTTTGGTTGCGTTGTCAGAATTTGGTGTGTTATAATCTGCCCTCCTATTGGTCTTATGTGTAAGTCTCCAGCACTTCAGCTTTACAGAAGTAGTGTTTGCACACTTCCATAAATCTGTAGGTGCTACATGGATGTGTCATAACCCCATTAATATGCAGTATGGATATTTTCCCTTGACATCTAGAGAGTTGAGAGGATTTTTTTTATTACAGATTTTCCTCAATTACATTTCCAATGCTATTCCAAAAGTCCCCCCCACCCTCCCCCTCCACTTCCCTACCCACCCATTCCCATTTTTTTTGTTTTTTGTTTGGCCCTGGCGTTCCCCTGTACTGGGGCATATAAAGTTTGTGTGTCCAATGGGCCTCTCTTTCCAGTGATGGCCAACTAGGCCATCTTTTGATACATATGCAGCTAGAGTCAAGAGCTCCGGGGTACTGGTTAGTTCATAATGTTGCACTCTACAGGGTTGCAGATCCCTTTAGCTCCTTGGATACTTTCTCTAGCTCCTCCATTGGGGGCCCTGTGATCCATCCAATAGCTGACTGTGAGCATCCACTTATGTGTTTGCTAGGCCCCGGCCTAGTCTAGACTTCAGTCTAAACAGAATTTCTGAGTGAGGGACCCAGTCTCCACTGCTCTAAACTAGTTTTATCATGAAGAATTTCTATGCACTTTTCTTTCTAGTTATTTGTAGTCTCATAGTTTTCTTTTTAACTTGACATCTTCAATACTTAAGTCAATAGCCATTTTCATAGGTGTGACCAAGGACTGTGCTTACTTCGTTATCACTTCGTTATCACATGTCCACATATTTGTCCAGTCCTCCTGAATTTGGACATGAACATGAATTACTCACATAATTGTAATATTCTCATTGTTAATAGGATGAAAGTGTTATAATAATAATAAAAGAAATTGATAATAATATTTATTTAACACTATTACAGAAAAATAAATTATATTTTACTATCTGTCTGGTTTTTCATGATTCTCTAAAACTTAGCATAAGAGTAATGGTTTCATTTTGATACTTAATACATAAAGAGGTCCTTGTTGAAACTCCTTCCCTCTGCTGTCTATCTCTCTCCTTTCCCCTGCTCCTCTTTCTCACTTATAGCTTCCTTTCTCCTTTCCTGTCACATATCTTATTGGCACATACACACAATTATCACCACAAGCAAAAAATGGGGAACTTATTCTAAAATCAAATATGACTGGCCTTGGCTGCAAAATGTAAATGTTGGCTTCTATAAATAGCCTATTCCAACATGTTAATAGTTTGATAAAGTTTTATGAGAAAACAAGGGAAATCCTAAGTTCAGATACCTTTCAAATACATAGGTGGAAACATCAGATAACTAGAGCATCAGGTTAGAACAAAGCTGGACTTTTTGATGAGGTCTTCAGAAACAAACAATACTCTTAACATTAGCATCCTGGAACCTATTGATCTTTAATATATTGCAAAATGTTTCACCTATTAGTCACAGGGATTTTAGGGACAATCATGAGTAGGGAAGAGGTGGATAACTAAAAAGGCAGCTAACAATAAATCAAGATAAACTGTGAATTGTGTCTGAGCTTTCAATGTCCCAACCTCTTCATTCATGAAAGTTCTCACCAGCCACTCAGCCTTGCAGTGCAACTCGGTCTGGGAACTTTCATTCACTGGGTCCTACTGCCGTGTTTTGCTTTTCTTACCTACTTCAGATCTTTCTCTTTATGATGCCTAAGTTGTACTATGACCTCCATACACACAGAGCCACACATACACAGGTATAAAATGAAATCTTCCAATGAATTAATGGGCAAGTGAAATGAATAGACAGAAGTACAAATGTTCTCTGCATATTTATATACATGTAAACCTTTAGGCATCAGAAAAAAAAACACAAATGAAAACGTTTTGAGGTTCCTTCTCACTACAATTAGAACAACTGTCATTAAGGCAACAATTAAAGGAGGAAAAGATGTAGGGAAAGAGAAATAATTCTTCACTGCTTATCAGGAGGGTTAAAAATCAATTCAGGCCTTAGGAAAATATTCACGGAAGTTTCTCAAAGCAATAAAGGTAGAACTACTACACAACACAGCTATTTTACCCTAATTATACAACAAAGAACTGCTACTGTTACCAACTGTCTTTCTTTAATCTGTGAGCAACCATGTTCTATTTTCATAGGTCTCATATAGAAGGGGCAATGTTCCTATTTATTCCACTAAAGAAAACAAAGAAAACCAAAGGTTCGGTTCAATGTGTCTCTTTCTGTGTATACACACAAGCATGCACATAATGTTGTTAATAGCCACTTGTCTGTTCTGCTTTTACATTAATCTGCTTTCTACTAAGGATTACATAGGTTGTTCTCACTTAAATATGTTTAGCTCTGAAAGAGAATATTAGACTAAAAGTGGAGTTCACCTTTAAGCTAATGTATACACAAAAGTATTATCAATCTTATGATAATGATTTGCTCAAAATTGTGTGGTAATCTTCCTTCTCCTTCTCCTCCTCCTCCTCCTCTTCCTCCTCCTCCTCCTTCTTCTTTCTCCTCCTCCTTCTCCTCCTTCATCCTCCTCCTCTCCCTCCTCCTCCTTTGGTAACATCTACTGCTGCTTTGCACTTTAGCTTTTGTATAAATTTGTATAAAAGCAACTCTGATTTAAGGTGTATTTTCAAAAAAAAAAAAAAAGAATGGAAGATATTACACTGGTAATAGGTCCATTGAAACAATTGTGATTGGAACTCTATTGACAAGGATAAAATCATTTTTACAGGGCATATATACCAGGTAGAAATGTGCAATTGACAACCTCTAGAAAAAGGAAAACCAGAGGTAAGCTGAGTCATGTTCCTACTTACAGAGAGATTAAGAGCTTTGTAAAATGAAATGAGAAGACAGTAATAATGAATTACTGCTCATGTTTGAAGTATCTAGTGGTTGTGTAATATTTTTCTGCCTTAGATTAAGAACAAAGAATTCAGTAAAATTCCCCCCATGTCCATGTGTTCAAGGCTCTTCTGCACTTTCTCTCCTATTACTGGATGGTTTAACTCCTTTGTCAAAGATCAAGTGACTATAGGTATGTGAGTTCATTTCTGGATGTTCAATTCTATTCCATTGATCTATCTGCCTGTCTCTGTACCAATACCATACAGTTTTTATCACTATTGATTTGTAATATAGCTTGATGTCAGGGATGGTGATTCCCCCAGAAGTTCTTTTATTGTTGAGAATAGTTTTCGCTATCCTGGGTTTTGTTATTCCAAGTGAATTTGGAAATTGCTCTTTCTAACTCTATAATCAGAACACCAATGACTTATGCTTTAAAATCAATATTTGACAAATAGGACCTCATAAAATTGCAAAGTTTCTGTAAGGCAAAGGACACTGTCAATAGGGTGAAATGGCAACCAACAGATTAGGAAAAGATCTTTACTAACTCTACATCTAAAAGAGGACTAATATTCAATATATACAAAGAATATAAGAAGTTAGTCTCCAGAGAACCAAATAACCCTATTAAAATTGGGGTACAGAGCTAAATAAAGAATTCTCAAGTGAGGAATACCAAATGGCTGAAAAGCACTTAAGGAAATGTTCAACATCCTTAGTCATCAAGGAAATGAGAATCAAAACAACTCTTAGATTCCACCTCACACCAGTCTGAATGGCTAAGATCAAAACTCAGGTGACAGCAGATGCTGGTGAGTAATGTGGAGAAAGAGGAACACTCCTCCATTGCTGATGGGATTGCAAGCTGGTACAACCATTCTGGAAATCAGTCTGGAGGTTGCTCAGAAAATAGTGTCACCTAAGGACCCAGCTAGACCACTCCTGGGCATACACCCAAAAGATTCTCCAACATATAACAAGGACACGTGCTCTACTTTGTTCATAGCAACATTTTTGATAATAGACAGAAGCTGGAAAGAACCCAGATTTCCTTCAACAGAGGAATGGATACATAAAATGTGATATATTTATTCTATGGAGTACTAATCAGCTATAAAAAACAATGAACTTATGAAAATCTTATGCAAATGGATAGAACTAGAAAATATCATCCTGAGTGTGGTAACCCAATCACAAAAGAAAACACATGGTATAGACTCCCTGATAAGTTGATACTAGCCCAAAAGCTCCAAATAACCAGGATACAATTCATAGACCACAGGAAGCTCAATAAGAAGGAAGACCAATAAAGTCTGAAGAAAGCCTTATATGATTATTTAAACACTGAATTTTCTTTGATTGTATATGTTTTAAAATTTAGGGGTAGGCTTTTCCTTCACTGCCTATGCTGACTTTAAACTCACCATTCTTCCTTGGCTTCTGGGTGTGTGCTTGCTTGCATATACATTACTGTTCACTGTGGAATGAGTCAATCAAAATCATTAATACATTCCCTTGATTCATGTGCTTTTGCCAGCAGTGGACAGACCTGAACTGAATGTTTCTTCTTGGTGCTTTTTAAACAGGACTTGCAGAAGCTATCGCCATTATTTACAGCATCTTCTAAGTGTAGTTTTTCCAGTCAGTGAAATTTTTAATCTGCTTTTTTCCATATTCTTCTCTCTATTTAAAAAAATATTCCTTGTATTTTTGAGTAATGCCATGCCTGTCCCTCTGAGATACATTTTGCAAGTTCTTAAGAGCAGATTACCAAAGTCACCAACCACCCTGTTCCTGAAGTCTTATGACTTAATTAGCTGAAATGTTGTATTCTCTGGAGAGGTGGTGGGGAAGAGGTTAAGAACTTATTTGGTAATTTATTAATCCAATTTTTGTTCATGCTGGAGAGTTCATATCCTCTTGACGAGTCGTGTGTGTGTGTGTGTGTGTGTGTGTGTGTGTGTGTGTGTGTGTGTGTATTAAGGTAAGAAAACCAAAAGTTCGGGGATGTACACATATATACATCTTTCTTTTCTCCACCTGAGTAGGTTTTGTAGTCTTTCAATAGAGATGATGTAGAGAGGAAAGAATTCATTACATTGTCTACTTTGGAAACACACTCTGAAAGCCATAGAGTCTCTTTCTCATAACAAACTCGCTAAATTGTTGGTGTTTGTTGCCAGTCAGTTTTCCACTTTCCTGGTGCTTTATGGCCATAATGAATCATCATTCCTTCACAATACACCCTGGAAAGCCTCATGATAAGGACTATGTGCTTAGCTTTCTGTTCTTCTACCTTACTTAGGAAATGCTTGGCTTTTCTTATTTCTCTTAACATCGGTTCAGTTTAAGATACTCATTCTCCAGTTTTGTTCATTGATTAAACAATTTATTTCCCTCCTAATTACGGTGAATTTTCATGAACTTACTCATAGTTTTCATATTCTCATTTCATGTTTTCATGGCCAAGTCACACTTGTAGTGCGTCTTTAATCTATCCTCATAAACACAAGCCTTCATTGCCTTATTTATTCTGCGTAGTGCTTTCAGGGCTTTACCGGGCCAATTTGACACCGCTCTGTTATGGCAAGAAAGCTGGATCCAGACCGTCAGTAGCAAAGTGTTTGCTTTGCCATTTTTCTTGGCACTCCCTGGCTTCCTCCAAGTTGCAAAACAGGCTAGTACATGCTCCCTCCCTTGCTCTTTGCCAGCCTACCAATTCCAGATGTGGTCCACTGGCGAGCACGGAGCTGCGGGAACAGCGGGGCATATGCTTTGGGCCTTATTCAGGGTTTGTGTAATGTTGAGACAGTGAACACTCACAGGGGACACACCAACACCCCAGTTCTTATTAAGTCCTTACCAAAGTGTCTCAATCATGTTAACATTAATGAGGCAGCTATAAACATTCTTCATCAGAACTTTTAAATGGAAATATGTCCACAGTGTGCCTTTCATTGTATGTTTTCAGGGTTTTGATTTCGTTGATGTAATGTGACCTGTCAGTCTCTTCATTGCAGACTCATATAGTCTGGAAGAAGATACAGCATATGCAGATGTCACACTATAATATCTGTGTATAATTATTAATAGGAATGATACTATGCAAAGTATAAATAGTGGGGACCTAAATATCCCACCTTGACAAGGAGAAACTTTTTGCAATGAGTGGTTACTAATGGAGAATCACGGTCCTTTAGAAGATATGGCAGTTATTGGCTGGATCTAAATATACAGTGTATACATATGTAAAACTTTCAAAGAATAAATAAAATACTTAAAAATCAAAGGAACTATCAAGTTTTATTACTGAAATTTTCTTCTTAATTTTTTTTGGGGGGATGGTTGAGTATTTAAGGGAGCTTGCTGCTCTTACTACTCGGATGATGAGATCCCAATCAAGGTGTTCAGAGCTACCTGGAACTTGAATGTCAAGAGAGCTGATGTTTGATGCCCTCTACTGATCACCATGATTACCTGCATTCAAGTCCCATATACAGGCATATACACAGAGAGGTGTATGTATTAGGAAGTTTCTATATGTATGTTTCATTGTGGCTTTTCCAAAGGCCTTTAGTTATAGCTATCTTTCCACAGATCTATTCTTCTACCTTGCCGTCCTCTCCTCATACATCCCGCGTTCATGCTGTTCCCAAACTATGTAATCCTTCTTTATAAACTTCCCTCAACTTCTTCATAACACTATATACGATTTCTCCCACCTTGGGAGTCTCCTTCCTTTTCTCTGCTCCCTTGTGAGCTACCTAAGCTCCGTGGGCATTCTAAAGGGAATACGCTTATTTAAAGCGAAACAAAAAATTTGAAACTTGCAGGTAACTAAATGGAGCTGGAAACAATTATTCTGAGAGAAATAACAGAGATTCGGAAAGATAAACATTGCATGTTTCCTTTTACATATAAATGCTTGTTTGTTAAAGAGAAAAACATTAACTTAAAAAGGGAGTGATTCAATTTTATATTGTTTTCATTCCCTGAATATATAAACTTGTCATTTAGCCAGAAGAGAAATAAAGTCTTGGAAGAATGTAGCATATTAAGGGTAATAAAATCATGCATCACCTTATTACAGGTTACATTTAACAAATGTATTGTTAGGGAAAGTGGTGAATGTAAGAAGATAAGAAAGAATTTCTACACAAAGTTAGTAACTACAGTATTATGAGATGATGGTGATGATGATGATGGTGATGATTGATTGATTGATTGATTGATGATGCAATGAATCCTTAAGCTTAAGGACCTACTTTCATATATGTTTTCTGGTATTCCACAAAACATATCTCTATGGTAAATGGTCATGGTAGGATTTACTTTGGAGCATAAGGGGCCGGGTTGGCTCTGCTTTGTGTCTTTGGAGTTGTGCTTGATCACTTGTATGTCACCGTCCTCAGTGCTAAGCTTGTGTCTGTGCATGTGTGTATGTCAATGCTCAACTCTGTCCTATTAGATTGATAGGTTTCTGTAACAAATTAACACAGAATGTAAACCTGAGGCCTAGACTACAACCCAGGTGTCAGGAGTAGGGTGCTCATTACTTGAGGCAATGTGTGGAGTTGGGGGAGGGTGAATCATACTATTGGCCAGATCTTTATGGGTTCGATGGAAGGTTCACAATTTCTCATTATATAAGTTGGAAACTGGCCACGTTTCCCCAGACTAATCTCAGTATTTATTTATGGCCACCTAAAACTTGCAAGAGAAAACGCTTGTTGAGGTTGAATTTCTGTCACATTGGGAGACCTGTGATTGCAATTTTTTGGCATTAGCTAGGTCAAATTCTCATCTTAAGAAGAATATGATTACATTGGCTTTACTCAGATAATTTATATATTTTTAAAATCAATCACAGGCTAACATCTACCAAGTCTCTTTTTTTTTTCCATGTACCATACACTTTTCAGATGTTCAAGAATTCTTACATGGATATTTTATATTTTAGGTAGACAATTATTTACCCTCCCCTCTCCTTTTTCTACTAGCTCATCATAAATGTGACCACATAAATGTGATCCTGGTAACTAAATGATGGAAATTTTGTTATCCATTTAAATTTTGTTTGATATCTTCTTGCTATACTCACCAAATCAAGTAATCATGTTGTTGATGAGACAGTTCTGCGTGCATGTAAGTATCTGGTTCTATGCCTGGTCTATGGGAGGGAAGCACACTTTCAATCCAGCTTTTTTTTTCCAGAGGAACCATTCACATCCTGTCTCTTATCAACCAGCCTGAAGTCCCTGAGACCTAGTTAGGGCTGTCATTCTAAGGGAGGGGTAGAGGAAAGAGAGATAAGAGCACAGGGGAGGTACCAACAGAGGAAGGAAGCTGGATGCATTCCTTTGTAAACCCAGCATGTGGGAAACAGCTGGGAGCTTGAATTTAACCTTTGTCATCCCTGGAACTGGAAAAGCACATCTAGTTCACACAGAAACTATTCCCAAATGGAACTTTTATAAATTTATGGCAATAAAAAACATTAAAAAGTGCTTCATAACGAGGTACACGATTAGTTATTATACAGCTCACCCTACTAACACTCATTCTATTATCATGTGCTAAGTAAGAAATCCTTAGAATGCCAGATGACCTTTAAGAAGGAAAAATGTCTCCCAAGAAGAAAGAGAAAAGAGGGAACTGTATCTGAGAAGAGAAACATTCATTTATATATTTCTACTGCATCATCGATATATAGGAGAAAACAGCGTTTGAGTGGATATAACACACTTCTATAAATTGTATTTGTCAATAAAGTGTGTGGAAACCTGAAAAACAGATGTTCATTTATCTATGAAATTATACTTATACAATGTGGAGGTAGCATATTTATTCATAAAGTGGCCCAGTTCTGCTAGAAACAATGTGCACAGTTACTAAAACATGGTCCTTAAATTTATTTCATCTTGCCCCAGGCAGAAACACTCAGAAATTAATGTTTACTAAGCTTGTAAAATTCATCTCTAGAAAATAGCTAGTAAAATTGAAATCTGTACTGAGAGAAAATGTGTGTGTTCAGGGTAGGGTGACCCTTAAGGTATGTAAAGTATGTTAGTCAAGTTTTTCTTTTACAAAATTATATCAGAATTTCCTGTGTAAGATTTCATGTATCTTTAATGGAACCTCTTATCTTATGTGAGAGAAAATTCTTAAGAATGAAAGCACAGTGTTGAGATTGCTGGAAGATTTACATAGAAAACAGCAAAATGACAAAGATAAACATAAAACTTGATTTCATAAACCATTGAAAACTTCATGGTGAAGATAAATATATAACATTAGCAATATTCAGATCACCACATTTTTAAAAACACCATATTTGGTAAATAACATTTATTTGCCTACTATCATTAAATGTCTTCTCTTAGAATAGTTTCTATAGTAGTAAATTTCCATAAAGAGTTAAAAAGGTAATACTTTGTAATGAGATTACAATATTCCTACTAGACACGACTAGTTAACAAATAAAAACTCCCAGGACTGGGAAAGAGTTAAATTCTTCAGAATTGTTGACCAGTGAGGTCCTGTAGACCATAGGCTATTGCCATGCTCTTAGTTATTCTCCAGACTGTGACACAATGACCCTATTACTGATAGCATAGCATGCTTGCTTAAGTCACAGAATACAAAAACCCAAGCTGGTATTCAAATTAAAGTTTTCTTCCTACTGGCTAGTCTTAGTAGTTCTAACTGGGAAAAATAAAGAGAAAAGCAAAGAAAGGAAAGGAAAGGAAAGGAAAGGAAAGGAAAGGGGAAGGGGAAGGGGAAGGGGAAGGGGAAGGGGAAGGGGAAGGGGAAGGGGAAGGGGAAGGGGAAGGGGAAGGGGAAGGGGAAGGGGAAAATGGGAAAGGGGAAGGGGAAAATGGGAAAGGGGAAGGGGAAGGGGAAAATGGGAAAGGGGAAGGGGAAGGGGAAGGGGAAGGGGAAAATGGGAAAGGGGAAGAAGAGGAAGAAGAAGGGGAAGAAGAAGGGGAAGAAGAAGGGGAAGAAGAAGGGGAAGAAGGGGAAGAAGGGGAAGAAAGGGAAGAAGGGAAAGAAGGGAAAGAAGGGGAAGAAGGGGAAGAAGGGGAAAGGGAAGGGGAAGGAAAGGGAAGAAAGGGGAAGGGAAAAAGGAAAAAGAAAAGAAAAAAATATGCTATCAGAGGAGCAAAATAACTATCAGGTCTACACATGTTGCACATATGTGAACGGTGCAAGTCACAATTACGATTCTCTCAAGAAATGCCCACTGGTCCCATGGAAGCATGAATATCCTCAGAGTGTCTAATCACACTCTGATTCGCTTTAAGGCCCTTTTCACAGATTGAAGCTCAAACTTGGAATCGTTATTGGGATCAAGAACCCATTTCTAAACACATTGCAATTTCCAGAAAAGAAGTCACTAGTTTTACTCTGCTAAATGGACTCCTAACTACTTATTATAATCATAGATTAGCTCATCTCTTAACACTCATTCTTGAAGTTCTTTTTTTGTACTTGATTATGTTAAAAACAGAGACCCACAACCTGCCAAGTTGAAAAGACTAAACCATAGTCCATAGTCGAGTGTTTAGCCCTTAATCAACCCCCTCCTCCAAGGCTAGCTTACATATTTCTTGAAGGCATTATGAAGGCAACTGAGGAAGAAAGTTAGTCAGTCTTATGCTGCTGTGAACACTGCTTAAAATAAGAACATTTTGGCAAAACATTCAGATCTGTCCAACAGTGTTATGAACATGATTGTGATTATCAGCCATTTTCTGGTTGGATTTAAGGCCTGTTTCACGGATAGATGCATGTGCTTAGTAAGGTAAATCTGGGTAAGAACCCATGTTTAGAGAGCTTGCATGACACAAAAATGAAACTACTATGATTATTCAGCTAAATTCACATAGTATAACACTGCCATCTAAATTCATATCTCCATGTCCATAGGTTAGTGTAGCTCTCATACGTCATTAGAGAGGTCTTCTAGTGCAGAGGACTGTGTCAATGAGCATCTCACCCATATATTGATAATCTTCATTAACTCACTACCTGGAAAGCCTTTTGGTTCATCCGGGAAATGGAGACAGGTCGATTGTAAGAGTCAGATGTCAGGGAGGACTAGAGTTAAGTGTCCTTAGGACAGAACAAGATCAGACAGAACTGTACTCATGAGCTTATGATACCTGCAGTTTCCTGCACAAGATAAAATCTGGCAACATTATAGCATGGTTTTGCTTGAGCCCCCAACTCTAACAAAGTAGTCATGAAAAACTGGTGAGCTCAAGGAGCAAAGAGCATGATTTCTCTAAGATTATGGTTCATGATAGGTGGATCATGCTCCATTTGATATGTCTACACCCAGAAGTATATGGGTAGAAGAAATTTGAATTGATTAGAAAAAATTAGGAGACATTAATGGGGAGGTAAGAGGGGAGTACAGAAGTAGGAGAAGTTAGAGGGAGAGTAAATGTTGAATGTAATCAATACATTGTATAAAATTCTCAAATCGATTAAAATATATTTTGAAAATAATTGGAAAGTGGAGAAACAGTTTCTGGATAAAAGTTATCACTGGAACGTGTCATGCTTACACTGATTGTCTTGTTCTCAATGTGGGGACAGCAGGTCCCGGAGCTTCTTAATCTTTATAATTCCATGAACTAGTTCCCATAATAAACCCTTTTTTGCATAACTTTCGCTCTATCTTATCTGCTCTGTTTCCCTGCAGAGCTCCATGTGCTCAATTAGTGTATCTAACAAAAGTTTCTTCAAAGGTATTCACATTGCAAAATTCATGCAAAATAAGCCTTTTCCAACGAACTTAATGGTTTAAAGAAATTCATCATGCTGACATTACATGGTCAAAATTTTACCCAGTTCTCATAGATTCAAGGTCAAGAAACTCTCACTGGTGTGATTAAAAGGGAAAGTAAATTGTAAGATTGCCGAGCAGTTTAAGGGCTACAGGCCTGCTGGGTGGCTATTGATTGTCCTAATGGTCATATTTTTATAATTAGGGAAATATTCACTTTTAAACTGGAGACAAGTCAAATGAGATAAAGTAAATTCAGAAAGGGATGTTGGCTTATGTGTTATCACCCACTCTTATGATTTTAATATTTATACTATAAAGTAAGTCAACATTTGGTCATGCTGTCAGAAATACTGCCTAACAAGCAACAAGCCTAAAAAGCAGATACCTGCCCATACAATTAGCTGTACTGTCATGGGAGGGGTTAACCAAGGGTTCCTGCCTGAAGATCTGATAAGGAGAGAAAAACTTAGGAATCCTCCAAGAATGAAATCTATAGTGTGCAACTACTTAGTTCATTTAAATCAATTCTTAACAGTAAGCTGCAGATAGTTCTGTGGCTTAATAACAAAAGACATGTTTGTATGAAACCCAGAGCTGTAACTCACAGACCAACATAAAGCTGCGTATCTGGGACATATTACCCATGAGAATATTTACGCTGGCTGAGAACATGTAAACCTCTCTACTTGTCTAGCCTCTTCCCATCATTCTGTCTCTTCGTTATTTTCTCAGCTGAAAAGTCTTTATTTTCTTGTTAAGAGCTTGCAAATACAGCTGCCACTTTGAATAACTTTTTAGTTTTAATCCACCATGAATATTATTTTAATTTTAATATAAAAAAATTTTGCTGTCCCCTCTCACGTCAGCTTCTGTCTTGACTTGTTTTCTGTCATCTCAGATTCTGTGAAGCAGTCAGGATATTTATTTCATTTTTTTTCCAATAAATACATCCTGTTTCTCTCTACTATCAACCTTTGTTGGTTATATGATTCAAACAGAACGCAAGTTCCCTATATTTTTAATAGGCATAAACAAACACGGAGGTAAATACCATATTATAATAACAACCAACTCAAAAATTTCAATTTCCTCATCTCTCTCTACCCACTTCAGTCTTATCTCTACAACAAAAATCTTCAAATGTGCATGGTTTGACTGCGATTATGATTCAGGTGTCAATTGGATTTTCATCTGCACTGTGACCCCTGAAAATGCTATTGTCAACATTTTCCCCTACTCCCATCTTGCCAAAAGGAACTTCTGCTCCCTGTTGCAACCCATTTCCCAACAGTGTTTGTTAGTAGTGTCCACATCTTTCCTCTTGAAAATAATTTGTATCTGACTTTCAGGAAATTTCAGTCTGCTGACGTTTTACTGTTCTCTTAGGCTTCCTTTGCAGACTCCTGGATAATATTCTCATCCCTTCTCAAAGCTGAAAATGATGGAGTGCCACAGGAAACATAACCGGTCCATTTTTGTTTCTCATGTATTCTTTATATATCATTCCATGGCTTAAAGATCCCCAGTTCATGTATGTACTCTAGCACACTCCAGCATCTGTCTGTTCTATGGATGTATTCAACGTGCGTGACCTTTTAACCTTAGTAGTGTGACATAATATTAATAGCACTCCATTTCTATGATCAAGCCACCTGTACCCAAATTCTTTCCTATTTTAGTGAAAACCTGCTGTACATAGAGGTACTAAGGGCATAAAATACTGTGTAATTATTTTTGAAGCCACATGTAATTATTTTTGACGCCACCATTTCCCTTTTAAATTATATTAAAAATATCACAGATTTTCAATCCTAAATGTTGCAGCAGGTATCACCCTAGAAATGGATGGCCAACACCTTACCGGGATTATTGAAATAATTCCAACATGCTTATAGTTCCTCTTATGCTTATAAATATATTTTGAAATAAACTTTAATATAAAATTACAAATAAGTAAAACGTATATTGTCTGTATGGCATGTGATAGCATTAGAAACTATGATTTAGGTGTTTAAGGCAAGGGCTTGGTGGGTAGAAGTACATATTGTCCAAGCATGAGAAACTGCTCATAGGTCGCCACATTATAGAAGGGTGGTGAGACTGGGAACAAAACCCAGAAATGTCAGTTCTTAGTACATAGAGGTAAGAAGATTGTTAGCCAATCTAACTGAAAATGTAACCTCCAGGTTGAGTAAGAGACTCTGCCTCAAAAGAATGCAACAGAGAATAATTGAGAAAAACATTCAGTGTTCTCTCTCCTTGGCACATGTGTACAGGAATGTGTACGCCCACATATAATACATATACCACATATATACACTATAACATAAACAGTTAAAGGAAAAAATTTAAACTAAATGACAGTAATGTAAAATTTAAACTCCAATGATGGCTTCTTACTCTATCTCAAAGTCAGTTATTAAGTTTTCAGACTCTTCGTCTCCTCAATGTTCTTACTATATTCCCGTTTTTCCATGTGTCTTTATATTTTCCTGTTCTGCATCTCTCATTTTATAAATTATGATATTTGAGACTTGATCTTTATACATTCTTCCAATTAAATTTAATATGATCCAGAGAGCCAAGAATATTGGGAAGCAGAGGCAGTGGATTTCTACGATGGCTCAAGCATATTGATATATGAATCAGCTATAATTCATTATTCACAAAATATCCAGGTTTCTTCTAAAAAGAAAGAAAGAAACAAACAAAAAACAGAAATGCAAACAAACAAAAAGCAAATAGGGTGATTTCCTTTCAGAAGCACACACCTAAATTAGTCTCCTATATGAGTAAGGAAAACATCTCAAGAATGTCTGTAAATTCACAAAGCTTCCTATCCTCTAGCACTGGGCTACTGGCATGATGTCATTTCCTCCCATCACCTACCTTACTTCTATAACCTAGCTGGGTTTCTGTCTCTTTCTTCTATGATAATTTCCCTAGTATCATTTTCCCTGAGCCATCTAAAAAATAAGAACTTTTATTCATGGTTCCACAGTCACATGCTACCACTTAAAAATGATATTCTCTGACCTTTTGTTTAATTTGTACCCTAATCCCGTACTCTGTTCCTTGCTGTTTATTGTTTATGTCCTGTCACTTAGCTATGTCAGTAGGAGTGATTTTAATGAGTAGAACCAGAAGCACTCTTCATTAAACGTTTCCTAGAGTAAAAATATTTAAAAGAAAGAAGAGTATTACCTAAAATTTATTGATAATGTGTATTTCTGTTTTACTTGTATATAGACAAATTTTGTTCTGGTGTTAGAATGACTAGGTCAAGAAAGAACTCAACATCACTACCACTTTTTGCTCAAAATGACCAATGTAACTGTAATGACTGTCTTTAATCATGGTAGTGGCAATAAATCAGTCTTCCTTTCTACTCCACCTATACCTCTCCCATGTGGTGTTGTGAGTGTGTATCAATTTCGGCTTCTATTTTGTATATAGAAAAGCAGTTCTTTACATTTTCACAAGACTTGATAATGAGAAAGAAAAAATCAATCTCTCTGCCTTATGACTATTTGAGGTTTAAACCTATTTAAAAATGGATTCATTGAAATAGTTAGATTATATATACAAAGTAACACAGGCTCACCATAATTCCAGTGATTCAAGGTTCAGCCCTTTTCATCTATTTTCATAATTTCGCAAAAAATATTTTTTAACTAATTGTCTTCTGGTAATCAATATA
Source organism: Mus caroli (assembly GCF_978045245.1). NCBI lineage: Eukaryota > Metazoa > Chordata > Mammalia > Rodentia > Muridae > Mus > Mus caroli. The sequence goes on from NW_028227272.1 coordinate 83,197,342, forward strand.
GTGCAAGATAACACCTGTTATACTTTAAGACACAAACTACAAATAAACTGCAGAATAGTTCTCATACATACAGTTGGAAAATCTAACTCAAGTGATCACTGAATAGCACAACAACACCATAGACCAAAATAATGTCTTTTGTCTAAAGTCCAGATCACCAATATCTGTCTGGGGGGTCATTGTCCAAGTAGTGTAAAACTGAGTCACTGTAATTACTGTGACATACATACCACTGCTCCACTGTTATCCCAGCCCATAGCCAATGCCTACAGGCATCAAGTTATAAAAATTCAATTTATAAAGTTTTCTCATTTCATTTTCTTGGCTGTGCTCTTGGATATTATCTCTTTTATCTTGAAATCATCAGTGAACTATAACATCCAGAAGTCCGACATGAAATACAGCTGAATAGAGGTCATCAGATCTATAAGTCTGACAACAGTAGTTGTTCATTTTAATTGAGCACTAAGTCAATTAAAATTTAATTCAATAAGCCAGAAACAACTGAAAAATACCACATTCATTGTACTTTACCACAGTGGTGAAGTGGCTTCTGTTCCCTCTAGATTGTCTTCATCCATTTCAGTGTTTGCTTATCTCCATGCTCCATCCCTAATGAGAAGAGTTCTTCACAATACTTTACCATTAGGAATACATCCAAGGACACACAGAATAGGCAAGAGTATTTAAGGTGTACCACACTTCTTTTATTACAGGATTTTTTAAGACTAGAAAACTCTTGGTTTATGAAACTGCAATATTTGGATGCATATTTAATGATTACTGGTTTGACTATTCTAGGAAGTGGCAACCCTTCATATCCCATACTTCATTCACACCAGGAGTGTGCTTTCATCCACGACCTTCAACCCTAGCTGTGAAAGTCAGAGGATCGCAAGGGGTAACAGATAATTTGGAGGAAAAGTTGAGCCACTTCCTATGAAATCATTAAACCAGGAAAGAAAGGCAGCTTTGGCGTCATCTTTTGTGCCTTGACCTAGTGGCAGCCCATGCTGCAGAGGAAGGGCAAACCCTATCAGTAGCTTAGCAACCAGTACGTTTTCCTTCCCACTTAAGGTGAGTTTCTATTCAGTAGCAGTTTCGGGCACTACTGACGTCCGTCTGAATGAGCAGCTTCCTTCCTCTTCTGGAAGAGGAAGATCCTATAATTACGTGCTTATCCTTGATCCAGATGTCAGGGATTAGACCCCTACAAGCAATATCTCTTACAGTTGGCTGCATTCCAAAAAGTGCTCACAGTTTGTGAATTAGAAAGCCTATAAAATGCCCCATATCCATAGTTTTTTTTTTTAATCTCTTTCTATGATGCTTGCAGCTCACTTGCCCCCCCCCCCTTTTTTTTTCTAAGAAGCTATCTCCTGTCTAGATAGCTGTAGTGGTGAGACAGAAAACTGAAAAGGAATCAATAGAAATCCATGAATTTAATCATATTAAGCTGTAGTTCTTCCAGAAGGACAGAAATAAGTATGGACAATCATGTGTATAATACTATGGATGAAGGGAATTTAAGCCAATGCTTCCTGATAAATGAATGAGTTTAGATAGTTTATTGATAATTATCATCTTAGAATAAAATTAAAATAACATAATTTTCAAGTAAGTCTTAAAACAAGTTAAGACAAATAAATTTAATGAATTTTTATTTTGCTGAGAAAAACGGCATGAGAAACATTTTTTTGTTTTCAAAAATCCTATTTAAATTTAAGGGATTCACTTTAAAGGTAGCACAGTGCTTTGCAATTTTTAGTACTATACTATAGTATAACTGTAACATTTCTCCTTTTGCTTACCACCATCCCCAAATGTTCATATACCCATTCCCCTGTTCTTCTTATTCACGGCTCCTTTTCCTCATTAACCATATCGCATGCATATGTAAAATGTATGAATCTCATGTTTGATAGTCACAGGACGTTTGAAAAATTTGTACCAGATCTTAAGTATATGCTAAACATAGCCAAAAAGTTTTACTTTACATAAAATAAAATATTTTTTTGATTATAGGCTTGCATGCATGCAATTAGAGGTAAACTTGGTTTGATCACCATTTCTGAAACTTCCTAGTCACAGATCCTGACTCTCAAAGTCAACTCTCTTCTAATGATGGATTCACACTTCTTTTATATTTGCTTAGCTGCCACTGTATTCAAAGCCCTCTTCAGATGACCCTAGGAGCAGAAACTGCATGAAATACTCTGGTAGATGCGTGAGGCTCAGATCAAAGATACTGCCTTTATTTGGAGAAGCAACGTTCACTCTCCTAGAATATAGGCTGACTCAGTATCACTTTTCTTTGAACTCATAAATATGAAGCACAACTGGCTAGTGCTCACTTCTTTGATTGATTCCATTCTGTCTTCCTAAGGGAACATATAGGTTTCTTTAGCATGCATAACACATAATGCATCTGTGTGGCTAGGAGATGGTTTCCAGTGATTTAGTTCATTAGAAGTCTGAGTGAGTCAGAGGAAATGTTTTGTCAGTTACAGTTAATTATTAACTGAAGTTAAGTACAGAGAATGATCCCAAATAATCAGCAAAGGGCATATATTAATCAGCTAAAAGGACTTCGAATTCAGCTTCACATCCCCAACTAGGAGGAAATTCTGTCTGTGGTGAACAGCTTCACACTGTGATATCTAGTCTCCCTTTCAACATAGCCAGTTTGGCAGATGTTGGAGTTTGGGTGTTTCCTAGCCCCTTCTATAGATACCACAAACAACTTGTTCTCTCTCTGTGAATGTCTCTATCTCTCTCCCTGTCTCTCCCTGTCTCTCTGTGTGTCTCTGTGTCTCTGTCTGTCTCTCTCTCTCTCTCTCTGTCTCTGACTCTCTCTCTCTGTCTGTCTCTGTCTCTGTCTCTGTCTCTCTCTCTCTCTCTTTCTCTCGTGTCTTAGCTTGTTCCCTACTTGTGATTATCTGGTTAAATCATGCTGCCTTGTCAGGATTCATGTCTTCCTGTCTCTGAATCACATAGTCCCTGGTACATTGTTTAAAGTGTGTAAAGTTCAGCATGCTTGTCACCAATTGCACACAGAGCTGTTTCCCGTGTCCCATACTTTTTGACACATATCACGTGTCCATGATGTTTGCAAATATACCAGCTAATCTGTAGCAAGAACAGTGTTATTAAAAAAAGAGAGTATTTAAGCAATAATCATTAACTGCACATGAGCCAACCTTCTAAGGAGTGATACCATAGATATGAAGCAAGTTTTAGTGTCCAATAATTCTGTATAGATGAGTATGGAATTAATTACTTTACTCATTAACATTTTAATATTGAAACGTTATGTGGTAAATATTTTACAGAAATATGACCAGCTACTGCTGTGACTGTGTCTTCATTTCCCTCCCAAGTCCATAATAAGTCTACGTAAAGATACTTAGTAAAGTAAACACTGTGTTTTTGAATTTTATGAGCATTCAAATTACTGAACAACAGAATTCAGAGTAGTATAAATTTCACTGACCACTATCAAGCAATTTTTAGGTTGAATCAAATACTGAAAGTATATTGTAATATGATCTAATAATTTGGTTTACTTAATAAGCACACATAAGCTATATGTAGCTGTTCCATTAGCAAGTATATATATATATATATATATATATATATATATATACTTTACAAACATATATATACATATATATATATATATACATACAAACTTTAATAGAGTGTTAACAAATTGTGTATCTGTATTAGTACATATATTAATATACACACATATACATAGGCACATATTCTTTTCATTTAGAGAACCCTGACTAATAATTAATATGGGGGCATATTAGTGGTTTGAATGAGAATGGCCCCATCTGCTCATATATTGAATGCTTGGTTCACAGTTTGGGGAACTGTTGGGGAAGGATTGGGAGGTGAGACCTTATTGAAGGAGGTATGATTCGAGGTTTCAAAAGCCCACACCACTTCCAATTATTTCTCTTGCCCTTCCTTGTGCTGGTGGATCAATATCTATGCTCTCAGATTTTGGACCAGCACCATGATTGCCTGTCTGCTGACATGCTTGCCTCCATGACAGTCATGGACTCCAGTCCTCTGGAACCCTAAATTCCAAATTAAATGTTTTAATTTATAACTTGACTAGGTCAAAATGGAGGCTTAGCACAGTAAAAGAAAAATAATTAGACATATATAGAAAATAACTATAACATAATAATAATGTATTGATTGACACATTATTAGTCAAGATTAAAGCATCAACAATAATAAGTATGAGAAAACAAATTCCTATGTGAAATCAATTTGTGAAATATCATCTAGACAGCATTACAAGCCAGCAAAGGTGAGAATGATTTCGTTGAAAGCGCATACACACACTAGTATTTATTTGTGCTTGAACACCTGGTCCCAGCTGGTAATACTGTTTTTGAAGATTCAACTTAAAAGATGGTGCATTCTGGAGGAAACTGGTCTCTAATACATTACTGGAGGACCACAAGATTTAATCAGTCATCCCAGGCTTTCTTTACCACAGTTACAAGTTATGCCTATGATCTTGACCAGAGGCATTATTCAGAAGTAATCTTTCCTCTCTCTAGTTGTATCTGTTGGGAGCCCAGAACACTACTGAGTACAGGTATATTTGAAGGTATAGCCACCTGCTATTGTGTTACAGTTCTTAAGTTTTCTTTCTCATCCCTATATTACATGTCTCACACAAGTGAGTGCTTATGTATTGTAGATGTGTTCGTCCTAAAGACAAGAATGATCAACTGGATCTTTATTAAGTACTTGGGACTAAGGTTGAAAATATACACTGTTGGATCAAGGACTTGAAGAGCAGTCTTAGAGATTGTTTCTACTTCTTAGGCTATTGGGCCAATACATAATACCGCCTTGCTCATAATGGGAGTACAAATTTACTGTATTATTAATTTATCAGTGTCACCATAGATTTCATGTCATGCAAGACTACTCAGTTAGGTCACCATCTAAATTAGTTTGTCTTGTTTAGAAATAATGCTTCAATTTTTATTGGACTTCACAGGTTCACGGGGTCATGCTTCTGGGAGAGTATCAGCTAGTCAGTGGTGTCACTAGTATGGTTGTTATGATCTCAGGAAAATCTATGGTCCAAAGGCCATCAAAATGTGGCTCCAATCATCCGCAAGACATACAAAGTGTGGAGCAGTGTGTAGGGTAGCCATTTATCCATGGAATCAATTACCATCTCTGAGAACAGCAATGTTAATTAAAAGCCTTTCAGTAATTACATATTTTCATGATGTTTCTGAGAATGGGAACTTCTTCCAGGTCCTATTATTGCAAACTGGATGCCACAAAATAAAATAAAATAATGTCTGATCATGTTAAGGAAAAGACCATTTGTTTTTATTTTTCATTAATAATGATTTCATAGCACATTTGGAAAAGCATCTACTTAGTTATTCATCAATAATTAAAATTTTGAAGGTTTACGATATAGCAAAAAGTTCTGATAATTTTAAATGCTAAATGTTTTCTATTAAAAACTGTGTATGTTATATTTGAAAATCTGTACTTGACTACAAAGGAAGAACCCAATTCTTTGATGAGATATTTCAGATATTTAATCTCTTGGTATTTAATGTCCTACCAGGTCACATTTTTGATAAGAGTGTACTACACATTCAATGAACTTATTTACCTGCCCCAATGTTAAAATATCAGTTTGCATAATTTGAGAAAATGATATTCAATTTTGGAGGTCAGTTTCTAAAGTTAAATATTAATAATTATGGAAGATACTTGAATATCTAATTCCTATTTCTTAGTATATGATTCTAAATATTCTATTTATATATGTAGCACTTTTAATTTTAACTTGAGATATGCACTCCTGTTTCAGAAAGATTCCAAGTCTTTTAGAAAAAAATATGTAACACAATAAGTATGTCATCATTATGTTCAGTTCAGCACGGTTATATCAGGAGAAATCTCTTGAAACAACACATTGTTAGTTGTGAAACTATACCAATCATAAAATAGCTGCAATTCAGTGGTTCCTGTAAGAAATTTGCATCCTAATTAGTAACTCGATGATTCAGACGTTTGTTTCCATCCTAAATGATTTATCAGTACAAAAGAAGTGAGAAGTAGATAATGAGTTTTTCATTGAAATTTACCATTGTTACTGTGGAAGGATCAGATAATTATAGAAAAATATACACTACATTTTAAGTGTCTCCCAGCAGTGTAAGAGAGCAATTTTGGCCACAAACTGAAAGCTTGAATTGAGAAAGCAGTCTTTCTTAACCAGCACAGTGCTCAGCCAATTCAGGTGGTAGACAATAAAGTTAGTTCCTTTGGCAGAGAGTTCAAAGGATATTTTTCTAAGCCACACCAAGAAACAATGTAATAACTAGTATCTGAAGAATCTTCTCATGAGAAAGAAGTGTCTATCCCTTTGAAGGTATGAATAATATTTTCCCTCAGATCAAGGCAAAGACAGTGAGTGATTTAATTTCAGTCACATCCAGGCATAGAGGATGAGAGTTTAGAAAGCTAATGATAGCTGCCATTTTGTTTTTCTTTTTCTGTAAAAGAAAATGAACTTAGGAAATTACCTAAAGTCATTAGCCTTTGATAGCTCTTTACTGTGTGATGAAATTTAAATTTAAAAAAAATGTAATAGAGTCTAATCTTAACTAGTTGACAACTACTTTCAAAGGATCCTAATGCATAATATTAGTCTTATATTTATAGTAGACATCTGTTGAAATCTTGACTATAGTTATCGAGATTTACAGGTAACTTATATTTTAATAGGTCTTATTAGATATTTTCTTTATTTACATTTCAAATGTTATCTCCATTCCTGGTCCTCTGCACTCAGTAACCCCCTATCCCACCCTCCCTCCCCCTGCTTCTATGAGGGTGTTCCTACCCACCCACCCACTACCACCTTCCAGCACTCATTTCCCCTACACTGGGGCATCCATCAAGCCTCCATAGGGCCAAGGACCTCTCTTCCCATTGATGCATGACAAGGCCATCCTCAGCAATGTATGAAGCTAGAGCCATGTGTACTCCTTGGTTGGTGGTTTAGTCCATGGGAGCTCTTGGGGGACTTGTTGGTTGATATTGCTGTTCTTCATGTGGGGTTGCAATCTCCTTCAACTCCTTCAATCCTTTCTCAAACTCCTCCATTGGGGACACCGTGCTCAGTCCATTGGTTGCCTGAGATCATCTGTCTCTATATGTAAGGCTCTGTTAGGGCCTCTCAGAACACAGCTATATCAGGCTTCTTTCATCATGCACTTGTTGGCATCCACAATATCATCTGGGTTTGATAACTGTATCTGGGATGTATCCCCAGGTGGGATGGTCTCCGGGTGGCCTTTTCTTCAGTCTCTGCTCAACACTTTATCTCCATATTTGCTCTTGTGAGTATTTTGTTTCTCTTTCTAAGAAGGACTGAAGCACCCACACTTTAGTCTTCTTTCTTGAGTCCCATGTGGTCTGTGAATTAGTTGTATCTTGGGTATTCAGAGCTTTTGGAAGAATATCCATACTTTGGTCTTCCTTCTTCTTGAACTTCATGTGGTCTGTGAATTGTATCTTGGGTATTTGGAGCTTTACTGATTTCCATGAGTTTGCATTTCTGTACTGAATTGCCCTCATTCTTATCAGTACTCCTTTAACATTGATGAGATTCTTTCAGGAACATCTCATGGCTCGTCCCAGGTCACAGAGCAGGAGACACAGTTCCTGGCACTCTGGCCAATTGAATCAATTCCATCACACCCTAACTTTGTCTAGACTGTGTAAACAGTGTAGAATATCTTTTGGGCTTCTTATCCTCTTGGGAAATTAATGAATGATTAAATTCAATTTAACTTCATTAAAAGCTTTACCAAATCTTTAACTTAAGTAAGCCAATGAAGATATCAGCATCATTGTCCTGGATTTTCTTATTTATTTGCTAATGAGTAAAATACATATTTTGTAGAAAATTATATTACTCCATAATTTCATAACAAAAGCTAAATTTGTAAATGTGTTTGTCAATAAATATTAATTTATTCATGTTATTTCAAAATTCTACTCTAGCAGAATTTCAGGTTCAGCCAGGAGTCCACACCCTTCTATTGTACCAGAGGCTCAGTAATCAAGGAGCAACACTCATGCCCAGATGTGAACCTGCCTGAGCTGGCTGAAGGTTGTTATCACTGAGGAAATTCTCCCTTGTGAGTAAGATAGATTAGATAGCTCCGAGAAACCTGCCACAAATGATCTTCTAAAATAAAAAACCTTCTAAAATGGGTATTATCCCAAAACGATTTCAATCAGTTCAAATTACAGAAAACTATCATTAGTTTTTGGACCTCAGATTTTATAAAAGTCACAAAAATATCTTCAGAAAGAATACGAGCTTCTTCATTTCTATAGAAACACATGCCCATGATAATAAGGACAAGTTAAATAATGCACACGATCTTCTTCATTTCTATAGAAACACATGCCCAGGATAATAAGGACAAGGTAAATTATGCTCAAATGGATGTGCTTACTAGAAGTCTATTTGAAGATTTGGTGTGGAGGTTATTAACAGAAATACAAAATATTTATCATACCATTAAATATAAGATGGTTTAACAAATAATAATATCATGGGTTTATAAATGGTGCTGAGGTCCTATATGTAATATTTAAATCTTATCTGGTTGTGTCACTCAAAAAATTACTGTATCATTACAATAACTCAAGTATTAACCCTGAGTTTTGAGTGTATAATTATTTAGTTGAGCATGTATCATGTTTCAGGTATGATTATCTAAGGCTTTGTACATAAATAAATCTTCTCTGTCCATAATCATATAATTTGGTTCACAAGCGCAGAGATTGAAATATCACAATTTCTCTGCTGTTTATGTGCCTCAAGGAATAGAGTACCCTTAGTGCTTGGTTATAATAAACTATTTTACACAGTTCTCTCATTAATTTTACTTTTAATTTATGCATCATATTTTCAGTATTCTTCTTTTTTTTTTTTGTTTTTTTGTTTTTGTTTTTTGTTTTTTCAAGACAGGGTTTTTCTGTGTAGCCCTGGCTGTCCTGGCACTCACTTTGTAGACCAGGCTGGCCTCGAACTCAGAAATCTGCCTGCCTCTGCCTCCTGAGTGCTGGGATTAAAGGCATGCGCCACCACGCCCCGCTTTTTTTTTTTATTACATCTTTTCCTCAATTACATTTCCAATGCTATCCCAAAAGTCCCCCATACCCTCCCCCCTACTTCCCTACACACCCATTCCCATTTTTTTGGCCCTGGCATTCCCCTGTACTGGGGCATATCAAGTTTGCATGTCCAATGGGCCTCTCTTTCCAGTGATGGCCAACTAGGCCATCTTTTGATACATATGTAGCTAGAGTCAAGAGCTCTGGGGTACTGGCTAGTTCATAATGTTGTTCCACCCATACGATTGCGGATCCCTTCAGCTCCTTCGGTACTTTCTCCAGCTCCTCCATTGGGGGCCCTGTGATCCATTCACTAGTTGACTGTGAACATCCATTTCTGTGTTTGCCAGGCCCCGGCATAGTCTCACAAGAGATAGCTATATCTGGGTCCTTTCAGCAAAATCTTGCTAGTGAATGCAATGGTGTCAGCGTTTGGATGCTGATCATGGGATGGATCTTTGGATATGGCAGTCTCTCGATGGTCCATCCTTTCATCACAGCTCCAAACTTTGTCTCTGTAACTCCTTCCATGGGTGTTCTGTTCCCAATTCTAAGGAGGGACATAGTGTCCACACTTCAGTCTTCATTCTTCTTGAGTTTTATGTGTTTAGCAAACTGTATCTTATATCTTGGGTATCCTAAATTTTGGGCTAATATCCACTTATCAGTGAGTACATATTGTGTGAGTTCCTTTGTGATTGTGTTACCTCACTCAGGATGATTCCCTCCAGGTCCATCCATTTGCCTAGGAATTTCATAAATTCATACTTTTTAATAGCTGAGTAGTACTCCGTTGTGTAAATGTACCACATTTTCTGTATCCATTCCTCTGTTGAGGGGCATCTGGGTTCTTTCCAGCTTCTGGCTATTATAAATAAGGCTGCTATGAACATAGTGGAGCATGTGTCCTTCTTACCGGTTGGGACATCTTCTAGATATATGCCCAGGAGAGGTATTGCTGGATCCTCCGGTAGTACTATGTCCAATTTTCTAAGGAACCGCCAGACTGATTTCCAGAGTGGTTGTACAAGCTTGCAATCCCACCAACAATGTAGGAGTGTTCCTCTTTCTCCACATCCTCGCCAGCATCTGCTGTCACCTGAATTTTTGATCTTAGCCATTCTGACTGGTGTGAGGTGGAATCTCAGGGTTGTTTTGATTTGCATTTCCCTGATGATTAAGGATGTTGAACATTTTTTCAGGTGCTTCCCTGCCATTCGGTATTCCTCAGGTGAGAATTCTTTGTTCAGTTCTGAGCCCCATTTTTTCATGGGGTTATTTGATTTTCTGGAGTCCACCTTCTTGAGTTCTTTATATATATTGGATATTAGTCCCCTATCTGATTTAGGATAGGTAAAGATCCTTTCCCAATCTGTTGGTGGTCTTTTTGTCTTATTGAAGGTGTCTTTTGCCTTGCAGAAGCTTTGCAGTTTCATGAGGTCCCATTTGTCAATTCTCGATCTTACAGCACAAGCCATTGCTGTTCTATTCAGGAATCTTTTCCCTGTGCCCATATCTTCAAGGCTTTTCCCCACTTTCTCCTCTATAAGTTTCAGTGTCTCTTGTTTTATGTGAAGTTCCTTGATCCACTTAGATTTGACCTTAGTACAAGGAGATAGGAATGGATCAATTCGCATTCTTCTACATGATAACAACCAGTTGTGCCAGCACCATTTGTTGAAAATGCTGTCTTTCTTCCACTGGATGGTTTTAGCTCCCTTGTCGAAGATCAAGTGACCATAGGTGTGTGGGTTCATTTCTGGGTCTTCAATTCTATTCCATTGGTCTACTTGTCTGTCACTATACCAGTACCATGCAGTTTTTATCACAATTGCTCTGTAGTAAAGCTTTAGGTCAGGCATGGTGATTCCACCAGAGGTTCTTTTATCCTTGAGAAGAGTTTTTGCTATCCTAGGTTTTTTGTTATTCCAGTAAAGTCTTGTGTTAAACATAATTTGTGTGATTTTTAACTCCCTCATTGATATTTACACTTATTTCTATATACACTCTTCAATGTGAGTTCCACGAATCTCTTCATTTTAAACTTCAGGTCACACTCAACTCTTACTAGCTTTGGTCATTTCCTCTTTACACACAACTATGCTCTATGGATTTTAAGTTTCACAGGATTGAGTTCTGTTTTAATCACCTTCAAATGTGACTAACATATTGCCTCGGATATTATGAGAACCTTAATAATTTGTTTCTCATAATAAATATTAAATAAGTAAAAAATACATACAGACATAAACATATTCATTTGATTAAGCAAATAACAGTGGGAACATCTGAGAGTATTTTAATAGTGACACATAAATTAAAAACAAAGTCCAGATGGACAAATAATGTTTCTTTATTGATCCATGCTGTAGTGGAAATGGTACATAAATAGTGTTGAAATATTAATTTGATTGCAGTTGAAATAGTATCTAACTGAGATTGAAAGACTATACCTATATTGAGCATAAAATATAACAATACATATTGAATATTCTTTATTTGGGATTAGTATTTATCTGGTATTAGGAAAAAAAACTAATTATATTTTTAAATATCAGTAGAACTATAATTCTGATGTTAGAATATCATGCTTTTAATTTAAGAGTATCTTCACATGAAAGGATATAAATGGCCATTTAGGTAGTAGAGAATGGGATTTCTAAGGACTGTAGGTGTTTGTACCAGAGGAACAGGTTAATATAAGAAGAAATCTTCACATATTGGTATCCATGTGTGTAATTAACACACTAACCACATAAGTCTATGATAACCACTAACCATATAATGCTATCTATAGTAAAAGTTATTTCATATCAAGTTTATAGCATGGAGCATGAATTATTTTCTGAGCAGCAAGTCATAAATCCAATCAAAGAATAGTTAGTTACCCACATACCAGATATACTAGTACTGTACCAATAGATACATCTTGTCTAGTAGGTTTGTATTATAGCTCACAGTGTTCCAGCTGCATAAAACTTGATGATTCTTCTCCCCCAGAAGGCTGGGTAACACCTTTTGGCACTATCTACGCTAGCCCACAGGGAATGCACTACCAGTTCACAATCTTAATTTGCTTCTCTTATACCATTCTAAGCTGTGTGATGTCTTCAGGAATGAACATCTAGTTCCAGAGAATACAAAGCACAATAGCAATACAACAACCTGCATTGCTTCAAGGATTCATGGACACATTCTGATGAACAACTTATTGGGAAGTGTTCCACTCTTGCCTCTGGAAGTTTTATTTCCCATGGCTTCTGGGATTGACATTATCCACCAATGTCATTTTTTTCCTTTTAAAAATGTTTGTGTATGAATATTTTGCCTGTGTGTATATAACTATATTACATGTGTGCCATGCTGGTGGAGGCAAGAAGAGGTTATTGGATGCTCTGGACCTAAAGTTACAGATAGTTGTGAGCCATTCTGTGGATACAATGAATGAAAATCCTGGCCTTCTGCAAGGGCAACGAGTGCTTTTGACCACTGAACCACGTCCCCATATCCATCAAACTCTTTTGTTTCATCCATTTCTGGTTGACTTTGTTCAGGAGGACAAATGGAAATCTAGTTTCATTATTTTACTTGTAGTTATTCAGTTTTTTCAGAACCATGTGTTGAATATATTATCTAATTAACATTTAAAAAATAAGGTTTTGAGTCATCCTAAACATATATCTAGTCCTTAGAGACTATTAGATACACTGTATGATGCATGGAGTCTTAGATGACAGTATTGCAAGTATTTGATATTGATATCAGGTCATTTATATGTAAATAACCAACAATCTTTTTCTAACTCACATTATCAAGGATTGTCAGTCCACGGCTGTGTTCATCTCAGATAGCCCTTGTACTTTTTTAGCTGTTAGCTATGGTAACATATTTGAAACTTGTGATCTGTCTTCTTCAACTGACAAAGATCAGCATTTCTAAAGTTGAAAGATAGTGATTTGAAAATGACATTTTCATATATTTTCCTTAATGTTTTCTTTGGTACTTTGCTGCTAGTGAGATAATGAGATTACATTATATTATAATATAATCCATACCTTATACAAGGTATGTTTTTGACAAACAAAATGCAGTAAAATATCAACAATAGCAAAACGCTAAGCAGAATTACAAAATTAACTTCAGTACTTTAATGTTTTAATTGATATACTATCTAACCTAAGAAAGATTCCATAACTTATTGTGTCTTCCAAGAGACAAGTATAGATTTTAACTAGTTTATTTTTCTGGTATTATAATGCAAATCACTAGAAGGGAAAATATTGGAAAGACTCTCCCACTTTAAGCAGAGAGATAGTAACTTCTCAACCAAAGCTGGTAATACAGTATTGACTTTATCCATTTCAGAAAATCATTTCCGGATGCTCAAATTTCCTCTAATCATACACCTGAAAACCAAGAGAGTAAAAATCAGCCTCCTTCTATAGTTATTTGGATCAGGTTTTTCATTACTCCGCAGAACCTTTGAAGCAAGAGGAAATTGTGCCCTATTGGTGACCTCTGTGTTTGGGTAAATTACCATCTTTATATGTGACCTCTAAAATATGCATATAAATAGGAATGTGCATGAACTTAAGAAGATATTATTGGCACTCTGTGTTTTTCATACAAGGTATGCGTGCCTGAGGCAAAACATCTAGCTGTATTACATACTAAAATTAATAGAATTTTATGAAATATTTTCATGACATGGCTTTAAATATATATATTTTTTCAATATAGTAAGGAAATACTACTGCCCGTTTAACTATTTCTTTCTGAAACAGAACCAACACCTGGCATTTAGCTTGCAACATGCATCCTGTCTCTGTCCAGATGTCTCTTTTGGGTGGCTGCCATTCATTTTTGATTAGCATGCCCTTTTCAGATTTGAGTCAGGATGATATCCATGATCAGGATTCCCAGTTTTCATAATCTGTGTATTTATCAGTTCTTAAAGAATCAATATCATAACACCCAACTCCCAGCAAAAACAAACAACAAATAACTGACAAAAATGTTTAGTGCCCAGTTTGGTTTTGATACTAATGCTGTGATGTTTTACAAAATCAAGATATTCAACAAGGCAGCACATAGTATATCACATATATTAAAAAAAAACCTCTTAGTACTTTCATTTAAACATGTGGCATACAAATCAGAACAGGCCAAAAAGAGTAAATGTTCAAGTGATTTCAATATTTTTATAAGATCCTATAAAGGTTTAGTTTAACATTGTATTTTCTGAGCAACTCTATATAAAGAAAATCACAGCACTAAATATTGTACTAGTGAAAGTTTCTCATGAACATTACTGTACTGGCTGGCTGGTTTTGTGTGTCAACTTGACATAGGCTGGAATTATCACAGAGAAAGGAGCTTCAATTGAGAAAATGACTCCATGAGATACAACCGTAAGGCATTTTCTCAATTAGTGATCAAGGGGGTGGGCCCCTTGTGTATGGTGCCAACCATGGGCTGGGAGTCTTGGGTTCTATAAGAAAGCAAGCTGAGCAAGGCAGGGAAAGAAAGCCAGTAAGAAACATCCCTCCATGTCCTCTGCATCAGCTCCTGCTTCCTGACCTGCTTGAGTTCCAGTCCTGACTTCCTTTGGTGATGAACAGCAATGTGGAAGTATAAGATGAATAAACCCTTTCTTCCCCAACTTGTTTTTTGGTCATGATGTTTGTGCAGGAATACAAACCCTGACTAAGACAATTACATTTCAAATTTACCACAAAAATAACATTTCTTATTGGTCTATTCAACATTATGACATAATTTGATCTTATCTATTATCTGTCATAGCTGTGGACTTATGATCAATATTATGACAGAAAAATGAAACAACATTATTAATGTTGGCAGCCATGTTGACTAGGTAATGTTCAATTCTCAAACCAGTTTTTCTTTCACAAGTTCAATGAGAGTACTGAAGGAGTTGAAGGGGTTTGCAACCCCATAGTAAGAACAACAATATCAATTAACCAGACACCTCAGACCTCCCAGGAACTAAAACTACCAACTGAAGAGTACACATGGAGGGACTCATGGCTCCAGCTGCATATGTAGCAAAGGATGGCCTCATTGGGCATCAATGAGAGCAGAGGCATTTGGTCCTGTGAGGGCTCAATGCCCCAGTGTAGGGGAATGTCAGGATGGAAAGGATGGAGTGAGTAGGTGGATGTGGGAACACCTTCATAGAAGCAGGGGTAGAGGATAGGGGGTAGGGGGCTTCTGGGAGGGAAACTGGAAAAGGGGATAGCATTTGAAATATAAATAAAGAAAATATCCAATAACTGAAAATTATAAAATATTGTAATTCTCATCAAACGCCCATGGTTAGAGAGATCACAGGATTCAGTATAGAACTGGCTACTGTTAGATTGTTAAATGGTCCTGCTTTCTAAATGCTTTCTAACTATTTATGTTATACCATGAATAGACTCTTCTCAACTCTTGTCAGAAAAGCTTTTTTCTTTTTTTCTTTTTTTCACTGGGCAGCAGTTAATGTATAACTGATAAAAACACTGAAAGTACGAGACTGAATTTTTAGTATTTATATCAACAAATCATTTGCCACCACCACTTACATTCAGGGACCATCATAGAAAAGGAAGCATAAAAAGTGTAAGAGCCAGAAGATGTGGAGGGATGCTCTACAAATCTGTTTTATTGACATAACATCCCGATCACAATCACACTCCTGAACTTCCAAGATCTATAGTTCTCAATACAAATCTTGCACAATACCAAACCAGCCAAAAATCTGTTATATATGGGCAATGACTTGCCGGTTTGAACCTTTGCTAAGGAGCTACTGACAGTTTAGAGTTCCTTATGTTGGCAGGGGGTCATTGTTATGTGGATTTGGCCACGGATAGCAACCCCATGCTATTCTGCCCCACACCCATGCACATATGGACAGCACCAATTGAACACAGTGAATCTCCAAAATAAAAATGCATGTAAGCTTCTAAAAGAAGATAAATAATAGTAAATGAATTAAAAACACATCTTTTTGGTGATAACATTTTTTATTATTATTCTTTAATTTCTTTTTTTTTCTTTTTCTTTTTTTCACAATCCATTCGTTATCCCCATTCCCCTCTGCCCTCTGATTGTTCCTCATCCCATTCTTCCTCCCTGGTATCCTAGAGGATGTCCCCACTTCTCCACCCTACTCCACCAGACCTCTCCACTCCCTAGGGCCTCAAGTCTCTCTAGGGTTAGGTGCATCTTCTCTGACTGAGGCCAGACCAGGAAGTCCTCTGCTGTATATGTGTTAGGGACATCATATCAGCTGGTACACACACATCTTTTAGTTATATATTTTTAACTATGTTGTATCTTCTAGTTTCTCTGGGTTTTCAAGAGTCTGAGACTGGGTAATGAAGGGCAATTGGATGATTCTGAGACCAGAATCATTTCTACACATTAATTTTTGCAATGAAAATTTATTTAATACTTCAACCACTAAAAAGTTATTTTTTTATGTCATCAATTTTCCTTAACATCTATTCTTCCTATGATTCTATTATAATTATAATGTGTTAATAGGAAGAAAGGTAGATGAAATGTGTTTTGACTTAAATTATTAGAATTAGATGTTGTTATAGAGATGAGAGCTTTTGTTCCATTTATGTACTCTGGGGAAAATCCTAATAATATTCTTTAGTTAATTATAGTTATGTGAAGGCCTAGTCATATTTGCTGACTTAGACCCCAGATTATAAATGTGCTGTCTGTTTCGAAAGGCTTCTGGGAATTCTGCTAGGCAGACATAAATCTCCGGAGTTGTTTCCTGTGCACTGGTTCCTGTGCTGGTGCTGAGCTACACAAAGCTCCTACTTCCTCTAGTGGCTGAGCCTGTTGATTACAAAACGAGATAACATTTCTCTTGGATTATTAACTATTAGTTAAGTCAAGGGGGGGAATTCATGTCTGAATTAACGAAAACCATCTTCTTATTGTTAAATTAATCTCTTAATAGCTAAATAAGATTCTACAAACGTATAGAAGAAAGATGGTTATTGGTTATTAAATGAGGAGCTGTATAGAGGCTCAAAGGTTAAGAGTACTTGCTGTTCTTGTAGAGGACCTGGGTTCTGTTTCCCGCGCAGGAGGAGATCACAACTGCCCAAACTCTAGTTTCAGAGATCTGATCCCCTCTTACTTCTTCCACAGACACCAAGCACATAAGTTGTGTACATATATGCATGCATACATACATACATACTTACATACATACATACATACAAACATACATACATACAGGCAAAACACACACTTACAAAATACTTTACAACTAAATACTTTTTTAACCTTAAAATTAATATGATACTAAAACTTTTCATCTGGTATAAAATCCAGAATTTAAAGCCATTTTTCTTCTCTAGTTCAGTTGCCTGGGATGTGTTTGGAATTTATCCCTGTAGTGTCCTGGGAAGAGTTTGGTTCAAATATGCACTAAACTTGTGTTTGTTAAGGAAACAGTTAGCTTTCCAGATTAAATCATGATAAGTAACTCAATGTGGTACTGGGACACAAATGACAAATGGCTCAAAATAACTCAATTAAAATCTCGAGAAAACACAGCTGCGTGTATCAAAACTAATGAATTGCCAAAATGGTATTTAAAACATGAGGCAACCAGAGATTGTTAAAAAAACAAAAAAACAAACAAACAAACAAACAAAACCACCACGGGGCGACAAAAGTCCACTGGACACTTTAGAGGAAATGGCAATGGCAGAGAAGATAGACTCTTGTTTCCCAACCTTCACAAACAATAGATTCTGACTTGATTAAAGTCTTAAATGTAAAAATTAAAACCATATGCAAACTAGAAAACTTTGCTGAAAAGGATACCAAAGTCTAAAATGAGAGAGGGTTACTATAGTGAGGCAGACTTGAATGTTTAGAAAGATCTGCTTGTCTTATTCTAGCAACTGATTCTAGAAGGCAAAAGTCAAGGGTGAGATTAGTTCTTCAAAGAGGAAAACAAAGATTAAAAAGTAAAAGAAAAAATAAAATATAAAGTGGCACAAAGTGAAAATTACAGATTCAAATCAAAGCGGGAATATTAAAAGCTAATTACTAAAATGATATCAGAATATTTAGAGTCCCAGTATTTCACTGCATTGATAGATGCATATATAAATACATAGATAGATAGATTTCCAATGAGTTTCTTATTCTTTATAAAATGTCAACCACATTCCAATTTAAAATGACTAAGAAATCTAAATGTTTATTCACCTAAATGTGTACAGTATTTATTTTCAATATCAAGGTCACCAAAGAGTAAAGCATTTTCCATTGTTAGTGAAAGTGAGGACAAAGGAGTATTCAAGGGCAAGTCACGTTAATGAAGGAATAAATTGCCTCAATCTTCAACTTAATGAGGGAATAAATTGTTCCAACTTTCAAGTTAATGAGGAAATAAATTGTTTTAATAGTTCCTAATCACAGAAAATTGTGGCCCGTAAAATAAAAATTTTAAAGACTCACTGACATAGAACCATGTCTCCTACAAATTTCAAGATAAAACAATAATAAAGTGGGCATAAATTCATACTATTGTGCCTTTGTCCAATGCTGCCATAGACTAGGTAGTTTATAAAAAATGAAAATTCATTATCTCATGCATTGAGGAGACTATGCTGTCTAAGAAAATGCTGGAGAGTCAGACTGTGGGAAGTGCTCAGCAGCCCACACACTGACTGTGGCATGTCCTGGAGATAAGAGATAGGAAGTGGAAAAGCACATGCTGCTACTAGCTTGTCCGTCAAGTCTTTTTATAATGGCATTAATATACCCATGAAGACAGAGTCCTCAGGACCCTAAACCTTAGATCTCACTATTGTTATGTTAGGATGTTTCAAAGTCAGGGATTTGAGCTTAGGAGGCACATTCATAACACCAAATATATGATTGTACTTAGAGGCTATATAAAAGTTTATAGACAATGTAAGACACTGTAATAGACTTTCATATTGGATATCTGGTGTACATATACATAACTATGTATTTATGTATATATGTATATACATATATATGTTATGTGTACACATTTTCATTTGTATGTATGAATACACACATATAAATATTAGGCATGCAGATATAGGCTACCTTTTCTTCTTCTGGTCAGATCTATGATTTTATCATTTTCTTTCATAACCAGTTTACATGTACATAAATAAACCATCAACTTCTTTTGCATGTCTCACATCACCAAGCTCAACTATATTTTGTAAACTCTGAAACTGACTGACTTGTAGTAAAATCACCAGAATAGTCTTTATGACGTTTACAGAATTGCTGGAATTTAGGCTCAAAATGCATTCAGTTCAGAAGTGGTGACTGCTTTGCATTCATGAACTGCACAGAGCTCTTATGGTCTGGATAAGCATGAGAAATAGCCTATGATTAAGCAAGTCAGCCCTTCTCTCTGTGGAGCAGCAGATTTTACTGCACATAGAAACTGAGTCCTAATTTGTTGCTAGTCGCAGCAAAGGATGTTTCCTCAGATTATCTGTCATAACTGGCTGATTAACAATAGTATTGTTTCTCCTATAAAGACAAAATCTCTTCCAGTCCATGGCTTCAATAATAATGAGTCAGAGAATTAACTCTTACATATACACATTTGGTTCACACTTGCCCATTAAGGGTTGTACTTCATCAAATAACATCCTATTCTTTTGTAAAGTGTGGTGTACATGGAAAGAAGAATATAGGAAGTGGAAAATATGTGAACCATGCCAGCTGTTCTCTCTTTTTGATGGATTTATCCTTTTTATTAAGGTTTCACCTAAAAGAATTGTTTCAATTTGGAAAAAAATATATGATTTCTGTATTAACAATATTTTGATCTCTCTATTTTCTTTCTTTCTTTCTATGTATCTATCTATCTATGTATCTGTCTATCTATGTATCTATGTATCTACCTATCTATCTAGAGGCAGATGATATATATATATATATATATATATATATATATATATATATATATATATATATATGAAAATAAATGAAAAATCAAAACAGAAGAAACCGAAATTAGACCCATGGTGAAGCTATGACTCAAAATTAAAGAGAATAAAGGTTTAGGATTCACAAGGCAAGCTATATCAGTTCAGTAAATGATGCTTGAAAAGAAGAATGATTGATGTGTGACAATTTATGTTCACTTGAAGAGTTGCACCAGTGGCTTGAGGATAATGGTTTAGAGGGAAATTTCATCTACAGAATCATCAGGATGGGAAAATAATGATGTGATTTAATTTAGTAGCCTCAGTATCTGAGGCTGAGATTCCAATATATATAGCATATAGACATG
The DNA here is from genome assembly GCF_978045245.1 of Mus caroli. Taxonomy (NCBI): domain Eukaryota; kingdom Metazoa; phylum Chordata; class Mammalia; order Rodentia; family Muridae; genus Mus; species Mus caroli. The sequence goes on from NW_028227272.1 coordinate 83,217,887, forward strand.
GATGTCTGGCACTTGTGGTGTAGAATGACAGATTGTAAATGTTTTAATAAATTCTAAACTTTGTGTTAGGGTACACAGCATGCTCCTTGTATGTCAAAGTAGCATGGTTCATATTGTTTTTTTTTTTTTGAAATTAAAAACAAACAAAATGATATTCTTGGAGATGTAAATTTTTCCAAGCCTACATGGTTCTCACAACCACTTGGTTCTAAATTGTAAGAATGGATGCTTTCCTTATTCTCAATGAAAATCACTTGATGGACCTGGAGGGCATCATCTTGAGTGAGGTAACACAATCACAAAGGAACTCACACAATATGTATTCACTGATAAGTGGATATTAGCCCAAAACTTAGGATACCCAAGATATAAGATACAATTTGCTAAACGCATGAAACTCAAGAAGAATGAAGACCAAAATGTGGACACTGTGCCCCTTCTTAGAATTGGGAACAAAACACCCATGGAAGGAGTTACAGAGACAAAGTTTGGAGCTGTGATGAAAGGATGGACCATCTAGAGACTGCCATATCCAGGGATCCATCCCATAATCAGCTTCTAAACGCTGACACCATTGCATACACTAGCAAGATACCCAAAGATAGCTGTCTCTTGTGAGACTATGCAGGGGCCTAGCAAACACAGGAGTGGATGCTCACAGTCAGCTATTGGATGTATCACAGGGCTCCCAATGGAGAAGCTAGAGAAAGTACCCAAGGAGCTAAAGGGATCTGCAACCCTATAGTTGGAACAACATGATGAACTAACCAGTACCCCGGAGCTCTTGTCTCTAGCTGCATATGTATCAAAAGATGGCCTAGTCGGCCATCACTGGAAAGAGAGGCCCATTGGACTTGCAAACTTTATATGCCCCAATATAGGGGAATGCCAGGGCCAAAAGAATGGGAATGGGAGGGTAGGGAAGTGGCGGGCGGTATGGGGGACTTTTGGGATAGCATTGGAAATGTAATTGAGGAAAATATGTAATAAAAAATATTAAAAATTAAAAAAAAAAGAAAATCACTTGACCTTTATTCTTTACTTCTTGACAAGTGATTTTTTTTTCTAAGTGAAAAAAAAAATACAAAACATGTAGAATCTGTTGTCTGAAGTTTCACATTGCTGGTGGTCAAGTAAATGCCCTGAGGACTTGCAGATACGTACTCTTTGTTCTGTTCACCAGGTGGATAAGAAGTGAATATTACAAACTTTGCAGAAATGGAAATTTATAGAGAGGCTGAGTGTGCTACAGCCTTTGATATTGTACCTGTGCAGTACTCAAAAAAGACTAAAACTTAACAGCTAAAAAAATACCACACAAAGGGGGTTTCTTGAAGAATAATCTTCCTATGTGGTAGCACTCCTCTTCAGCTTCTTCCAGCTTTTCCCAAATTCTGCCACAGGGGTCCTTGAAGTAAGTCCATTGGTTGAGTGTAAGCATCTCCATCTGTCTCAGTCAACTGAGATAGACCTCTTAGACCACCAACCAGGCAGCATACACTTGCTGGACTGGGGCATGTACAGAAGAGATCTGCCTGGTCTGGCCTCAGTGAGAGAAGATGCGCCAAACCCTCTCTTGAGGGCCGAGGGAGTCCAGAGGCTTGGCCTGGGCATGGGGTCAGGACATCCTCTTGGAGAGGAGGAATGAGATGAGGAACTGTGGGAGGGCAGACCAGGATGGGAATAATGACTGGATTGTGAAAAAAAATCTAGAACAAACTATATCAAAGAAAGGAACAATTTGGCAATCCATTATCAGTAATGAATTTTACCATAGTAATTATGAGTAATTTTTTCAATATCATGAGTAAAATGAAGTAAAATGAAATGTGCCCTTTGGGACATTGAATAAATATCTGCTTTTAAGCAATTATTTCAATTGACTTCCCAAACACACACATAAACTTTTCAGTGAGAGAGAGAGAGAGAGAGAGAGAGAGAGAGAGAGAGAGAGAGAGAGAATACAACAGGTTTTTTTATGTGTTTGTGTCCTACAGACATTGTTCCCTAACTCTATTCCCAGTTCTTCATAGTATTCTTGTTTACATTACTGAATCCATTCATAATTTTTTTGCAAGACTCTAAAGTTGACTTTGGCACATGCCCTTCGATGTTGGTTTTTCTTTTTTCCAATGTCTGCAAAGCCAGCTGGAGATTGAGGAAACCCACAGACTTGCGGGGACTTTCTGGTTTATGAAATTAGGAATGTCCACAGTGAGAAATTATAAGTCAACTTTATGAGTAAAAAAAAAAAATCTAAGCTATTTTGCCAATTGACTTAATTTTAAGTATTATTCATGTCCAAGCCAACTCTTCATTTTATTTAGTGTTGGTCCAATGACCTGAATGGGCTAGTATACTTCACATAAAATTACAAATGTGTGAACGAAGTGAAATATTGACATACATAAGTGATGTGTTTGTTTTAAAGTCACTCACAGACAAACCACAGTCAACCAATAACTCTTCTGGGCATTAACATGTTAAAATTGAATTTCTCATCTTTTCTACCAATCAAATACTTCCTCTTTCATTAATATTTGCACTCTGGTCCCAAAATACCAGTTTAGTTATACTTAGTTTTTTTTTTGCCTGTTTCTAATTAAATGTAGATAGATCTTACCCTGCTCACTATCCAGCATCTAGATAATTGTTGCTCCCCTGAAAGCATACCCTAATCCTGACCCTTCATACACAGATATCACATCCTTGCTCTGAAGATATGCATCCTTGTCTTTTCTTCTTGTCTTGTCCCCAGCACAGGCCCCTTACCTCACCAGCTTCATCCTCCTCTAGATGACTTTTCTTCCAAGCAATTAAAAACATCAGGGGAAACCAGAATCCAGAACCTCCAGCTACTGCATTTGGGGCAACATCAGTTGTCCATATAAATTCAGGAAGCCAAATCATGGGCATCACAGCACCATGGCTAACACAGATTCCCACCGTTCTCTCGGAATCATGGGTCCAAATACTCATTATCATTTTTTCAAGCCAACATGAGGTGTTAACACCGGACTTAGCTGAGATTTGTCGATGCATACATTTGGATTCCCAATCCTAAAGAAAGGGACATTAAAATCTGTCACTTTTCAGTGGACCAAAGTTTGAATCTTTGAGGGAAAACATGATCACTTTAGCTGTTTTTTAATTGTTTGTTTGGTTTTTGTTTTGATTTTGAACATAGGATAGTTTTTCTCATAAATAAACAGATCTGGGCCATAGTTTGGAAAGTACATACTGCTTCCTTTGAGCTTGTTTATAGTAAGAATAACTATTCTCCCAGTTGGAAAGGCACTCCTGTTCTTTGCTATGCTATGGAACTTAACAGAGAGAGGGCATCTCCTACAGCCTCCATTTATCTGCCAAATGTCTTTTCTTCTCTCACTACCCTGTGTTCTAATGATAAGCTGTTCCTGTTATTGCTTTGTATTGAATAAGACATTTTATAATATGAACACATTAACTAATCATTTTGTGGGAAGCACAGAATCAATATGCTATGGACTATCCCTTAAACTACATGAATTCAATATATTTTATCAATTTTCAGATAAGTAATGAAGCCTATTCCAATTAATGCCCTGTGATACCTATTCTTGATCTAAATGTCAACTAGAAGCAGGTGATTCTTCTTTTTGTTTGGCTGTTTTTTTTTTCAATTTTTTATTAGATATTTTCTTCATTTACATTTCAAATGCTAGCCTGAAAGTCCCCTATATACTTCCCATGCCCTACTCCCCTACCCACCCACTCCCACTTCTTGGCCCTGGCATTATGTTTCTGGCATATGCAATAGTGTCTGCGTTTGGTGGCTAATTATGAGATGGATCCCTGGGTGGGGCAATCTCTGGATGGTCCATCCTTTTGTCTTAGCACCAAACATTGTTTCTTTAACTCCTTCCATGGGAATTTTGTTCCCTATGCTAAGGAGGATTCTTTTCATTTATCATTTAAAACTGTTTATTTACTTTTTAAATATTTTTTTCTGCTAATCAAAGACTAAAATAGAAAGTCTGGCATTCATATAAAATATGAAATTATATATAAATATTTTTATTAATTAATTTATTTCACATGTTACATACCAATTGAAGTTCCCATTATCCCATCCTCTCCTCACACATACCTTCCATCTATCCCTCATTCTTTTCTCCTCAGAGAAGGGGGAGGCATCTCCTGGGTATTGACATACCCTGGCATATCAGGTTACTGCAGGACTAGGGGCATCCTCTCCCATTTGGCTAGACAAGGCAGACCAGTTAGAACAGGATCCATAGTCAGAAAATATAATTAGGGACAGCCTACTCAACCACCACTTTAGTTGTTAGAGGAGCCGCCACATGAAGACCAACTGCACATTTGTTGCATATGTGCAGAGGGCTTAACTACACTTAATGCTTGCTCTTTGGTTGGTGGTTTAGTGTTGAGGAGTCCCCAAAGATCCAGGTTAGTTGACTCTGTTGGTCTTCCTATGGAGCCCTAATCCCCTTTGGATCACTCAATTCTTCCAACTCTTCCACAAGATTCCCTGAGCTCTTTCTAATATTTGGCTGTAGGACTTTGTATCTGTTTCCATCAGCTGCTGGATGAAAGCCTCTCAAAGAAAAGTTATTCTATATTCCTATCTGCATACATAAGTAAGTATCATTAATAGTGTCAGGGGTTGGTTCTAGCCCATGAGATGGGTCTCAAGTTTGTGTAGTCATTGGTGGGCCATTCCCTCAGTCTCTGTTCTTTGTCCCAGCACTTCTTGAAGGCAGGAAACATTTTGGGTCAAAGGTATTTTTGGTGTTGTTTTATTTATCCCTCTATTGGGAGTCCTGCCTAAGTACAAAAGGTAGCCACTTCAAGCTCCATTTCTCCCACTGCTAGGAGACTCACTGGAGCTTCCCGCGCCTGAAGTCTCTAACATGCCCTAGAGATGCCTTTCTGTCAGGCCCCCTCTGGTTTCTGTTCTCTCTGCCCTTCTTTCCATACATGATTCCCTAACCCCCATGTACCTGGCATTACCCTTCCCAGTTCCCTTCACCTCGAAAGACTATAAATTTCACCTTCTCTGTGAGATCTAAGCATCCTCCCGTGATCCTCCTTGCTACTTGCATTCTTTGGGTCTGTGGATTGTAGCATGGGTATCCTGTAATTTATGACTAGAATATACTTGTGAGTATATACCATGCATGTCATTTTAGGTCTGGGTTACCTTACTTAGGATAATATTTTCTAGTTCCACCCATTTGCCTGCAAATTACATGTCTCCCTTGTTTTTTTTGTTTTGTTTTGTTTTTGTTTTTTGTTTTTGTTTTCTTTGGGGGGGCAGGGTTTCTCTGTATAGCCCTGGCTGTCCTGGAACTCACTTTGTACCTGAGTTTTAGACTGGGTGATGAATATAGATCCATTTGCATTCTTCTACTTGCAGACATCCATTAAGTTAGACCAGCACCATTGTATGGTTTTGTCCTCATCAAAATTCACATGTCCATATGTGTGGGCTTACTTCTGGGTCTTTGATTTGATTCTGTTAATTAAAATGTCTGATTCTTTACCAATAACATGCAGTCTTTATTACCACTGCTCTGTAATGCAGCTTGAAATCAGGGATGGTGATACCTCCTCCAGAACTTCATTTATCGTACAGGAGTTTTTTTTTTTTTTCTATCCTAGGATTTTTGATTTTCCATATGAAAGTTAGATTTTTCTTTCAAGGTCTGTAAATAATTGTGTTGGAATTTTGATAGAAATTGTATTAAATTTGTAAATTCCTTTTTGTAAGATGGCAACTTTTACTTGTCAATCCTACTGATCTAAGAGCATAGGAAATCTTTCTATATTCTTATTTCTTCATTTTTTTTCTTCAGAGACTTGAAGTTCTTTCCCTTGTTTGGTTAGCATTACACCAAGACATTTTATATTATTTGTGGCTATTGTGAAGGGTATGGTTTCTCCACTTCTTTTGTCAGGTCATTTTCCATTTGTATAAAGAAGGGCAAATGATTTTTTTTTAGTTAATTTTATATCCAGCCATTTTGCTGAAGGCATTTATTAAAGCTGTAAGAGTTCTCTGATCATGACAGTTGGAGGGTGAACAGGGAGGGGAATAAATTCTGGACTGTAAAAAAAAAAAAAAAAAGATTAAGGAATTAAAAAAAAAGTTCTCTGATAAAATGTTTGTGATCACTTACATTGCTAACATAATCTGTGAATAAAAATAATTTGACTTCTTCCTTTCTATTTTGTATCCTCTTTGATCACCTTAAGTTGTCTTATTGTTCAAACTAGGACTTTACATACCATATTGAAGGATAAGAGAGAGTAGAAAGTCCTATCTTGTTCCTGACTTTAGGAAAATTGCCTTAAAATTTAATCCATTTAATTTAATGCTGCCTACAGGTTTGCTGTACATTGCCTTTATTTTTTTTTAAGTATGCCTTCGCATCCCTGATCTTTCCAATGTTTTTAACATGAAGTGTTGTTGTATTTTGTCAAAGGTTTTTCCAGCATCTAATGAGATGATCATGTGGTTTTATTTTTTCAATTTTTAATATGGTGAATTGCACTGACATATTTTCACATATTAAACCACCCCTATATCCTTATGATGAACCCTACTAGATCCTGGTGGATGACGTCATTGCTGTGTTCTTGAATTCATTTTGTGAGTATTTTATAGAGTATTTTTGCATAAAAGTTCATAAAGGAAATTGTTCTGAAATTTTCTTTACTTTTCTTTCTAGTATCCTCTCTAGGGCTGGATTAATGTAAAGACATTGTTTAAATTCTGTTTTGTCTTAGAATATCTTGTTTTCTCCAACCAAAGGCATTGAAAGTTTTGCTGGGTATAGTAGTCTGGGCTGACATATGTGATCTCTTACAGTCTGCAAGACTTCTGCCCAGATGCTTCTAGCTTTGAGATTCTGGTGAGAAGTCAGGTGTAATTCTGATAGTTCTGCTTTTATATGTTACATAGCCTTTTTCCCTTGTAGCTTTTCATATTCTTTATTTGCTCTATACATTTGTTCTTTTGTTTATTATGTGACAGGAGAATTTTATTTTCTGGTCCAAATGATTTGGTGTTCTGTAAGCATCTTGTATGTTTATAGGCATCTCTTTCTTTAGGTTAGATTATTTTCTTCTATGATTTTGTTGAAGATAGTTTCTGGGCATTTGAGCTAAGCATCTTTTTCTATTCCTATTTTATTTTAGATTTGGTCTTATTATGGAGTCCCAAATTTCCTGGATGTTTGTGTGGAACCATTTTAGATTTAGCCTTTTCTTTCACCAATGTAAAGATTTATTTTGTCATATCTTTAATGACACCGAGTCACTCTTCCATATCTTATATTCTGTTGATGATACTTGAATCTGTATTTGCTGTTCTCTTTCCTATTTCCTAGATTTTTCATCCTCAGGATTGCTTCAGTTTATCTTTTCTTTATTGCTTCTATTTTCTTTCCTTTCTTTTCTTTTTGGTTGCCAATTATTTATTTAATCTCTTAGATCTCAAAGTTGGTGATCTTTTAATTTTCTTCTTGTCTCCAGCTGAAATAGCTAATGATTAAAAATTTTATAAGATTCGTATGCATTGTCATTTTATTAGATATTTTCTTCATTTACATTTCAAATGCTATCCTGAAAGTCCCCTATACCCTCCCCCCATATTGCTCCACAATCAAACCACTTCCTCGTTGCTTCTATTTTCATTTTCAGGTCTTGAACAGTTTTAATCATTTCTTTCACCTGTCTGCTTTTATTTTTCTGTATTTATATATATTTATTCATTTCTTCTTTAAAGGCCTCTATCTGAGCATATTTTCATGTATTTCTTTAAGGGATTTTTAAAAATTTCTTATATCATCTTTATAATATTCCATTTAAGGACATTTTTCTGTGCTCCAGATGTTTGAGGATATCCAGAGCTTTCTGTAGTAGGAAAGCTGGGGTCTGGTGGTATCATATCACACTGGCTTTTGTTGGTTGTCTTCGGATGCTAGCCTTTAGCCATATGGTTCTTCTTGATGTTGGCAGGCATATTCATACCTGATGGTACCATGTATCTGGGGTTGCATGTAAAGCTGGTAGTCCCTGATGATAGCAGACTCCTGGGATTGCAGTTAGGACTAGTTGTCCCAGGTGACATAGCCTTCCAGGGATGCAGTCAGAGCTGGAGGTACCTGATGGCTTCAGGTCTCTTGTTCTGGGTGGCAGCAGGACTCTGGAGATGCAGGCAGAGCTTATGGCCTGGGAAACTGGGGGTATAGATAAAGTTTTTGATTTATTATTTATTTACTTTACTACCTAACCACAGACTCATGTCCTTCCTCTCCTCCAAGTTCTTCTCCAAGTTCTTCCAGATCCTGATTTTCTGCATCCACTCTTCCTCCCTTTCTCTTCAGGATATTAATTAGCCTTTGCATATTGTCTTCGTTAGGGTTTTACTGCTGTGAAATGGCACCATGACCAAAGCAACTTTTTTTTTAACAATTTTTTTATTAGATATTTTCTAGAGACAACATTTAATTTGACCTGGCTTATTATTAACAGGGCCACACCTTCTAATAGTGCCACTTCCTGGGTGCAGCATATGTAAACCACCACATATATCAAGTTACTGCAAGACTAGGTACATCTTTCCTATTGAGCCAAGTAGACAAGGCAGCCCACAGGGGGATGAGGGTAGGGGTGGGGCATATTTCCAAAGGTAGGCAACAGAGTCAAGAGACAGCGACTGTTCATGGTGTTAGGCATCCCATGAAGACAAAACTGCCCAGCTGCTACATATTTGCAGAGGGCCTAGGTCAGACCCAAGCTGGCTCTACCTCTGTGTGTTCTATCCTGCAATTATTGGAAAATTTGGTTAAGAATTATTACAATTGATATTTTTTTTAAAAATGCATATTCATTGAGAAGAATTACAATATATTTGGATAATAATGGTTGATTTGGCTTGAGGAAATGGGTTACTTGGTGACAGTTTAATTTGTAAGTGTGAAGGCCTGAGTGCAGTCCAACAAACTGATAAAAAAAAAAAAAAATCTATCAGCACTGGCTTAAAATCCCAGTTTGCTTACCAGGGCTGGCAAAGTTGGAAGCTGCCTGAAGCTTGCTGAGAAGCCAGTGGAGTAAAATTGATATTCTCCCAACTCAGTGTTGCACTCTTAAAGAAAAAGTAAAAGAGAGAGACATACGCATGTACATGTACCAGCATACTCATATGCACACATGAATATATATGTGGACAAACTCACACACCCACACACACACACACACACACACACACACACACACACACACACACACACACACCACATCACATGAACAGATTATTCTCTGCTAGATTCTGATTGCCCTTACCCCCAAGTAAATGAGAACCTGAGAGTCTGGTTAGCAGATCCATCCCATGCATTCTCTGAATGTGATAGTTTCCTTTCTATCTGAGCCATTAACACAGCTACAAATTCAGGTTCTTGGTCCCTGAACTTTCACCTTCTGCTGCTGCTGATAATTAGTAATAGTTGTCTGCAAAGGAACATTGATGAAAAGTTCTTCTGTTTAAAATATTCTTAAACTGTATGCAATCAATTATTTTCTCTACATTCTGAGAGATTTTACTCACAGGCACAAATAACTGTGATATAATTATACCTCTCCTCAAGACTTTACCTCTTGCATCTGAATCACAGAAGATTTGTCAAAGGTTTTTACCCATTCTTCCCAATCTAGGGGAAAATATTTCATTTCCATCCCATGCAACTTTACAGTTTTAAAGTAAAAATTTTAAGTTAATCTTGATCTTTAAAAAGAAGTAATATTTTCTTGTTTGTAGCAACTGGTATTATTGCAATGTTGAGGTATATTAAGATATATTTACTTCATATAACTGCTGTCCTTAATGATGACTTTTAAAATCTGTTTAAATAAGCATGTATAATTTTAACATTTTTAGCTTTCTTATTTTTTTACTTCTGTATTTCCTTATACAATGCAAAGTGCTCCTCTGTTGAATTATAAAAGAATTCATATTTGTCTGCTGTTGGAGAAAAAAATATGGTAAGGTTAACTAAGAGAACAGATGTTTGGTCGTGGATGAAGGAATTCGCCCTTTTAGAGTTGAATGTGTGGTGGAAGAAGGCTGATACATAAGAGTGAGGAAAAAGGTAGAGAGGTAGTGCTAATCTTATCAAAAAGGAGGGAGTTGGTCCTGATGTTGTCATGGTGTGAAAAGGAAGCCAAACCTCTGCTGTTACATCACGCGATAAAACGTGGGAAATGGAAATCAATTTTGAGTAGCTCATGAAATTCTTTTTTCAGCTCCCACAAAGACTCTCTTTAACTGCCCCACCCTAGCCTCCTCATAACTACCCCTGGTAGTTTTCCACAGTGCTGGACATGAAATCATGTGCCTATGCTTGTGTTTGACACTCTAGAATTCTCCCAACCATTGCAGATTTGCATGAAAAAAAATATGGAAGGAATTAAACATCAAGGTTTAGTCAGAGTGTAGCCAGTTCTCCTTAAACTTGCTTGCCTGTTTCTGTTTGTTTTCAGGGAATACTCCGATTACTACTTAGTTCTGGGGAGGAGCCGTCCTTCATTTCATGGATAGATTATATGTTATTCCTAACATGAATGTATAATGCCGTTTGTTTAATTAAGTATTGTTATATTCAGTGGTAAATTACCATCCTGGCTTTTCTCAGCATCTATACTACACGATATTCCAACATCCTTTCATCTACTTTAGTAAAAATCAACATCAGTGGGTCTCTGCTAAAAGCCCAAAGTAATGTGTTAATGTGTTCAGTTCTTACTAAATAGCTGTGATTGATTTAAGCCACAGAGAAATACTACAGGGTTTATATTATAAGCAACGTTTAATGTGTTGCCACAATTTATTTTTAAAATATATAATTTTTGTGGACCTGATAGTTTCCATACTTAAGGAGACAATAAAACTGATGACTCACTACTCACTGAAGTTTTAAAGATTTATTTATCCCATTCTATTTCAAATTCTGCTTCCTTACTCTGCTTGATTCAATCACCCATTTTGGTCAAATCTATTCCACCTAAATGATTCAGTAAACATAATAAAAGAACAGTTGTATTATTTTATTAATTAATCCAATGTGTTCTAAAAGTATATCTACTGTCAATAATGTATGTCTGAACATGTTTCTTAATTTTGTTGGAAACACTACCTTGCACAATGTTTTTCCTGTGGAAAACTTTTTCTCCTGGGAGAATTTAATTGCATTCAGACATCATTCAGAGATTTAAAATGTTGCAAACTAAAAGCAAATTATGCTCAGATCTGAAAGGATCTGGGTCAGTTTATAACACATGCATGGAAAAAATGCTATGAACTACATTTTAAAGGCGATTATAAGAGGTCTTTTATCTCCATCTGCATGTGCCAGTGTCTCCACCTGCTTTTCTGAACTATTATTTAGTGGTGACTTTTCCCAACATTGTTCAATCCAGAGAATACAAGTAATACCACAATTTAGAACCATCCCCAAAAACATAGAAAATGTTCATGTGCATGCATTCTCATCAACTCGCTCAGGGTACAGTTTACACATCCTTCCTATTGAAGGACAATGCCCACCACTTCATTGCATTTGCTCTCTGTTTCTAAGTCTGACACCGACAGGTTTCCCATCCAGGAAAGAATGAATGACCTGTTTGAATAACAGTTTCTCTATATTTGCACACTTTTCTGTTATTAGTTGCTTGGTGACCATCTAAATACATTGCATCTAGCAACACTCTGATACTTCTCCGTGAATACAAACAGAATAAAGAAGATCTAAGAATGTCAAACTCCTGCACTATCACTGAAATTTTTTCTCTTACAAGTATCCATAGGAGCATCCCAAACTTGTTTATCTTAATTTTTCATTCAGATTCTGTAGACTTGGACAAAGGTATAAGAGGTTTGCTTTCAAACACTGAATTAGCAATGCTTTCCCAGTGGAAGTTCTGTAGGATTTGCAAACCTCCTTTAAGAATCTTGAAATTGACTTTCTGTTGTATAACTACTCATCTGCTTGGACATGCGATTCCTTTGTCTCCGAAGTTCTCCATTTCTCATTCTTCTGCTACTCAACTCAAACGGAGAACAATAATCAAGAGATGAAACATCTGGAGAAGATATATTTAGAGGCTGGATTGAATCTTCTATCAGACATAATAACCTCAGATCCTAATAAACCTTAAAGATCAAATGTTTCTCCATCCAACTCTGAGATTTCAAGAGCATCCCTTAGCCATCTTAAAGACCAAATTAATTAACAGCATGATGTGTTTCTGTTACTGTGCATTGTAGTCTAGCCATTTACCAATTCAACCAAAATTTCTCTCTATTCATATTTAATTTTCTATGAAATAGCAATGTTCTATGAATGGTATGTTAATATATTACAATTATTTGATAAATAAAATGAAAATATATGTATCATATAACTAATTAGGAGCTATAAGATTCTACTAGTGTGCTGGCTGGTTTTGTGTGTCAACTTGACACAGCTGGAGTCATCACAGAGAAAGGAGCTTCAGTTGGGGAAATGCCTCCATGAGATCCAGCTATGGGGCATTTTCTCAATTAGTGATCAAGTAGGGAAGGCCCACGGTGGGTGGTGCCATCCCTGGGCTGGTAGTCTTGAGTTCTATAAGAAAGCAAGCTGAGCCAGGCATGGTGGTGCATGCCTTTAATCCCAGCACTTGGGAGGCAGAGGCAGGTGGATTTCTGAGTTCAAGGCCAACCTGGTCTACAGAGTGAGTTCCAGGACAGCCAGGGTGATACACAGAAACCCTGTCTCGAAAAACAAAAGAAAGAAAGAAAGAAAGAAAGAAAGAAAGAAAGAAAGAAAGAAAGAAAGAAAGAAAGAAAGAAAGAAAGAAAAAGAAAGAGATTAAGCGAGCGAGCGAGTGAGCGAGCGAGCGAGGAAGGAAGGAAGGAAGGAAGAGAAGAAAGCAACCTGAGCAAGCGAAGGGAAGCAATCCAGTAAGAAACATCCCTCTATGACCTCAGCTCCTGCTTCCTGACCTGCTTGAGTTCCAGACCTGACTTCCTTTAGTGATAAACAGCAATGTGGAAGTGTAAGCCGAATAAACTCTTTCCTCCCCAACTGCTTCTTGGTCATGATATTTGTGCAGGACTAGAAACCCTGAATAGGACAGTTAGTAAGCACCTTCAAATATGAAAGGTTTTTTCTTTAACATTTGTGTATGATAAGCAATAAACTATAGTATTCACCACTACTAAAATATATTTCCTTGTGACTATTGTATATTGGAAATCCTATGTCCTCCATTATTCAAAATCAAAACTAGATTCAGGTAGAAGAATGGCCTATGTCATAGCTTTAGCTGATTTTAAACTCTTGTTGCTTGAAACCCCTGAAAGTGAAATTATTTTTTTTTAATATTTTTATTACATATTTTCCTCAATTACATTTCCAATGCTATCCCAAAAGTCCCCCATAGCGCCCCCCACTTCCCTACCCTCCCATTCCCATTCTTTTGGCCCTGGCATTCCCCTATATTGGGGCATATAAAGTTTGCAAGTCCAATGGGCCTCTCTTTCCATTGATGGCCGACTAGGCCATCTTTCGATACATATGCAGCTAGAGACAAGAGCTCCGGGGTTCTGGTTAGTACATCATGTTGTTCCAACAATAGGGTTGCAGATCCCTTTAGCTCCTTGGGTACTTTCTCTAGCTTCTCCATTGGGAGCCCTGTGATACATCCAATAGCTGACTGTGAACATCCACTCCTGTGTTTGCTAGGCCCCGGCATTGTCTCACAAGAGACAGCTATATTTGGGTCCTTTCAGCAAAATCTTGCTAGTGTATGCAATGGTGTCAGCGTTTAGAAGCTGATTATGGGATGGATCCCTGGATAGGGCAGTCTCTAAATGGTCCATCCTTTCATCACAGCTACGAACTTTGTCTCTGTAACTCCTTCCCTGGGTGTTTTGTTCCCAATTCTAAGAAGGTGCACAGTGTCCACACTTTGGTCTTCATTCTTCTTGAGTTTCATGCGTTTATCAAATTGTATCTTATATCTTGGGTATCCTAAGTTTTGGGCTAATATCCACTTATCAGTGAATACATATTGTGTGAGTTCTTTTGTGATTGTGTTACTTCACTCAAGATATGCCCTCCAGGTCCATCCATTTGGCTAGGAATTTCATAAATTCATTCTTTTTAATAGCTGAGTAGTACTCCATTGTGTAAATGTACCATAATTTCTGTATCCATTCCTCTGTTGAGGGACATCTGGGTTCTTTCCAGCTTCTGGCTATTATAAATAGGGCTGCTATGAACATAGTGGAGCATGTGTCCTTCTTACCGGTTGGGACATCTTCTGGATATATGCCCAGGATAGGTATTGCTGGATCCTCCGGTAGTACTATGTCCAATTTTCTGAGGAACCGCCAGACTGATTTCCAGAGTGGTTGTACAAGCTTGCAATCCCACCAACAATGGAGGAGTGTTCCTCTTTCTCCACATCCTTGCCAGCATCTGCTGTCATCTGAATTTTTGATCTTAGCCATTCTGACTGGTGTGAGGTGGAATCTCAGGGTTGTTTTGATTTGCATTTCCCTGATGATTAAGGATGTTGAACATTTTTTCAGGTGTTTCTCTGCCATTCGGTATTCCTCAAATGAGAATTCTTTGTTCAGTTCTGAGCCCCATTTTTTAATGGGGTTATTTGACTTTCTGGAGTCCACCTTCTTGAGTTCTTTATATATATTGGATATTAGTCCCTTATCTGATTTAGGATAGGTGAAGATCCTTTCCCAATCTGTTGGTGGTTTTTTTGTCTTATTGATGGTGTCTTTAGCCTTGCAGAAGCTTTGTAGTTTCATGAGGTCCCACTTGTCAATTCTCGATCTTACAGCACAAGCCATTACTGTTCTATTCAGGAATTTTTCCCCTGTGCCCATATCTTCAAGGCTTTTCCCCACTTTCTCCTCTATAAGTTTCAGTGTCTCTGGTTTTATGTGAAGTTCCTTGATCCACTTAGACTTGACCTTAGTACAAGGAGATAGGAATGGATCTATTCGCATTCTTCTACATGTTAACAACCAGTTGTGCCAGCACCATTTGTTGAAAATGCTGTCTTTCTTCCACTGGATGTTTTTAGCTCCCTTGTCGAAGATCAAGTGACCATAGGTGTGTGGGTTCATTTCTGGGTCTTCAATTCTATTCCACTGGTCTATTTGTCTGTCACTATACCAGTACCATGCAGTTTTTATCACAATTGCTCTGTAGTAGAGCTTTAGGTCCGGCATGGTGATTCCACCAGAGGTTCTTTTATCCTTGAGAAGAGTTTTTGCTATCCTAGGTTTTTTGTTATTCCAGATGAATTTGCAGATTGCACTTTCTAATTCGTTGAAGAATTGATTTGGAATTTTGATGGGGATTGCATTGAATCTGTAGATTGCTTTTGGCAAGATAGCCATTTTTACAATGTTGATCCTGCCAATCCATGAGCATGGGAGATCTTTCCATCTTCTGAGATCTTCTATAATTTCTTTCTTCAGAGACTTGAAGTTTTTATTATACAGATCTTTCACTTCCTTAGTTAGAGTCACGCCAAGATATTTTATATTATTTGTGACTATTGAGAAGGGTGTTGTTTCCCTAATTTCTTTCTCAGCCTGTTTATTCTTTGTGTAGAGAAAGGCCATTGATTTGTTTGAGTTAATTTTATATCCAGCTACTTCACCGAAGCTGTTTATCAGGCTTAGGAGTTCTCTGGTGGAATTTTTAGGGTCACTTATATATACTATCATATCATCTGCAAAGAGTGATATTTTGACTTCATCTTTTCCAATTTGTATCCCTTTGATCTCCTTTTGTTGTCGAATTGCTCTGGCTAGGACTACAAGTACAATGTTGAATAGGTATGGAGAAAGTGGACAGCCTTGTCTAGTCCCTGATTTTAGAGGGATTGCTTCAAGCTTCTCACCATTTACTTTGATGTTGGCTACTGGTTTGCTGTAGATTGCTTTTATCATGTTTAGGTATGGGCCTTGAATTCCTGATCTTTCCAAGACTTTTATCATGAATGGGTGTTGGATCTTGTCAAATGCTTTTTCCGCATCTAACGAGATGACCATGTGGTTTTTGTCTTTGAGTTTGTTTATATACTGGATTACGTTGATGGATTTCCGTATATTGAACCATCCCTGGGATGAAACCTACTTGGTCAGGATGGATGATTGTTTTGATGTGTTCTTGGATTCGGTTAGCAAGAACTTTATTGAGGATTTTTGCATCAATATTCATAAGGGATATTGGTCTGAAGTTTTCTATCTTTGTTGGGTCTTTTTGTGGTTTAGGTATCAGAGTAATTGTGGCTTCATAGAATGAGTTGGGTAGAGTACCTTCTGTTTCTATTTTGTGGAATAGTTTGTGAAGAACTGGGATTAGCCTTCTTTGAAGGTCTGATAGAACTCTGCACTAAACCCATCTGGTCCTGGGCTTTTTTTAGTTGGGAGACTATTAATGACTGCTTCTATTTCTTTGGGGGATATAGGGCTGTTTAGATCATTAACCTGATCTTGATTCAACTTTGGTACCTGGTATCTGTCTAGGAACCTCTCCATTTCATCCAGGTTCTCCAGTTTTGTTGAGTATAGCCTTTGGTAGAAGGATCTGATGGTGTTTTGGATGTCTTCAGGATCTGTTGTTATGTCTCCTTTTTCATTTCTGATTTTGTTAATTAGGATGCTTTCCCTGTGCCCTCTAGTGAGTCTGGCTAAGGGTTTATCTATCTTGTTGATTTTCTCAAAGAACCAGCTCCTTGATTGGTTGATTCTTTGAATAGTTTTTCTTGTTTCCACTTGGTTGATTTCACCCCTGAGTTTGATTATTTCCTGCTGTCTACTCCTCTTGGGTGAATTTGCTTCCTTTTGTTCTAGTGCTTTTAGGTGTGTTGTCAAGCTGCTAATGTGTGCTCTCTCTAGTTTCCTTTTGGAGGCACTCAGAGCTATGAGTTTTCCTCTTAGAAATGCTTTCATTGCGTCCCATAAGTTTGGGTATGTTGTGGCTTCATTTTCATTGAACTCTAAAAAGTCCTTAATTTCTTTCTTTATTCCTTCCTTGACCAAGGTATCATTGAGAAGAGTGTTGTTCAGTTTCCACGTGAAGGTTGGTTTTCTATTATTTATTTTGTTATTGAAGATCAGCCTTAGTCCATGGTGATCTGATAGGATGCATGGGACAATTTCAATATTTTTGTATCTGTTGAGGCCTGCTTTGTGACCAATTATGTGGTCAATTTTGGAGAAGGTACCATGAGGTGCTGAGAAGAAGGTATATCCTTTTGTTTTAGGGTAAAATGTTCTGTAGATATCTGCCAGATCCATTTGATCCATAACTTCTGTTAGTTTCACTGTGTCCCTGTTTAGTTTCTGTTTCCATGATCTGTCCATTGGTGAAAGTGGTGTGTTGAAGTCTCCCACTATTATTGTATGAGGTGCAATGTGTGCTTTGAGATTTACTAAAGTTTCTTTAATGAATGTGGCTGCCTTTGTATTTGGAGCATAGATATTCAGGATTGATAGTTCCTCTTGGAGGATTTTACCTTTGATGAGTATGAAGTGTCCCTCCCTGTCTTTTTTAATGACTTTGGGTTGGAAGTCAATCTTATCAGATATTAGAATGGCTACTCCAGCTTGTTTCTTCATGCCATTTGCTTGGAAAATTGTTTTCCAGCCTTTCATTCTGAGGTAGTGTCTATCCTTTTCTCTGAGATGAGTTTCCTGTAAGCAGCAAAATGTTGGGTCTTGTTTGTGTAGCCAGTTTGTTAGTCTATGTCTTTTTATTGGGGAGTTGAGTCCATTGATATTAAGAGATATTAAGAAAAAGTAATTGTTGTTTCCTGTTATTATTGTTGTTAAAGTTGGCATTTTGTTCTTGTGGCTGTCTTCTTTTAGGTTTGTTGAGGGATTACCTTCTTGTTGTTTCTAGGGCGTGGTTCCTGTCCTTGTATTGGTTTTTTTCTGTTATTATCCTTTGAAGGGCTGGATTCGTGGAGAGATAATGTGTGAATTTGGTTTTGTCGTGGAATACTTTGGTTTCTCCATCTATGTTAATTGAGAGTTTGGCTGGGTATAGTAGCCTGGGCTGGAATTTGTGTTCTTTTAGTGTCTGTATAACATCCGTCCAGGATCTTCTGGCCTTCATAGTCTCTGGTGAAAAATCTGGAGTAATTCTGATAGGCTTGCCTTTATATGTTACTTGGCCTTTTTCTCTTACTGCTTTTAGTATTCTATCTTTATTTAGAGCATTTGTTGTTCTGATTATAAAGTGTCGGGAGGTATTTCTTTTCTGGTCCAGTCTATTTGGAGTTCTGTAGGCTTCTTGTATGTTCATGGGCATCTCTTTCTTTAGATTTGGGAAGTTTTCTTCTATAATTTTGTTGAAGATGTTTGCTGGTCCTTTGAGTTGAAAATCTTCATTCTCATCCACTCCTATTATCCGTAGGTTTGGTCTTCTCATTGCGTCCTGTATTTCTTGGATGTTTTGAGTTAGGATCTTTTTGCATTTTACATTTTCCTTGATTGTTGTGCCGATGTTCTCTATGGAATCTTCTGCACCTGAGATTCTCTCTTCCATCTCTTGTATTCTGTTGCTGATGCTCGTATCTATGGTTCCAGATTTCTTTCCTAGGGTTTCTATCTCCAGTGTTGCCTCCTTTTGGGTTTTCTTTATTGTGTCTACTTCCCTTTTTAGGTCTAGTATGGTTTTGTTCATTTCCATCATCTGTTTGGATGTGTTTTCCTGTTTTTCTGTAAGGACTCCTACCTGTTTGATTATGTTATCCTGTTTTTCTTTAAGGATTTGTAACTCTTTAGCTGTGTTCTCCTGCAATTCTTTAAGGGATTTTTGTGCTTCCTCTTTATTGTCTTCTGCCTGTTTAGCAGTGTTCTCCTGCATTTCTTTAAGTGTGTTATTAAAGTCCTTCTTGAAGTCCTCTATCATCATCAGGAGATATGCTTTTAAATCCCTGTCTAGCTTTTCCGGTGTGTTGGGGTGCCCTGGACTGGGTGAAGTGGGGATGCTGGGTTCTTGATGGTGAGTGGTCTTGGTTTCTGTTAGTAAGATTATTACGTTTACCTTTCGCCATCTGGTAATCTCTGGGGTTAGTTGTTATTGTTGTCACTGTTTAAAGATTGGAGCAGAAGCTGTGTTCCACTCACCAGCAGTCCCAAAATCCTGAGGCGGGGGTCGTGGGTAGCTGGCGGGTGTCAGGCAACCCTGCTCTCCCGCTACCCCGGCGCTCTTCCGGCCGGATGAGGCCTGTGGCCCTACTCAGGCCGGTTTCTGCTTCCCTAACTAATGCAGTCTCAGGTCCCGAGCACTTGGATTGGAGCAGAAGCTGTGCTCCACTCACCAGAAGTCTTAAGATCCTGTGGCGGGTGTTGTGGGTAGCTGGCGAGTGTCAGCCGACCCTGCGCCCCAGCTGCCCCGGTGCTTTTCTGACTGGAAGAGGGTTGTGGCCCTATGTAGGCCGGATTTCTCTCTCCCCAACCAGAGCAGTCTCAGGTCCCGCGTCATTGGACTGGAGCAGAAGCTGTGTTCCACTCACCAGCAGTCCCAAAATCCTGAGGCGGGGGTCGTGGGTAGCTGGCGGGTGTCAGGCAACCCTGCGCTCCCGCTACCCAGGCGCTGATCCGGCCGGATGAGGCCTGTGGCCCTACTCAGGCCGGTTTCTGCTTCCCTAACTAATGCAGTCTCAGGTCCCGAGCACTTGGATTGGAGCAGAAGCTGTGCTCCACTCACCAAAAGTCTTAAGATCCTGTGGCGGGTGTTGTGGGTAGCTGGCGAGTGTCAGTTGACCCTGTGCCCCAGCTGCCCCGGTGCTTTTCTGACCGGAAGAGGGTTGTGGCCCTATGTAGGCCGGATTTCTCTCTCCCCCGAAATTATTTTTTAAGAAGGTTAATGTTACCATTATTACAGGTTCTTTATGTTAGCGCTTAATCCAAAAAGTCAGGAAGAATTTTAAGATTCTATAATGTATTCAAAGAATGTTTGCCTTCATCTGACCGGCATGAAGTTAGTCATTTATTTATTAACTTGTTACTAGAGATATTTATATAACTAGATATGAAAAAAGAAGCTCTTTGGGGACCCCTATTGGATTTAGGAAAGGGAATGTAGCTAAAAGTTATATAGTAAAGGAAATGTGGGAAACTGTAAATTAAAAGTGAGCATTGGCACTCTACAGGGAACTTTCCATCTCATGTAATGAGGCTGTGGGAGTAATTATAGTTATCTAACACTTTCTAGAGTTAATATCATTAACCAAACAATGTTGTTCCCCCTAACCACCTGCTGGTTTAGGGAGATGATTTGGAAAGCACAGACATTTGTAATATGTTTGTAACTATTCTAAGTGGGAAAAATGTCTTTAAATTGAGGACTACTGTCCTACATGCTAATTAATGTCTACTCAGAACCACCTACATCTGGAATAATTAACTAGCTATGCATATCACATCCCCATCAGCTATCCCAATAGGCTCATTTCTTAGTGTAGGACTTACCTTGCAAGCCAGCTATTGAAACTTGGATGCTATTCAAACCCCAGCTATGCAAGCTATGGATTCTGGCTTTGCTTACCAAGAATGTATCATCTGATCCAATAAATTTCCAAAAGAATTCTGGGGTGAAACTCCGAGGCAAGGAAATGTTTTTCACCCAAAATAAACAAATAGTATCATGCTAGAAAGATAGCCTACAAACTCAGTATTATTTTATGGAAAAAGTACATGTTCAGAGAATATGGTTTTGTATATGTTGAGTGTGCTAATGAACCAGAGGATGTCCCCATTATATATTTTAATTCTTGGGTTTATAGATAGGTATGAGAGATTTATAAAAGGAAGACTTATACCACTGTCATTGTGTATTGATTCATCCACACGGTTTCTATCTAATACATAATTCATAGGAACTCCATATATTTTGATATTTGAGATACATCAATTTATACATAAAGGTTAACTGGTGTTAAACAAGTACTAAGATCCTAAGAACTAGATTTGTTTCTGAAGCTGTTTTAGTTTTCTTTATTTGTATGCCTAAATCTGCAAGCATGGTGAGCAGAACAGATAGCTCTGTACATTTAAGAAAATTAGGAGTCCAGTGCTTGAAGTTAGCTGGAAGAACAATAGTTGTGAAGATTAAAATTATTTGGCTGGAGAGAGAAAGTCGAAAAGATGTAAACAAGATCAGGCCAGTGATCCAAACAACAGGTTTGTTTTTTTCTTTACTGAAGATAGACTCTTCTCTCATACAGTACATCCCAGCCACAGTTTTCCCTCCCTCCACCCCTCCCTATTCTCCCTACCTTCTCTCTCTCCCAAATCCACAACCCTTTTGTTTCATGTCAGAAATGAATAGGCCTCCAAGAGACAACCACCAAACAGACAAGAGAGAGTAAGCAAGGCGAAAGCCCTCAAATCAAGGCTGGACAAGGCACTATATGATACAATGAAAAGAGTATCAAGAGCATGAAAATCAGTCTGAGGCATGTCCACTCTCACTGTTAGAAATCCCCCACCCCAAAAAGAGCCAGGCTAATAGCCATAATGGATACACAAAGCTCTTGGTGCAGACCCATCAGGCCACATGCTTTACCACATCAGTTTCTGTGAATCCATATGAGTCAACGTAGATAAATTATTAGGCCATGTTCTTCTGGTTTCCCCTGGCCCTCTTCTGTGTGGTTGCAATCTGTTACCACAACTGCAATTTAGGATTTAACAACAGCCTTAAATAGTAGCTCTTATCATTTGGAACTGAACTGCAACATTTTAATAAGTACTCCCAGCTGACTTATGTCTAAATAGTTATTCAATATAAATACAAAATGAATTGTAAGCATATTTAATTCAAGTATCTTAGAATGTTTTTAATATATCAATTTGAACATAAATCAAGTAATTAAAATTAATAGGTGGAAAGGGATCCTCAAAAGGGTTCAATATTAACTGTTGTTTTATAAATAAATCAATTTCAACACACACACACACACATATAACCACTGCTTACTGAACTAGGATGCTTTTTAAAGTAAACGAAGACTTGAAGTTGGAGGGTATGTAAGAGTAGTTGTATGGGAGAAGCTGGAGGAGGGATCTGAGGAAAATATTGTTTAAAGTGCATTCTATTAATTACCAAGAATACATTTTATTAATACATTTTGAAATGTTTTGGAATGGTTGTATTTATTGTGTTGAATCAATGAACTGGTGGTTTCCATAGGCCCAGAGAAAGGAAATGATTCACTGCTGTCTTGAAGAACTCACCGGCAAATTCAGGGCACCCGTGGTCTTGCAGAGTGATGATATTTTGCACATCCTGTGGTGTCTGCTAAAAAATAACGTGACTAAAGCTCCTTTGAATGGGATGTGTAAAGCATCCCTCTCTAGACACAGGTTGGAGAAGTGTACCGGGTGCTGATCTGTTGTGCTCCATGTGTTCTTAAATACGTTGTTTCCTTGGTTGTTTGACATTTGTTTGCCATTGATTTTTATAACTACCCGATATGGTTGATTATTGTATATTATTCTAGGGTCTGTAAAATGTTAGCAATATACGAAATCTTGATCCAAGGAGGAGAAAACACGAGTTTCTGCAAAAATGAAGATTAACAGGGAACTGGGAACCTCAGGGAGCCTACCCAAATATTTCTCAGATGATTTGAATTTTATTGTAAAAACTCCCATCAATGGTTACTCACTATTCTTGAGTGATTGCTTGAGTTAGTGGCTTAATTACATGAGGTCTAAATATGTCCAAATGGGTAATTAGATGATGAGCAATGATTTACTGCCTCTTTCTGTAATCACTGGAGATCCTGATATTTGTAAAGTTCTTCACAAGTTACTGAAATCAAATTAAAGCACATCATAAATTTTGTTATTTTCTGTGTGAATTGATTCTTCAAAAACTACTATGTAAATATAAACGACATAAAAACAAAAGCAAAATTGGAAGATATTTATGAAAATCTCTTCAAATATTCTCAGTACTAACAAGAACTTGTAGAAATCATTAGAAATCTCAGCCTGGGGCTTTTTTTTTAATTAGATATTTTATTTACATTTCAAATGCTATCCGGAAAGTTCCCTATATTCTTTCCCCACCCTGCTCCCCTACCCACCCACTCCCACTTCTTGGTCCTGGCATTCCCCTGTACTGGGGCATATAAAATTTGCAAGACCTAGGGGTCTCTTTTCCCAATGATGGCTGACTAGGCCATCTTCTGCTACATATGCAGCTAGAGACACGAGCTCTGGAGGTACTGGTTAATTCATATTGTTGTTCCACTTATAGGGTTGCAGATCCCCTCAGCTCCTTGGGTACTCTCTCTAGCTCCTCCATTGGGGGCCCTGTGTTCCATCCTATAGATGACTGTGAGCATCCACTTCTGTATTTGCCAGGCACTGGCCTAGCCTCATATGAGACAGCTATATCAGGGTCCCTTCAGCAAAATCTTGCTGGTGTATGCAATAGTGTCTGCGTTTGGTGGCTGATTATGGGATGAACCTCCAGGTGTGGCAGTCTCTGGATAGTCCATCCTTTAGTCTTAGCTCCAAACTGTGTCTCTGTAACTCCTTCCATGGGTGTTTTGTTCCCAGTTCTAAGGAGGAATGAAGTATCCAAATGTTCTTCCTTCTTCTTGATTTTCGTGTGTTTTGCAAATTGTATCTTGGGTATTTTAAGTTTCTGGGCTAATATCCACTTATCACTGAGTACATATGTACAGCTTCTACTTCATCTTTGGTTATTGAGTTCCTGGAAGAAAAACAAATTCACAGACATCTTACAATGTACCTTAAGCAGCACAACAGCTTGGCAGCTGCCTATCCTTTATGTTGTTGGAATCTACTTTCCTGTTGATAACCCCTAGTAATTTCTTACAATCTCTGTCCCAAGGTCACAAAAATTCCATCCCACCTATAGCCCTTCTGTCTATCTGTTGGTTGTTGGCATCTTTATTTACCAATCAAAATTAACTAGGGTTTAGGGTCACAGGGCCTATGTGCAGACTTCAAGTCTTAAGGGCCTTCACTTAACCTTCCAATAAATAATAAAAGACAAAAATCTCAAAATGGACTTGGCACTCTGATTTCACTGTTGGTAATTGGGGGAATGAAAATGATATGAGCTGTGTATGACTGACAATGAGAGAAATAGTTACCCTAAAACAAGTATTGCTAGAAATCTAAAACATGACTCCCTCACTAAGCTCTTGGTTTTAGAATTGAGTGTGAAGTGATGATATATTGATGTCTTTAGTTCAAAATATTAGATAATTAAATGGAAATGATTTCGTGCTCAGCTTGGCAGATAAGTCAACACTGGTGGGGTGAATGTTCTTGATCAGTATCTGTTTCACAAGGACAAAAGACGTGATACATACACAATGCTTCTAGAAGACCTGACTCAACTCCACAGAGTTCAACAGGACTCTTTTGTGTGCTCGGCACCGCCCAGCTACCAGCAAAATATTTATTAAATGTAGAACATGGCTTATTGTATTATTATGGAAAGAAAAGTCTTGGTTTTATATGTTTTTTTAATGAATGATCCTTGAAAGAGGAGTGAGAATCAGAAGCAAATTAAAATTTTCAGTGCTTTCATTTTTAAACTTAATTTTAGAAATTGTAATTTATATAACTAGTAAAATATGTTAAAATTACTACCCTTTTGTAAGATAGTATAATACTAGAGATACAATTTCGCTTCATTTGAACAGTGTTAGTAGCTTTCCTTTTATAGAATTGTGGCACAAAATATCAAGAAAGAAGGATTTTGTTACAATGTAAGAAACTTGAATATTATTTATGCTTTTATTTTCTTCACATATTTTAATCAAAGAAGTATGAAAGAGGGGAAATCCACAAAGGAAATACCACAAAAGATTAATGCCCAATGCAACAATTATACAGTTATATAGTTATTAATAGTAAGCTTGTAAATACATGTGTGAGCATGCACATACACACAACACATACACACACACACACCAAATATGTTGTGTGGAGAAAAGTTGAGGTGCAGTCCAAATAGTTCCTATCTGTATTGACTTTCACACTCACTAGTATAAGTGTGTGAGTAGCAACATTGGGTTGTTAATTGTGAAGTAATTTGTTTTTTTTTTTCTGAGCAATGTAAGATTTATTTTTCTAATAATAACCATAAAAAATGTAAAGCATGCTTCTGGAAAATCATTGGCTACCTACAGAGTCAGTGTTCTGGACAACTCCAGGATTTCAGGAAGGTATTACTTTCTTAATTGTGTAAAGTATTTAAGAAAAGAAATGTGCTGTTGAAGACGGCAAACCGACTTTCGAACATGCTTATCAGTGACTTCTACTGTAAGTTTTACTCTAGAGATTTCAGTATGGAATCACACCATTACCCAGGCTGTAATGTCATTATCTGACCAGGGGGAAAGATAATGTCCAGGGAGTTTGAAATTCAAGAATTTCACTTTATAAGAAAAATGACGCGGACAATTTCACTGCTTAGGACTAGTTGTTTCCCTTGAATTTCTGTGAATACTCACGGCTGATCTGCAGAACTCCTATATCATATTGGAATGCTTCACTCAAAAAAATTGGTTGTGCAAATATGACCTGAAATAATATCTCTAATCTTAACAAAATTATTTTTATACAATTGAGATTAGAGTAATTTAGTAAGAGACAGTTAGTTCAAAGCATTTTAAAAATGAGACTATTTAGTCTCATTTGTTAGGTCACTGGGGCCTCCATAAGAAATACTATAAATAAGTTTTCTTAAATGTATTTGCTTACAGTAATTCCAAAATAGAGGATATGAGTCCTCTTCAAGTGAGTCCTTTTTCCTGAATTACAAATAACAGCATCCTGTCTGTTCTCACATGGTCACAGAGAGTAACCAGGTTTTCTTCTTTTAGGAACATCAGCCTTATAAGATCAAAGCCCTAAGCACATGATGTCTTTGAATCCTAATTCATACTTCCTTTAAATAAAGCTTTGGTCTGCTCCAATCCAATTGCGCGCGGGACCTGAGACTGCATTAGTTAGGGAAGCAGAAACCGCCTGAGTAGGGCCACAGGCCTCTTCCGGCCGGACCAGCAACAGGGTAGCTAGAGCACAGGGTCGGCTGACACCCGCCAGCTACCCACGACCCCCGCCACAGGATTTTGAGACTGCTGGTGAGTGGAACACAGCTTCTGCTCCAATCTTTAAACAGTGACAACGACAACAACTAACCCCAGAGATTACCAGATGGCGAAAGGTAAACGTAATAATCTTACTAACAGAAACCAAGACCACTCACCATCAACAGAACCCAGCACTCCCACTTCGCCCAGTCCAGGGCACCCCAACACACCGGAAAAGCTAGACACGGATCTAAAAGCATATCTCCTGATGATGGTAGAGGACTTCAGAAGGACTTTAATAACACACTTAAAGAAATACAGGAGAACACTGCTAAACAGGTAGAAGACATTAAAGAGGAAGCACAAAAATCCCTTAAAGGATTGCAGGAGAACACTGCTAAAGAGTTACAAATCCTTAAAGAAAAACAGGATAACATAATCAAACAGGTAGAAGTCCTTAATGAAAAACAGGAAAACACATCCAAACAGATGATGGAAATGAACAAAACCATACTAGACCTAAAAAGGGAAGTAGACACAATAAAGAAAACCCAAAATGAGGCAACACTGGAGATAGAAACCCTAGGAAAGAAATCTGGGACCATAGATACCAGCATCAGCAACAGAATACAAGAGATGGAAGAGAGAATCTCAGGTGCAGAAGATTCCATAGAGAACATCGGCACAACTATCAAGGAAAATGTAAAATGCAAAAAGATCCTACCTCAAAACATCCAAGAAATACAGGACACAATGAGAAGACCAAACCTACGGGTAATAGGAGTGGATGAGAATGAAGATTTTCAACTCAAAGGACCAGCAAACATCTTCAACAAAATTATAGAAGAAAACTTCCCAAATCTAAAGAAAGAGATGCCCATGAACATACAAGAAGCCTACAGAACTCCAAATAGGCTGGACCAGAAAAGAAATACCTCCCGACACATAATAATCAGAACAACAAATGCACTAAATAAAGATAGAATACTAAAAGCAGTAAGAGAAAAAGGCCAAGTAACATATAAAGGCAAGCCTATCAGAATTACACCAGATTTTTCACCAGAGACTATGAAAGCCAGAAGATCCTGGACAGATGTTATACAGACACTAAAAGAACACAAATTCCAGCCCAGGCTACTATACCCAGCCAAACTCTCAATTAACATAGATGGAGAAACCAAAGTATTCCACGACAAAACCAAATTCACACATTATCTCTCCACGAATCCAGCCCTTCAAAGGATAATAACAGAAAAAAACCAATACAAGGACAGGAACCACGCCCTAGAAACAACAAGAAGGTAATCCCTCAACAAACCTAAAAGAAGACAGCCACAAGAACAGAATGCCAACTTTAACAACAAAAATAACAGGAAACAACAATTACTTTTTCTTAATATCTCTTAATATCAATGGACTCAACTCCCCGATAAAAAGACATAGACTAACAAACTGGCTACACAAACAAGACCCAACATTTTGCTGCTTACAGGAAACATATCTCAGAGAAAAAGATAGACACTACCTCCTAATGAAAGGCTGGAAAACAATTTTCCAAGCAAATGGTATGAAGAAACAAGCTGGAGTAGCCATTCTAATATCTGATAAGATTGACTTCCAACCCAAAGTCATTAAAAAAGACAGGGAGGGACACTTCATACTCATCAAAGGTAAAATCCTCCAAGAGGAACTATCAATCCTGAATATCTATGCTCCAAATACAAAGGCAGCCACATTCATTAAAGAAACTTTAGTAAATCTCAAAGCACACATTGCACCTCATACAATAATAGTGGGAGACTTCAACACACCACTTTCACCAATGGACAGATTGTGGAAACAGAAACTAAACAGGGACACAGTGAAACTAAAAGAAGTTATGAATCAAATGGATCTGGCAGATATCTACAGAACATTCTATCCTAAAACAAAAGGATATACCTTCTTCTCAGCACCTCATGGTACATTCTCCAAAATTGACCACATAATTGGTCACAAAACAGGCCTCAACAGATACAAAAATATTGAAATTGTCCCATGCATCCTATCAGATCACCATGGACTAAGGCTGAATTCAATAACAAAATAAATAATAGAAAGCCAACCTTCACGTGGAAACTGAACAACACTCTTCTCAATGATACCTTGGTCAAGGAAGGAATAAAGAAAGAAATTAAGGACTTTTTAGAGTTCAATGAAAATGAAGCCACAACATACCCAAACTTATGGGACGCAATGAAAGCATTTCTAAGAGGAAAACTCATAGCTCTGAGTGCCTCCAAAAGGAAACTAGAGAGAGCACACATTAGCAGCTTGACAACATACCTAAAAGCACTAGAACAAAAGGAAGCAAATTCACCCAAGAGGAGTAGACGGCAGGAAATAATCAAACTCAGGGGCGAAATCAACCAAGTGGAAACAAGAAGAACTATTCAAAGAATCAACCAATCAAGGAGCTGGTTCTTTGAGAAAATCAACAAGATAGATAAACCCTTAGCCAGACTCACTAGAGGGCACAGGGAAAGCATCCTAATTAACAAAATCAGAAATGAAAAAGGAGACATAACAACAGATCCTGAAGACATCCAAAACACCATCAGATCCTTCTACCAAAGGCTATACTCAACAAAACTGGAGAACCTGGATGAAATGGAGAAGTTCCTAGACAGATACCAGGTACCAAAGTTGAATCAAGATCAGGTTAATGATCTAAACAGCCCTATATCCCCCAAAGAAATAGAAGCAGTCATTAATAGTCTCCCAACCAAAAAAAGCCCAGGACCAGATGGGTTTAGTGCAGAGTTCTATCAGACCTTCAAAGAAGATCTAATCCCAGTTCTTCACAAACTATTCCACAAAATAGAAACAGAAGGTACTCTACCCAACTCATTCTATGAAGCCACAATTACTCTGATACCTAAACCACAAAAAGACCCAACAAAGATAGAAAACTTCAGACCAATATCCCTTATGAATATTGATGCAAAAATCCTCAATAAAGTTCTGGCTAACCGAATCCAAGAACACATCAAAACAATCATCCATCCTGACCAAGTAGGTTTCATCCCAGGGATGCAGGGATGGTTCAATATACGGAAATCCATCAACGTAATCCAGTATATAAACAAACTCAAAGACAAAAACCACATGGTCATCTCGTTAGATGCGGAAAAAGCATTTGACAAGATCCAACACCCATTCATGATAAAAGTCTTGGAAAGATCAGGAATTCAAGGCCCATACCTAAACATGATAAAAGCAATCTACAGCAAACCAGTAGCCAACATCAAAGTAAATGGTGAGAAGCTTGAAGCAATCCCTCTAAAATCAGGGACTAGACAAGGCTGTCCACTTTCTCCATACCTATTCAACATTGTACTTGAAGTCCTAGCGAGAGCAATTCGACAACAAAAGGATATCAAAGGGATACAAATTGGAAAAGATGAAGTCAAAATATCACTTTTTGCAGATGATATGATAGTATATATAAGTGACCCTAAAAATTCCACCAGAGATCTCCTAAGCCTGATAAACAGCTTCGGTGAAGTAGCTGGATATAAAATTAACTCAAACAAATCAATGGCCTTTCTCTACACAAAGAATAAACAGGCTGAGAAAGAAATTAGGGAAACAACACCCTTCTCAATAGTCACAAATAATATAAAATATCTTGGCGTGACTCTAACTAAGGAAGTGAAAGATCTGTATAATAAAAACTACAAGTTCTGAAGAAAGAAATTCTAGAAGATCTCAGAAGATGGAAAGATCTCCCATGCTCATGGATTGGCAGGATCAACATTGTAAAAATGGCTATCTTGCCAAAAGCAATCTACAGATTCAATGCAATCCCCATCAAAATTCCAACTCAATTCTTCAACGAATTAGAAAGTGCAATCTGCAAATTCATCTGGAATAACAAAAAACCTAGGATAGCAAAAACTCTTCTCAAGGATAAAAGAACCTCTGATGGAATCACCATGCAGGACCTAAAGCTCTACTACAGAGCAATTGTGATAAAAACTGCATGGTACTGGTATAGTGACAGACAAATAGACCAATGGAATAGAATTGAAGACCCAGAAATGAACCCACACACCTATGGTCACTTGATCTTCGACAAGGGAGCTAAAAACATCCAGTGGAAGAAAGACAGCATTTTCAACAAATGGTGCTGGCACTACTGGTTGTTAACATGTAGAAGAATGGGAATCAATCCATTCCTATCTCCTTGTACTAAGGTCAAGTCTAAGTGGATCAAGGAACTACACATAAAACCAGAGACACTGAAACTTATAGAGGAGAAAGTGGGGAAAAGTCTTGAAGATATGGGCACAGGGGAAAAATTCCTGAATAGAACAGTAATGGCTTGTGCTGTAAGATCGAGAATTGACAAGTGGGACCTCATGAAACTGCAAAGCTTCTGCAAGGCAAAAGACACCGTCAATAAGACAAAAAAACCACCAACAGATTGGGAAAGGATCTTCACCTATCCTAAATCAGATAAGGGACTAATATCCAATATATATAAAGAACTCAAGAAGGTGGACTCCAGAAAGTCAAATAACCCCATTAAAAAATGGGGCTCAGAACTGAACAAAGAATTCTCACCTGAGGAATACCGAATGGCAGGGAAGCACCTGAAAAAATGTTCAACATCCTTAATCATCAGGGAAATGCAAATCAAAACAACCCTGAGATTCCACCTCACACCAGTCAGAATGGCTAAGATCAAAAATTCAGGTGACAGCAGATGCTGACGAGGATGTGGAGAAAGAGGAACACTCCTCCATTGTTGGTGGGATTGCAAGCTTGTACAACCACTCTGGAAATCAGTCTGGCCGTTCCTCAGAAAATTGGACATAGTACTACCGGAGGATCCAGCAATACCTCTCCTGGGCATATATCCAGAATATGTCCCAACCGGTAAAAAAAGACACATGCTCCACTATGTTCATAGCAGCCCTATTTATAATATCCAGATGCTGGAAAGAACCCAGATGTCCCTTAACTGAGGAATGGATACAGAAATTATGGACAGAGACCTGCCCTGCAGAGAGTGCCATCTTGGCTCCGGGACTCCGCCGAACTTAGTCTACAGGTTAGAGTGAGGACCACAGAGGCAGACAGCTTCTGGGACAGGCAGGAGCCACAGAGCCACTGAGGCAGCACCCTTTTGGGGCAGCAGACATCCGGCACCCTCCCAGTTGGAGGACAGTGACCTGCCCTGCAGGGAGCGCCATCTTGGCTCCTGGACTCCGCCGAGCTTAGTCTCTACAGGTCAGAGTGGGGACCACGGAGGCAGACGGCTTCTGGGACAGGCAGGAGCCACAAGCTGCTGAGGCAGCACCCTTTTGGGGCCGCAGACTTCCGGCACCCTCCCAGCCGGAGGACAGAGACCTGCCCTGCAGAGAGTGCCATCTTGGCTCCGGGACTCCGCCGAACTTAGTCTACAGGTTAGAGTGAGGACCACAGAGGCAGACAGCTCCTGGGACAGGCAGGAGCCACAGAGCCGCTGAGGCAGCACCCTTTTGGGGCCGCAGACATCCGGCACCCTCCCAGTCGGAGGACAGTGACCTGCCCTGCAGGGAACGCCATCTTGGCTCCGGGACTCCGCCGAGCTTAGTCTCTACAGGTCAGAGTGAGGACCACAGAGGCAGACAGCTTCTGGGACAGGCGGGAGCCACAGAACCGCTGAGGCAGCACCCTTTTGGGGCCGCAGACATCCGACACCCTCCCAGCCGGAGGACAGTGACCTGCCCTGCAGGGAGCGCCATCTTGGCTCCGGGACTCCGCCGAAATTAGTCTGTACAGGTCTGCTGACAGAGGATACTCAGAATCCCCAGAAGAACAACCTCTGAACAGAGACAACTATAACAACTCCAGAGATTACCAGATGGCGAGAGGTAAAGGTAAGAATCTTACTAACAGAAACCAAGACCACTCACCATCATCAGGACCCAGCACTCCCACTTCGCCCAGTCCAGGGCACCCCAACACACCTGAAAAACTAGACCTGGATTTAAAAGCATATCTCATGATGATGGTAGAGGACATCAAGAAGGACTTTAAAGAACTACAGGAGAACATGGCTAAAGAGTTAAAAGTCCTTAAAGAAAAACAGGAAAACACAACCAAACTGGTAGAAGTCCTTAAAGAGAAACAGGAAAACACATCCAATCAGATGATGGAAATGAACAAAACCATACTAGACCTAAAAAGGGAAGTAGACACAATAAAGAAAACCCAAAATGAGGCAACACTGGAGATAGAAACCCTAGGAAAGAAATCTGGAACCATAGATGCAAGCATCAGCAACAGAATACAAGAGATGGAAGAGAGAATCTCAGGTGCAGAAGATTCCATAGAGAACATGGGCACAACAATCAAGGAAAATGGAAAATGCAAAAAGATCCTAACTCAAAACATCCAGGAAATACAGGACACAATGAGAAGACCAAACCTACGGATAATAGGAGTGGATGAGAATGAAGATTTTCAACTCAAAGGACCAGCAAACATCTTCAACAAAATTATAGAAGAAAACTTCCCAAATCTAAAGAAAGAGATGCCCATGAACATACAAGAAGCCTACAGAACTCCAAATAGGCTGGACCAGAAAAGAAATACCTCCCGACACATAATAATCAGAACAACAAATGCACTAAATAAAGATAGAATACTAAAAGCAGTAAGAGAAAAAGGCCAAGTAACATATAAAGGCAAGCCTATCAGAATTACACCAGATTTTTCACCAGAGACTATGAAAGCTAGAAGATCCTGGACAGATGTTATACAGACACTAAAAGAACACAAATTCCAGCCCAAGCTACTATACCCAGCCAAACTCTCAATTAACATAGATGGAGAAACCAAAGTATTCCACGACAAAGCCAAATTCACACATTATCTCTCCACGAATCCAGCCCTTCAAAGGATAATAACAGAAAAAAACCAATACAAGGACAGGAACCATGCCCTAGAAACAACAAGAAGGTAATCCCTCAACAAACCTAAAAGAAGACAGCCACAAGAACAGAATGCCAACTTTAACAACAAAAATAACAGGAAACAACAATTACTTTTCCTTAATATCTCTTAATATCAATGGACTCAACTCCCCGATAAAAAGACATAGACTAACAAACTGGCTACACAAACAAGACCCAACATTTTGCTGCTTACAAGAAACTCATCTCAGAGAAAAAGATAGACACTACCTCAGAATGAAAGGCTGGAAAACAATTTTCCAAGCAAATGGTCTGAAGAAACAAGCTGGAGTAGCCATTCTAATATCAGATAAGATTGACTTCCAACCCAAAGTCATCAAAAAAGACAGGGAGGGGCACTTCATACTCATCAAAGGTAAAATCCTCCAAGAGGAACTATCAATCCTGAATATCTATGCTCCAAATACAAAGGCAGCCTCATTCATTAAAGAAACTTTAGTAAATCTCAAAGCACACATTGCACCTCATACAATAATAGTGGGAGACTTCAACACACCACTTTCACCAATGGACAGATCATGGAAACAGAAACTAAACAGGGACACAGTGAAACTAACAGAAGTTATGGATCAAATGGATCTGGCAGATATCTACAGAACATTTTACCCTAAAACAAAAGGATACACCTTCTTCTCAGCACCTCATGGTACCTTCTCCAAAATTGACCACGTAATTGGGCACAAAACAGGACTCAACAGATACAAAAACATTGAAATTGTCCCATGCATCCTATCAGATCACCATGGACTAAGGCTGATCTTCAATAACAAAATAAATAATAGAAAGCCAACCTTCACGTGGAAACTGAACAACACTCTTCTCAATGATACCTTGGTCAAGGAAGGAATAAAGAAAGAAATTAAGGACTTTTTAGAGTTCAATGAAAATGAAGCCACAACATACCCAAACTTATGAGACGCAATGAAAGCATTTCTAAGAGGAAAACTCATAGCTCTGAGTGCCTCCAAAAGGAAACTAGAAAGAGCACACATTAGCAGCTTGACAACACACCTAAAAGCACTAGAACAAAAGGAAGCAAATTCACCCAAGAGGAGTAGACGGCAGGAAATAATCAAACTCAGGGGTGAAATCAACCAAGTGGAAACAAGAAAAACTATTCAAAGAATCAACCAATCAAGGAGCTGGTTCTTTGAGAAAATCAACAAGATAGATAAACCCTTAGCCAGACTCACTAGAGGGCACAGGGAAAGCATCCTAATTAACAAAATCAGAAATGAAAAAGGAGACATAACAACAGATCCTGAAGACATCCAAAACACCATCAGATCCTTCTACCAAAGGCTATACTCAACAAAACTGGAGAACCTGGATGAAATGGAGAAGTTCCTAGACAGATACCAGGTACCAAAGTTGAATCAAGATCAGGTTAATGATCTAAACAGCCCTATATCCCCCAAAGAAATAGAAGCAGTCATTAATAGTCTCCCAACCAAAAAAAGCCCAGGACCAGATGGGTTTAGTGCAGAGTTCTATCAGACCTTCAAAGAAGATCTAATCCCAGTTCTTCACAAACTATTCCACAAAATAGAAACAGAAGGTACTCTACCCAACTCATTCTATGAAGCCACAATTACTCTGATACCTAAACCACAAAAAGACCCAACAAAGATAGAAAACTTCAGACCAATATCCCTTATGAATATTGATGCAAAAATCCTCAATAAAATTCTTGCTAACCGAATCCAAGAACACATCAAAACAATCATCCATCCTGACCAAGTAGGTTTCATCCCAGGGATGCAGGGATGGTTCAATATACGGAAATCCATCAACGTAATCCAGTATATAAACAAACTCAAAGACAAAAACAACATGGTCATCTCGTTAGATGCGGAAAAAGCATTTGACAAGATCCAACACCCATTCATGATAAAAGTCTTGGAAAGATCAGGAATTCAAGGCCCATACCTAAACATGATAAAAGCAATCTACAGCAAACCAGTAGCCAACATCAAAGTAAATGGTGAGAAGCTTGAAGCAATCCCTCTAAAATCAGGGACTAGACAAGGCTGTCCACTTTCTCCATACCTATTCAACATTGTACTTGAAGTCCTAGCGAGAGCAATTCGACAACAAAAGGATATCAAAGGGATACAAATTGGAAAAGATGAAGTCAAAATATCACTCTTTGCAGATGATATGATAGTATATATAAGTGACCCTAAAAATTCCACCAGAGAACTCCTAAGCCTGATAAACAGCTTCGGTGAAGTAGCTGGATATAAAATTAACTCAAACAAATCAATGGCCTTTCTCTACACAAAGAATAAACAGGCTGAGAAAGAAATTAGGGAAACAACACCCTTCTCAATAGTCACAAATAATATAAAATATCTTGGCGTGACTCTAACTAAGGAAGTGAAAGATCTGTATAATAAAAACTTCAAGTCTCTGAAGAAAGAAATTATAGAAGATCTCAGAAGATGGAAAGATCTCCCATGCTCATGGATTGGCAGGATCAACATTGTAAAAATGGCTATCTTGCCAAAAGCAATCTACAGATTCAATGCAATCCCCATCAAAATTCCAACTCAATTCTTCAACGAATTAGAAAGTGCAATCTGCAAATTCATCTGGAATAACAAAAAACCTAGGATAGCAAAAACTCTTCTCAAGGATAAAAGAACCTCTGGTGGAATCACCATGCCGGACCTAAAGCTTTACTACAGAGCAATTGTGATAAAAACTGCATGGTACTGGTATAGTGACAGACAAATAGACCAATGGAATAGAATTGAAGACCCAGAAATGAACCCACACACCTATGGTCACTTGATCTTCGACAAGGGAGCTAAAAACATCCAGTGGAAGAAAGACAGCATTTTCAACAAATGGTGCTGGCACAACTGGTTGTTAACATGTAGAAGAATGCGAATCGATCCATTCCTATCTCCTTGTACTAAGGTCAAGTCTAAGTGGATCAAGGAACTTCACATAAAACCAGAGACACTGAAACTTATAGAGGAGAAAGTGGGGAAAAGCCTTGAAGATATGGGCACAGGG
This sequence comes from Mus caroli, assembly GCF_978045245.1. Classification (NCBI taxonomy): domain Eukaryota; kingdom Metazoa; phylum Chordata; class Mammalia; order Rodentia; family Muridae; genus Mus; species Mus caroli. Next base: position 83,254,102 of record NW_028227272.1, read on the forward strand.
GAAAAATTCCTGAATAGAACAGTAATGGCTTGTGCTGTAAGATCGAGAATTGACAAGTGGGACCTCATGAAACTACAAAGCTTCTGCAAGGCTAAAGACACCATCAATAAGACAAAAAAACCACCAACAGATTGGGAAAGGATCTTCACCTATCCTAAATCAGATAAGGGACTAATATCCAATATATATAAAGAACTCAAGAAGGTGGACTCCAGAAAGTCAAATAACCCCATTAAAAAATGGGGCTCAGAACTGAACAAAGAATTCTCGCCTGAGGAATACCGAATGGCAGAGAAACACCTGAAAAAATGTTCAACATCCTTAATCATCAGGGAAATGCAAATCAAAACAACCCTGAGATTCCACCTCACACCAGTCAGAATGGCTAAGATCAAAAATTCAGGTGACAGCAGTTGCTGGCGAGGATGTGGAGAAAGAGGAACACTCCTCCATTGTTGGTGGGATTGCAAGCTTGTACAACCACTCTGGAAATCAGTCTGGCGGTTCCTCAGAAAATTGGACATAGTACTACCGGAGGATCCAGCAATACCTCTCCTGGGCATATATCCAGAAGATGTCCCAACCGGTAAAAAGGACACATGCTCCACTATGTTCATAGCAGCCCTATTTATAATAGCCAGAAGCTGGAAAGAACCCAGATGTCCCTCAACAGAGGAATGGATACAGAAATTATGGTACATTTACACAATGGAGTACTACTCAGCTATTAAAAAGAATGAATTTATGAAATTCCTAGCCAAATGGATGGACCTGGAGGGCATCATCTTGAGTGAAGTAACACAATCACAAAAGAACTCACACAATATGTATTCACTGATAAGTGGATATTAGCCCAAAACTTAGGATACCCAAGATTTAAGATACAATTTGCTAAACGCATGAAACTCAAGAAGAATGAAGACCAAAGTGTGGACACTGTGCACCTTCTCAGAATTGGGAACAAAACACCCAGGGAAGGAGTTACAGAGACAAAGTTCGTAGCGGTGATGAAAGGATGGACCATTTAGAGACTGCCGTACCCAGGGATCCATCCCATAATCAACTTCTAAACGCTGACACCATTGCATACACTAGCAAGATTTTGCTGAAAGGACCCAAATATAGCTGTCTCTTGTGAGACGATGCTGGGGCCTAGCAAACACAGGAGTGGATGTTCACAGTCAGCTATTGGATGTATCACAGGGCTCCCAATGGAGAAGCTAGAGTAAGTACCCAAGGAGCTAAAGGGATCTGCAACCCTATTTTTGGAACAACATGATGTACTAACTAGAACCCTGGAGCTATTGTCTCTAGCTGCATATGTATCGAAAGATGGCCTAGTCAGCCATCAATGGAAAGAGAGGCCCATTGGACTTGCAAACTTTATATGCCCCAATATAGGGGAATGCCAGGGCCAAAAGAATGGGAATGGGTGGATAGGGAAGTGGGGGGGGGCGCTATGGGGGACTTTTGGGATAGCATTGGAAACGTAATTGAGGAAAATATGTAATAAAAATATTAAAAAAAAAGAAATCTTAAACATATACAGTTTTAGGGGAATCCAAAAAAAAAAAAAAAAAAGAAATTATGGTACATTTACACAATGGAGTACTACTCAGCTATTAAAAAGAATGAATTTATGAAATTCCTAGCCAAATGGATGGACCTGGAGGGCATCATCTTGAGTGAAGTAACACAATCACAAAAGAACTCACACAATATGTATTCACTGATAAGTGGATATTAGCCCAAAACTTAGGATACCCAAGATATAAGATACAATTTGCTAAACGCATGAAACTCAAGAAGAATGAAGACCAAAGTGTGGACACTGTGCCCCTTCTTAGAATTGGGAACAAAACACCCAGGGAAAGAGTTACAGAGACAAATTTCGTAGCTGTGATGAGAGGATGGACCATTTAGAGACTGCCGTATCCAGGGATCCATCCCATAATCAGCTTCTAAACGCTGACACCATTGCATACACTAGCAAGATTTTGCTGAAAGGACCCAAATATAGCTGTCTCTTGTGAGATGATGCCGGGGCCTAGCAAACACAGGAGTGGATGTTCACAGTCAGCTATTGGATGTATCACAGGGCTCCCAATGGAGAAGCTAGAGAAAGTACCCAAGGAGCTAAAGGGATCTGCAACCCTATTGTTGGAACAACATGATGTACTAACCAGAACCCCGGAGCTCTTGTCTCTAGCTGCATATGTATCGAAAGATGGCCTAGTCGGCCATCAATGGAAAGAGAGGCCCATTGGACTTGCAAACTTTATATGCCCCAATATAGGGGAATGCCAGGGCCAAAAGAATGGGAATGGGTGGGTAGGGAAGTGGGGGGCGCTATGGGGGACTTTTGGGATAGCATTGGAAATGTAATTGAGGAAAATATGTAATAAAAATATTAAAAATTTAAAAAAAAATAAAAAATATTAAGCTTTGAATAAAGAGCTACCATCTACAGTTTTTTTTTCAGACATGGGACTCTGTCCATAGCATTGCATTACTCATAGGCTCATTTTCATACATTATCACATACAAAATGCAGTCAAACTTTGCTCGTTCCAATATTAATAGTAAATACTAGAGTCTTGAGGCAAAAGAATAGTTTTCTTTGGCTTGGTGTCCATCCCTCCCAGCCATCTCCACCCTGTTTCTGAGGTGGGAGGGCTAAGTGTACAAGCTCTTGTTGCTGGAGGCTCAGTCCCTCCCTTTACTTGAAGAACACACATACCATAGCTTTATTGGAGATTTATAAAATTCTACAGCCTCGATTAAGTTCTATAGTCTACCTTCATTTCATCCTTCCCTACAGCCTCTTCCATTCTATTATTTCCAAATGATGATGCTCCTCTGGATATAATTACATTTCTTTCCTTGAGGTGGCTCATTTAACTGATGAATTATATTCATGTTCTCTCTCTCTCTCTCTCTCTCTCTCTCTCTCTCTCTCTCTCTCTCTCTCTCTCTCTCATACACACACACACCAGATATCATTCACTCTGTCTACACAAGCTCAGATGTTCACAATAAGATACAAAGGACCAGGGTCTTAGATAACATGAATGCACTGGCCCAAATATGTGCAGTCCAGGAGTCCAGGTTAAATGGCATTCAACTCAACTCCTGTTTTTCTGGTGGTGTTCTCAGTATGTCTTCTCATGGGGATGGAAGCAGAGCCCTCTAGTGTCTTTTATTATAATGACACTAATCCTTTAAGATTAACCTCTGCAATGAGTATTAAAGCTTCAATTTACAGAATATAAGGGGGAGTAATTCAGCTCCTAACATCATATTATCTATGTTGGCACAGCACTTTTAAATTTTTTGTATTCGGTTTGATGTTTAATCCTATCAGAATCTCTAAAACCATCCTAGGCTACTCAAACCCACATTACCTTCAGAAGGTCTTGTACATCTCAGAACTGTTTCCTTGGCACAAAGTGGAGAGTGTAGTTGTATGTTAACTATCTGTTACATTTGGCCAATGCAGTGAACTAATTTTCCCATGTCTGTTTTACATGTGGGTTCCTGTTGAATGTGCCCTCTCTGTCTACTCCCTAGGATTTTTTAACATTACTATGCCATCTACAAAAGCCATAGAGGCCATTTCCTGAATACCTGTCTACTTTCTATACTTTAAGAACCTCACAATGTAGGCTACCTTGATATGTTTCTGGTTACTGGAGAATAATTCTGTTAAATAACGAGGTTTAGTACTGTTGTATCTGTAGGTATCTGTTGCCTGGTTAATGCAATGCAATATAATGAGTTGCCTCATAGCCTACCCGCATATGATTCCACTATGATGGACTATTTCCTTATTTCTTTAAGTTTATTTTGATGAATATTTTGTCACAATAGTAAGGAAAGTAATTAATTCAGGTAATTGGGAACAATAAGTTTGGATGTTGGAGTACAGGAGAGCAAAATGTCAAAAGAAAAATAGAAAGTGATACCTTGATTCCTACTTTCTCTATTCATTCATTCATTCATTCATTCATTTGTTCATTCTGTCTAATCCAATATATAGGCATTTCAGTCTCCTCTTCATCCCATCCTCTCAGAACCCATATCACCTCTCCTCTCCCCCAGATCCAGTGCTCCTCCATTTTCCTTCAGTAAAGAACAAGCCTCCCTGTGGTATCAAACTTGGTACAGTAAGATTCAATAATACTAGGCATATGCCCTCCTTCAAGGCTAGATGAAGTCCTACGGTGTGGCAAAAGAGTCAATGGCACTGCCCACTGCCATTGCTAGGAGTCCAACAAAACTCAAGCTAAATAACTACAGCATGTATGCAGAGGATATGGTGCAGACCCATGCAGGATCTGTGGCTGCTGCTTCAGTCTCTATGATCTCTGATGAGCACGGCTTAGTTGATACTGATGGCAGTGTTCTGGTGTCCTGTACTCCTGGGTTTTCAAAGGGTCACAAGAGACTGTGTTTTCCAGTCCACAGATGAGGAGTCATTTTAGCAAGATACTGCACATACTGCATTCTCTCTGTGTCCTAAGAATCTGAGTCAAATTGAGGTCACAAGCAAGAAGGAATTTAAAAAAGTTTGAAGACCAAGGAATTTAGGCTATGTTGCCTTTGCTGTTCAGTTCACATCTTCTGCTCTACCATGAAAAAAAGTAGGAAGTGGAACAAAAAAGATGTGAACATATATCATTTGGTGGAAAGGAAGAAATCTAATTTGTAGCCAGACTGGACTGGAGAGACTGCAGAGTGTTTTTGCTGAGGACTTGAATTGGATGTTCAGCATTCAAGACAGGTGGCCCACAACTGCCTTTAATTTCAACTTCAGGAGATCCAACATCTCTTGGCCTCTACAGGCTCCTGTGCTCACATGCACATACTCATACATGGGTACACGCACACACATAATTAAAATTAAGGAAATTTAATCTTACAGAGAAAAGTTACAGAAAGAATAGGTACCTAGAAGGCACCTGAGACTAATAAATGAATTGGTACCTTGTTGTCTTTTCTGCCAACATGCTCTGAAACCTAGACCCCCACCTGTGAAAGCCTCCAACTTACAAAAGTCCAAAATCCTTTGAAATGAGAGAACCTGAACTGAGAATGTCTTTAAAGGAGTTTGCTACTAAGGGACAAACATCTTTGGAAATGTTGCCAAAGTTCAGCATAGGCAAGTGGATTTAACTGTGACCCCACATGATTTGACTATATCTCAAGATGGCCACAAATTTAGCAGTGCTGTTTATTTCTCTGTGTGGCGTTTATTTTACAGTTGTAGAGATGTGAGAGTTAAGTGGGCAAAGAACATGTTTCCAAATCTCTAGAGCAAATCCTATTTGGAACCTTATGACAAGGCCCCTGGTCCTGAGGGGTTATTGGAAGAAGCTGTGCAAATGAATTCTATGTAGAATTGGAGGCCTCAGGTTATTAGGCCTATCAGGACCATGGACTTCTATTGAATTAAGATGCAGACATGGATTTGAGCTGGATTAAGTGAGAAGCTGTGTGTGATGCAGGCAATAGGGCTGGAGAAGAAGGATTATCTAATATCATGAGGCTATATTGATTCCATTATGAATCCCACATGGGGACTTTTCAAGTTTGACTGAGGAAATTTTGTATACAGAATACACTGCATTAAAAATGAATATAAGCCCAGCATGGTGGCGCACGCCTTTAGTCCCAGCACCTGAGAGGCAGAGGCAGGCAGATTTCTGAGTTGGAGGCTAGTCTGGTCCACAAAGTGAGTTCCAGGACAGCCAGGGCTATACAGAGAAACCCTGACTCGAAAAACAAAAACAAATACAAAAACAAAAAACCCAACCAAACAAAAAAAAAAAACTAATATAAACCTGTCTAGACAAATTTTGGAAATTTATGTCATAGAAGTAATGTTTGGATGCTAGGATATTATGTTTAATTTTTATAGTTAAGTTGGGAGGATATAGAATTAACTATTGGAGACTGAGTAAGGAGACAATATGGGAGGAAATGACATATTCTGCCAGTCAAGTTATAGTTGTTGCAAAGGATACTAAACTCATCAAAAATCAGCCTTGACGAGATAGAATCTATTTATATAACTATAACCTGATCAATTATACTGTGGAACTGCCCTCATAGTAGTCCTATGAAGATACAAATTACATAACTGCAAAGCCTGAGACATCCTTAGGAGTCAGAGAATGCTTTCTTAGTAAAGAAGCGTTTGATCCAATAGTTAAATGTTAACGGATGTTACCTGTGGATAATGACAAATACAGGATAGTGTTTTTGATGTTCAGAAGTGAAGGAACAGTATGCGTTGATTTAAAGCTAAAACCTCTAGACCTATATGTCATTTCTGATTAAGAATTTAACTCTTTCATTTGCAACTAATCCCTGCTGGGTCAAGGGAAATTAGTTTTTCAATGAACTATCACTGGGTACAGGAACCATACACAAAGCCCAGGAGTCACTGGCCAACTCAAGATGGCCTCTCGGTTTCTCTTTACACTTTTTTCTTTACATTGAATTCTTTTAGTCCGTTATTATTTGTCTCCTTGGTTTTATTCATTTTGATTTTTGAGAGATAAGGATGGAGAGAGAAAGAATGTAAAGCTGGGTGAGGGGGAGGTGAAGAGGATCTGAAAGAAGCTGGAGGTGGGAAAATAGGATCACGATGTAGCGTATGAAAAAATATGAAAATATGCTGTAAATTTTTCAAAAAGTACTTTCAGCTTTTCATGTGAAGAACATAAATAGTAATATTAATAGGGCTTTACAGTTCTGTATTAACCAGTCCTTAAGGTTTTAGCTATATGATGATTAAAAGCAAGTTAGCTGAGCTGTCAGATCATCAGACCTTAATTAGATCACGAAGGATACAGTGAGAACATTCAACATTATTGAGAGAGTAAGGATCACCTTCTAATGCAGAAATGTCTGTGGCTGAGGCCATGAAAAGGTACGCACCCTTCTACCCCTTATCTCACAATAGTTATCCTCTGAGAAGTTCCTGGGTTCGACCTAATTTTAGAAATGGTAAAATGATACCAGAGTTTTCACAATAAGAGGAGGAGAACACAAAATATTCTCTTTAACTATTAAAGTGCTCATCTTTGTGTTACCTAACACTAGCATACCATGGAATGAATAAAGTGATGATGATTTATTCTCTTTAATTCTTGAAAGTCAGGGACTCTCAAGGCCATATTCTGCAGACTCATTTGTGAAGGACTACTCCATGTTAGAAGGTGGAAAGACAAAAGAGCAAGAGGGTGAAGGAGAACCAAAGATTCTCACAACAAACCTACTCATGAGGACATTAATCCATTCATAAAGGCAGAGCCTGAAATACACAATCCCCTCATACAGGTTATGCTTCTCAACACTTCTCCACAGGGATCAAGTTTCAAGCGTGTGAACTTTGAGTGACATATTAAAATCTTGGCACCCAAGTTGATCATGTAAAAAAAGTTAAGTCACTACAAGACAACCTGTAGCTCATTAAAATCACTGTCTCACTGGAAACAGAGAGAATGGCCAATAAGCATGAGATCATTAAATAATACAACTAAATATGACTTTAAATACACACAATAAAAGAAAGTATGGGTTGTGATTTTCCCTATTATTTTTGTATCTTTCTTAAAATTCATCACAGAGACATTTTAGACTTAAAGATTAAGAAAAGTCAATTTCTAATGACTATGTTAAATTTAGGTGTTCAATTTTTATCTCTTTCAAAAAATATGGAGAAAAGAAATAAGAGAAACGTCATGCCATATGTTACCAGTTTATGAACACTTGGACAGACGTGTTTTATTTGAACTATCTTTTATAATGTAACAAAAGAAATGTCAGTTATGTGCATGTCAACACATTGTAAATCTATGATCTCTACCCAGTGCCACATGGGAATACAAGAAGCTATAATGTCATAATGTAGTCACCAGGATAACGTGAGAGAAAATAGAAAGTCAAACATAGGCAACGCTGCTCTCTAAATCTGCTTCTGGCTTGATATAATGTTTGCAAATAGGAAAAGAGAACATATGGCTAGATTAGAGAGGGTGATGTCACTGTGTAAATCTTCTGCCAGTATCTCTCATGTTGCAAACTGAAAGGTCTAGTAATTGTACCAAAAGAGCAAAACAAATAAATGTGTCAAGTTAACCAAGACAAAATAAATAGGTTCATATTGTCTTCATTATAATGTACATGCTTCTCCAAAAATAAGCGAAAAAAATCTATATTTAGAGTATCCAATCCAAGAACTAAAATTATACCAGGCACATACTTGAAAAGGCATGGAAAATTTGTAATTTATTATTATATTCAGAAATATTTAGTGCACCTAAATATAGAACTATCTGCTAGTTTTCTTTACAGGAAGGAAGGTTGTATCCCTCACAATGCCAGTAATTCCAAAAGGAAGGAATGTCTACAGCCATTTCTGAACTTAAACAGTGTGGGCACATTGATATCCAGGGTAGCCATGGGATCATGCATCTTGTAGTACAAGTGTAGTACAAGTTTTGAATGGTCCAGAAAGTAATGTGTATGTTTTACTTGATGGAAGCAGGTCACAGAGGGTTAAGCCATTACATAGCACACCTGGTTCCAAATCTCCTTTTTCTTCCTCTTCCTGTCTCTAGGGAGGTGAATAAACTCTTCCCATACGCCCTGCTGTCTCATTATAGGCCTGGAAAAAAAAATAAAAGAAGCCATAAAATAAAACCCTGGAAACCCTCAGGTAAAAATAAATTTCCCCTTCCTCAAGATGATTTGCTCAAGTACTTGGCCACAGCACTGAGAAAAATGACGAAAACAGATGTAAATATAAAAACAATGCTAACTCTTTTTAAGGAATATTTAGCACATAGCCAATATACTCAGGCGGAGGCTTTAATTGATTCATATTGAATCGAAACCCTTCCTTGGCAGCATTAGTATCATCTTCCCACAAATCATTGGACGGATCTCTAGACACCCCAGATTTTGATTCCATTTTTACATCATTGCAAATGGAAGATGTTGAGTTATCTAGAATACTTATTGTGCTTCCTTGCGCTCTTTGACAAATGGAAATCACCCTGTGAACCTGATAAGAAAGTTCCAGCTCTCACTGAGGACATATGTCTAGATCTTACATGTTACTTGGTTTTAATAAATTACTAAAAAAAAAGGATAAGTTCACATTAGATTTTTGCCATACAAACTTTTTATCACTTTTATTCTTGAATTATTAAGTCTGTGAGACATAAGCACCTGAGTTGTTTTATTTTATAGGTGTCAAGTCTGTTCTTCAAGCCTTGGCGCAGTGGCAGCAAACACTCATGTAACTGCAGGTAGAGGGTACAGGAAACCTAGCCAAGTTTTATACTTGCTTTTAATTTTGTCATAGGGACAATGGACTGCGGTGATAATGTGCAGGAAACATTTGCATCTTAAGTACACATAAAACTAGAATGGGCAGAAAGAAGGTGGCTGAGGATCTCCTGAGAGCTACTAACCGTGAAGACACTGGACAGCCAAGAAAGACTGCAGAAGTCCTCAGAAGTTTCGAGAGTGAAACATGCTAAAACTGAAAGAGCAAAAGAAGAGCCAAAACATGTAGAAAAATTTGCAAACATTGTCACAGGAACAGTCCACACAACTCCCTTAATCTCTGATTAACAAGGAGCTTTAAACCATTAGAACTGAGTTTTTATGTCTTTAGTGAAGACTTGTAAAAGAAACAGCAGAGTCTCTTACCTCCCAAGCTCAGAGATTTAATTATACTTCCAAAGAGCTGGACCACTGGTAAGTAAAGCCATAGCTACAGAATCGCAATCTGGAGACCTAACATTAAGGTACCTACTTCTTATTAGCCAATGCCATGTTTGCATTTGTACTGTGTCATTTGGATAGAGTAACAAACCCTCAATTGATTAGTAGCACATTTAAATTGTATTTGAATCATTTATTTTGTGATTATTACTCAGGTACCATGAACAAATGTCTATTCACACCAGAAAAGTATTAGACCACAAAGAAAAAGAAAAAGAAAACTAATTCCAGCCAATACAAATTTAATGAAACAATGTGTTTACTTATATGAACATGGGTGGGGTATTATTCACAGGAACATTACGACTCAAAGGAAACTGCATTACCAAAAATGACTATCTAAGAACAGGTGGGTATTCATAAAATATACATGCCAGGATCTCTGCACAGCATACAGTCATTCTCCACCAACAACACCGTCCTCTCTCAGATGTTGTTCACTTCCTTATATCATTGGGTTGGACTTTGGGAATCTTGTCACTTTCATAAAATTCCCAAGCTTTTAACGTTTTATGGGCTCCCTCAATGTCATGAGTCCCTTCTCTTCCTTCTGCAATGGATTGATTTAATTCAGAGGAAGGCACTATAAGATAATCCATCTTTCCTCGAGCTCCAAGATTTATTCTTTTACTTTCACCATGATGCTACCTAAACCTTGGAAGGGGTGATATTGATGCTTTATTATTTTATTTTATTTTTGTATAGGTGAACATTGGGTGACCATCAAGCCCAGAGCCTGACTGGCTGATTCTTCACAATAACCAGCTTCTATCACAAAGGTAGATAGAAATGCTAGTCTATATAGATATCACCATAAGATCTTAGACAGTAATTTAACACAAATACCATCTCCAGTTAGCAAAGCAGTAGAAGAATGCTTTCCAATGTGTAGCCTATGACTTTTCAAGTCACAGGCCTTTGCTCTGGATTATAGTACCAGATGTACTTTCCTTTCTGTAGAGCAAGTCTTAGATCCAAATGGAGAACACTTGGTTTTACTCATAATAGCCAAGCCTTTAGTATACTGTGGACCTTTAAGCTGACCTTGGGCACATTTGTCCTGCCTTGTTGCTAGTGGTGCATGAGGTCTTTATCCAAGCAGAGTTTGTAAGTTACAATTCTCCCTCAGCAGCCTGAATACCACCATGACAGCAGCCAGACACAATGAAGATACTCCTATTTCAGTTCCCATCCCCTATCTCTATTTCCTACAACAAAAGGGTAAAGCATCCTCAGCAGAAGAATCATACAATTTAGCTGTAGCTTGTAGCAACCAGCAGTGTAAATTTCCATTATAACTTGCAAAACTTCTGGCTTCTTACTGAAATACATCTCACAAAATGGTAACCGACTTAAGGCCAAAAGCAACAGTAAGCTGGTAAAAGTAGCATTTTTTTTCAAGGTACCTTCATTCCAGCTCTACAGATGCTATTTTATCTTATTTTTATAGATATTTTCTTTACTTGCATTTCAAATGTTATCCCCTTTCCTGGTTTCCCCTCTGAAAACCCCCTACACCACTCCTCCTCCCCCTGCTCACCAACCCACCCACTCTAGCTTCCCTGACCTTGCATTTCCTTACACTGGGGCACTGAGCCTTCAGGGAACCAAAGGCCACTTGTCCCACTGATGTCCCTCAAGGCCATCCTCTGCTACATATTCAGCTGGGGCCATGGGTCCCTGGATGTGTACTCTGTGTTGATGGGGGATTTGGGGGAATCTGGTTGATTGATATTGTTATTCTTCCTATGGGTTGCAAACCCCTTCAGCTTCCTCATTCCATTCTTTAACTCCTCTATTGGGGTCCCCATGCTCAGTCCAATGGTTGGCTGCAAGCATCCACATCTGAATTTGTCAGGCTCTGGCAGAGCCTCGCAGGAGAAAGCTATATCAGGCTCCTGTCAGCAAGCACTTCTTGGCATTGACAATAGTGTCTGGGTTTGGTGACTGTATATGGGATGGATATCCAGGTGTGGCAGTCTCTGAATGGTCTTTCCTTCAGGCTGTGCTCAACCCTGTCTCTGTCACTCCTTCCATGGGTATTTTGTTCCCCCTTCTAAGAAGGAACGAAGTATCCACACTTTGGTCTTCTTTATTCTTGAGCTCCATGTTGTCTGTGAATTGTATCTTGGGTATTCCAAGTTTCAGGGCTAATATCAACTTATCAGTGAGTGCATACTTTGTATTTTCTTTTGTGATTGAGTTACCTCATTCATGATGGTGTTTTCTAATTCCATCCATTTGCCTAAGAATTTCCTGAATTCATTGTTTTAATAGCTGAGCAGTACTCCATTGTGTAAATGTACTACATTTTCTATATCCATTCTTCTGTTGAGGGACATCTAGGTTCTTTACAGCTTCTGGCTTCTATAAAAAAAAGGCTGCTATGAACATAGTGGGTCATGTTATTACATGTTGGAGCATCTTCTTGTTATATGACCAGGAGTGATATAGCTGGGTCCTCAGGTAGTAGTATGTCCAATTTTCTGAGGAACCACCAAACTGATTTCCAGAGTGGTTTTGCAATCCCACCAACAATGGAGGAGTGTTCCTCTTTCTCCACATCCTTGACAGCATCTGATGTCACCTGAGTTTTTTATTTTAGCCGTTCTGACTGGTATGAGGTGGAATCTCAGGGCTGTTTTAATTTGCATTTCCCTGATGACTAAGGATATTAAACATTTCTTTAGGTTTCAGCCATTCCATATTCCTCAGTTGAGAATTTTTGTTTAGCTCTATACCCATTTTTAATAGGGTTATTTGGTTACTCAAAGGATAAACAGGCTGAGAAAGAAATTAGGGAAATAAAACCCTTCACAGTAGTCAAAAATAATATAAAATACCTTATTTTGACTCTAACTAAGCATGCGAAAGATCTGTATGACCAGGACCTCAAATCTCTGAAGAAAGATAGTGAAGATCTCAGAAGATGGAAAGATCTTCCATGCTTATGGATTGGCAGGATTAATATAGTAAAAATGGCCATCTTGATGAAAGCAATTTAGAGATTCAATGCAATCCCCATCAAAATTCCAACTCAATTCTTCACTGAATTAGAAGGAGCAGATTGTAAATTTATCTGGAATAACAAAAAACCCAGGATAACAAAAACTATTCTCAATACTAGAAGAACCTCTGGTAGAATCACCATCCCTGACCTCAAACTATACTACAGAGGAATTGTGATAAAACTTGCATGGTATTGATACAGCGACAGTCAGGTAGATCAGTGGAGTAGAACTGATGACCCAGAAATAAATTCACACTCCTATAGTCACCTGATCTTTGACAAAGGAGCTAAAACCATCCAGTGGAAAAAAGACAGCATTTTCAACAAATGGTACTGCTTCAACCAGTGTTTAGTGTGGGAAGTCACATGTGCCATTGCAGGGTGGCGTTGGCTACTGCTGGCCACCACACATACATAGGCAGTAAAGTTTTTGGGGGCTGGAGAGATGGCTGAGCCGTTAAAGGCTAGGCTCACAACCAAAAATATAAGTTTTTTTTTTTCCAAGATGAGGTTTTGAGAATTAACCAAAATTAACCAAAGAGATGAGAGACAAGTTAACCAATCAGATGAGAGACAAGTTAACCAATCGGATGTAGACATGCAAATGAGGTGGTAAGCATAACCCATGCATAACCAATCCAGGTGCGAGACACGCCTCTCCTAGGCCTATATAAGCAGCACCAGTTCTGGGTTTGGGGTCTCTTCACCTCTGCAATCAAGCTCTCCCAATAAATGTGTGCAGAAGGATCCTGTTGCAGCTTCATTCTTGCTGGCAAGTTGGGTGCATGCAAGAAGTGATGCCGAAAACCCAGGAAAAGAAACATCTTCAGGCACTAGCGAAGACCCCTTTCTACAGGGAGGATTCAGAACTACATCGTGGGGAAGGAGTGGTTAAATCAGATAGGGGACTAATATCCAATATATATAAAGAACTCAAGAAGGTGGACTCCAGAAAATCAAATTGCCTCATTAAAAAATGGGGCTCAAAACTGAACAAAGAATTTTCACCTGAGGAATACTGAATGGCAGAGAAGCACCTGAAAAAATGTTCAACATCCTTAATCATCAGGGAAATGCAAATCAAAACAACCCTGAGATTCCACCTCACACCAGTCAGAATGGCTAAGATCAAAAATTCAGGTGACAGCAGATGCTGGTGAGGATGTGGAGAAAGAGGAACACTCCTCCATTGTTGGTGGGATTGCAAGCTTGTACAACCACTCTGGAAATCAGTCTGGCGGTTCCTTAGAAAATTGGACATAGTACTACCAGAGGATCCAGCAATACCTCTCCTGGGCATATATCCAATAGATGTCCCAACCAGTAAGAATGACACATGCTCCACTATGTTCATAGCAGCCTTATTTATAATAGCCAGAAGCTGGAAAGAACCCAGATGCCCCTCAACAGAGGAATGGATACAGAAAATGTGGTACATTTACACAATGGAGTACTACTCAGCTATTAAAAAGAATGAATTTATGAAATTCCTAGCCAAATGGATGGACCTGGAGGGCATCATCCTGAGTGAAGTAACATAATCACAAAGAACTAATAAAATATGTACTCACTGATAAGTGGATATTAGCCCAAAACTTAGGATACCCAAGATATAAGATACAATTTACTAAACGCATTAAACTCAAGAAGAATGAAGACCAAAGTGTGGACACTGTGCCCCTTCTTAGAATTGGGAACAAAACACCCATGGAAGGAGTTACATAGACAAAGTTTGGAGCTGTGATGAAAGGATGGACCATCTAGAGACTGCCATATCCAGGGATCCATCCCATAATCAGCTTCCAAATGCTGACACCATTGCATACACTAGCAAGATTTTGCTGAAAGGACCCTGATATAGCTGTCTCTTTTGAGACTAGTCTGGGTCCTAGCAAACAGAGAAGTGGATGATCACAGTCAGCTATTGGATGGATCACAGGGCCCCCAATGGAGGAGCTAGAGAAAGTACCCAAGGAGCTAAAGGGATCTGCAACCCTATGGGTGGAACAACATTATGAACTAACCAGTACCCAGGAGCTCTTGACTCTAGCTGCATATGTATCAAAAGATGGCCTAGTCGTCCATCACTGGAAAGAGACGCCCATTGGACAAGCAAACTTTATATGCCCCAGTACAGGGGAATGCCAGGGCCAAAAAAATGGGAATGAGTGGGTAGGGAAGTGGGGGGGGAGGGTATGGGGGACTTTTGGGATAGCATTGGAAACGTAATTGAGGAAAATACGTAATAAAAAAATTAAAAAACTAAATAAATAAAAAATAAATATAAAGTGTTTCCATAAAACAGATTGCTGAGAAGGATCCGGCGTGGATTCAGAACTCTTCTGCTGAGGAACCTTGGTACCGGTAAGTCTCCCAAATTGATCCCTGGGTTAAAGGGGGATATGTTTTTTAAGAAAAGTAAAAGATAAAGAAAAGGGAGGAAAATAAAAGGAATCCGTGATAAAGAAAAGAAAATAGTGAAGAAAAGGAAAAGAAAAAAGAAAGGAAAGGAAAGGAAAAGAAAGAAAGGAAAAGAAAAAAAGGAAAGAGAGAAGGAAAGGAAAGAAAGGATTGAGAAGTTAAGGTTCCTGGCTTTGGGACAAGTTAAGGTTCCCGGCTTTGGGACAAGTTAAGGTTCATGAGTTTTGCTTTTTTCTCCAATTGACCCTTTGTGGGTAGGTCTGATAGTTTTGGTCTTGTTTGTTCTGATATATGGACTCTGTTACTGTTTGAATTGTCATTGCAGGATAGGTCAGAAAATCCTTACAGAGCAACAAGAAAGTATGTCGGAAGAGGAGAAGGGCTTAAAAAGAAAAAAGAAAAAGAAAGGAGACACAGTGTTATCAGGTGGACAGAAAGGACAAAATAAAAGAGCCAAGGTGGAGGAGGAAGGCAAATTGGTTTCTGTGCCCCCTCCCTATGCCTCCTTGGCAGCCGCCTATGGGCAGACCTTCTGTTCATGGTTTGGAGAGAGGTTAGATTCTCCTTGCTGGGATGTCCTATTTTCACCGACCAAGCAGGGCAGAGATATCATGAGCCTCTCTCAAGTAGAGGTCTTGAATAGACACTGTATAACTCCATCAGATTGGGTAGTTTTGGTGAAGGCATGCCTTTCACCTGGGCAGTATTTAGATTAGAAAGCCTTCCTTATTGAATTTGCAAATGAACAGGCAGCAGCTAACACTGCTGCAGGAAATCTAGCATGGGATAGGGATATGCTGCTTGGTCAAGGTTGCTTTGCACAACAACAGACAGGATATCCAGTGCAGATGTTTGGGCAGGTGAATCAGATTGTCATAAGGGCATGGAAATCATTGCCCACTGGTGTTGACAGTGTTGCAGAACTCCAGAGAGACAATGAGGCACTGAATCAGGTAAGAGAGGAACACTCTCAATTGGTTTGGGAGAGAGGGTCTGTTTGTGTTTCCTCAGGACAGCTGCAGGTCCCAGAGCAGCTGACCAGAGCAATTCAGGGCAGGTGGAGCTGTGAGGACGTGGATGTTCCTGTGGCTGGAGGTGCTCTTGCTAGTGAAAACTGAAGAGCTCTGTGTTCCTGAAACCATGCCATTGACACATTCGGGTGTTTCCTCAATTCTTTACATCTAATTCCAGATTTTAAGCCTTAATGGAACTTGAATAGAACCCATCATTGTTGGCAATTTTACCTCTTGGCTTACCTCTGCTGTTTCTTACTTTAAGGAATGGGTGGGAGTGATTTTGTTTGGTGCTGCCATATGCTGTGGACTGGTGTTCATGCTCTGGTTGGTATGCAAATTCAGAACCCAACAAAAACATGACAAGGTGATTATAACTCAGGCACTTTTAGCTTTGAAAATGGCACCTCCCTTAAAGTTCGGTTATCTATGCTCAAGAATTAGTCAGCATCTGAGTTCTCTGGTCTTGCACCCCACGGATTTATGGATCCATTGCACTGGGATGAGAGAGACTCAGCAATCATTAATCAGCCCTTGCACATTGCTGAGGTTTCCTCATTGCACGCGATAGGGTGATCATGATTTCCCCACTAATTCATTTTTAAAACTTGGCTGGCCTCTTTTGTAGAGTTTGCCCTAGGCCATTTAACAGTTACTGTCACACAGCACTGTGGTATCCAGAGACGGGCAACTTTCCTCATGTACAAACCAACCTAAGACACGGGGCCCTGGTGGCGATAGGGTTACCCTATGATGGGTAAGGCTGTAACATTAGAGAAACGACCTAAAACAGGAGCCATGGTGGATGGACATAATTGCACAGGCCTAGTCCAGCCTCATTTTATTAAAACAAAAAGGGGGAGATGTGGGAAGCCACATGTGCCGTTGCAGGGTGGTGTTGACTACTGCTGGCCACCACACATACATAGGCAGTAAAGGGTTTTCTTTTGCCAAGATGAGGTTTTGAGAATTAACCAAAATTAACCAATCAGATGAGAGACAAGTTAACCAATCAGATGAGAGACAAGTTAACCAATCGAATGTAGACATGCAAATAAGGTGGTAAGCATAACCCATGCATAACCAATCCAGGTGTGAGACACGTCTCTCCTAGGCCTATATAAGCAGCACCAGTTCTGGGTTTGGGGTCTCTTCACCTCTGCAATCAAGCTCTCCCAATAAACGTGTGCAGAAGGATCCTGTAGTGGCGTCTTTCTTGCTGACTAGTTGGGTGCCTGCAAGAGTTTAGCAGGTATAAGAATGCAAATCGAATCATTCTTATCTCCTTGTACAAAGCTCAAGTTCAAGTGGATCAAGGACATTTACATAAAACCAGATACACAGAAACTAATAGGAAAGAAAGTGGAAAACGCCTCAGACACATGGCTACAGGGAAAATTTTCCTGAACAGAATACCTATAGCTAATGCTCTAAGATCAAGAATTAAGAAATTGTACCGGACCGGGTGTGGTGGCGCACGTCTTTAATCCCAGCATTCGGGAGGCAGAGGCAGGCAGATTTCTGAGTTCGAGGCCAGCCTGGGCTACAGAGTGAGTTCCAGGACAGCCATGACTACACAGAGAAACCCTGTCTCGAAAAGCCAAAAAAAAAAAAAAAAAGAAATTGGACCTTATAAAATTGAAAAACTTCTGTAAGGCAAATGACACTATCAATAGGACAAAATGACAACTAATAGATTGGGAAAAGATCTTTACCAACCCTACATAATATATAAGGCTAATATCCAATATATACAAAGAACTCAAGAAGTTATAGATGCTATTTTAAATAATCTTGCAGATGCCTTTCAAAATCCATAAGAAACTCAATGGTTAGTATTACATTGTGAATATTTTTACAGAGAGTGGGAGGTATCTCTGAAGTTTCACCACTATTCCCTCCTAGCATGTACCATCTGGTTGTGTATAGCTAAACTCGTAGTGCAATAATGCCTCTAAAAGATCAGATACAGGCAAAAAAAAAAATAGTAAATCCCATTATGTATATTAATTCTTTCCTCCACAAAAGTTTCTGACCATCAATCTATATTCAACTACTATCTCTTCGTCATCCCACAGTTTACAGTCATTTTGCATGAACTATCTGGTGTCTGCATCCTGGGGTACGGTTGCCACTCAGGGTCTAGTCTCTGTCTCCTTACTCCTCACTTTCAGTCAGCCTAATCTGTTCTGACTGGCCTGGCTTAGCCACCAAGATGAGCAAAGGCAAACTGTAGTCTTCCTTGAATGCCAATGAGGTCAACTTCCCAATTCTGATAAGATCAAGGACCACTAGATTGTCCTTCCCTTTGCCACACCTACCTGCTAAAAAGGCCTGGGGTTGTCTACCAATATCCACATCTAATATACTATTTTACTGGGAGGAAAATGTCCACAGCATACTTGGAGGTGCTCACTACTCAACAAGAGGAGACTTCCAATCCTTCTCACATATACAGTTTTATTACATATGTCTTCTCTAAAATGGTGATGGATTTTTGAAAATCCTCCATAAGCTCCCTAGGATAGTATTTAGCCAGTTTTATCCACTTAGGGACTTTGGCTATTCATAAATTTTACCATATTTGCATTCAGTGACCGGAATATACACCTTTTCTGTTTTGACATGCTCTGTACATCTCTTGATTGCTGTAACACTGTAGGAATTCTGATCTAAATCATTCAGATATGTTAGAGCTGCTACTAGATCACAGAGACCACAATTGACCATAGGGTACTGGAAAGACACTAAAATGTTATGCCACTGCCAAGGTTTCTTATGAATCAACCTCTTACCTAATTCTCCCACGAATAGGGTACTTGGCCTTCTGAAGTGGACACCAAACACCACCTCCCTTATGCTCAATTCCTTTAGTAATACCTGTCTTTCATCTATTATCCTTCAATACTTTATATTCATGGGAATGTAAACAAGGAATGTCTAAATATCCTTATTGCTTGGTATGAGAAAGTCCAACACTGATTAGTTTGCTTCATATTGCCTTAGAATATAAAGTATTTTGTTTTGAATGAAATGTTCTTCACAGTCTCAGGCATTTGGTATCTTGGTCCCCAGTGGTGTTCTGTTTAAGGAGACATGGTTAGACAGGGCCTGGATGGAGGGAGTAATTACTGCACTTAGGCTCTAAGACCTCAAAGCCTTAAGTGGTTCGCTCTCTGCTCTCTATTTGGTGTTCAACATTGAAGTTCTCAGCTTCTAGCTCTGGCCACCATATGCCTGCTCTGAATTGTGGAATGGAGAAAACCTCTCTCTCTCTGTCTCTGTCTCTGTCTCTGTCTCTGTCTCTGTCTCTGTCTCTCTCTCTCTCTCTCTCTCACACACACACACACACACCAAACTAAACACAAGTAAATCCTTTCTCTGATATTATACATTGGCCATATTTTATCATAATGGAAAATAAATAACACACTGGCCTTTTCACAAAGAAGGGATAGGAAGTCGTGTTAGCTTTTCTGCTTCTACAGTGCTCAGGTTGATTTGATAGGCCCTCATGTCTACCCGACAGCCTCACAGGTCAATCTTTGAGAGGCTTGCCCATGGAATGTTTCAAAATGACAAGTCAATCACTTCAAAGGCAGGGCATTCTGATTGTCATCATGCATGCTGAATCTAAGAGTTCCCCTTTTTTGTCACTAACGTTCATGCCTATGGATCTTCTATCATTCCTACAACACCTCCCAACAGATATTTTACAAAAACAAAACCTAATATTTGTGCTATTTTTATAGAATTTTATAAACTTCATTTAAACATATTCACCCTAACTTCTCACATACCTACCCTCTCCACACTGTGCTGCCTAGCCGAGAATTGGCTTCTCTTCCCTTGTGGAGTAATGTTTGTCATGCCTAACTACTCTCGGGAGTGGGACCTGCCCTGGAGTTTGTTTGGCCTACCAAGTGTCCTGTCATTAAAGAAAGTGGATAATTATCCTAGCAGCTAACAAAATGGAATAGCTCCTCAGCTAGTGCTGAGATTTTTGCCTGGCTTTGGTTGTGTAAACCTTGTATATTCCTTCAAAATCACTCTTGAGTTCATATGCATGATTAGAACACATTTTATCTAAGAGGAAAATTTATTGCTCTAAGTGGCTCCAAAAAGAAACTGAAGAGAGTTTACACTAGCAGCTTGACAGCACACCTGAAAGCTCTAGAACAAAAAAAAAGAAGCAAATATACCCAAGAGGAGTAGATGGCAGGAATTAATCAAACTCAGGGCTAAAATCAACCAAATAGAAACAAAAAGAACTATAAAAAAATCAACAAAACCAGGTGCTGGTTCTTTGAGAAAAGCAGGTGTAAGTCTAACCAGGCACGTAAAATACCTATATGACAAGAACTTTGAAGAAAAAAAGTGTGTGTGTGTATATATATATATATATATATATATATATATATATATATATATGAAGATGGGAAATATACCATGCTCATGGATTGGTAGGATTAACAGTATAAATGGCCATCTTACCAAAAACCAATCTATATATGCAATGCAGTTCCCATTAAAATTCCAGCAAAGTTCCTTATAGTCCTTGAAAGAACAATTCTCAACATCATATGGATAAACAAACACCCAGGGTAGCTAAAAATATCCTACACAGTATTAAAACTTCTAGAGGAATCACTATCTATGATTTTTTATTACTACAGAACAATAGTAATAAAAAGAAAACGATACTGGCATAAAAACAGACAAGTTGATCAATGGCATAAATACTATCTTTGTAAATTATATAGCCTCACATATATATTTTTTTAGAGCAGGGGACAAACATAAACAGATACACATTCATATTGCTTGTTTGTGAGAGGTGACCAGCTATTGTTTACTTAAAGGCATGGCTTTCAGATAACCATTGGCACATCCCTGTGTTGTTTCATTGGATTTTTTTTGATCATGTGATTAGGAAATTCCCAGGCACTCCTTTATTGTTTCTTCACTTGCTATCTCTTATCCTCAGCCCCAGAATTTCACTGAACATGTCAGCCTGGTGGCTCTCTGGCGGTTTCTTTGGTGAGCTGACCTATATTGCCCATAAATAAAGTAGTCCATGAGACTAATTGTATTATTTTATGGCAAATATTCATATGTGGACTTTTGCCTCTTTTGTGAAGGAAAGACAACAACATAAAATATTTTCTTGCATAGGGTTTTCTTAATTAGGTATGATGAGAAACCAGTTTATGAAAAATATGAACTTTATATTATTTCTTAAACCATTTATGATGTTAACATATCATTCTCGAGATCATGTATTAATGGAGTTTTCCTTTGCTCCTCTGAATGTCTAAAGTTCAAAACTGAAGGTGTTTTATTGCATCACAGCACAGAGAGCTTGCACAGCGGGAACACAAGTAAAGTATAAGCTTGGTTCTTTCTTCCTGTGCTTTTATGGCTACCAATCCCATTATGAGTGCCCTAAGGTCATGACTGTATTTAACTCTACTTATATTGAAAAAAGCCCAGCCTTTAATTCATGAAAACATAGGAACTTGGAACTTGCTAAATTTGGATAAGTCTTTCCCTCTTAGTCTGTTTGCTCAAAGTTTGGCTTCAGAATCTTGCTGTTGAGTAGAACTGTGACATTTAGACAGGAATTGTGGAATGTTTGAAGACTGGATTGAGAGTCTCCAACAACTTCATTTTGATGTTGTTACTTCCTGTCTTTAAAAGATGAGCAGTGTGCCACATTCTCTCTTCCACTGCCATCCAGTATACCCATTTGAGGCCTAAAGTAATGAGACCAGGGGTCTTAGTCTGAAATGTGCAAGTAGATTAGGCAGAATAGAATTAGTCTCTTTGGTTCTATCTGTCTCTGTCTCTCTGTCTCTCTGTCTCTCTCTCTCTCTGTCTCTGTGTGTGTGTGTGTGTGTGTGTGTGTGTGTGTTCTTCTTCCCATGTTAAACAATCTCTCTACCTCCAAGCAAAGTTACTTTCTTATATGAGAACTATTTGAGATATCTCAGTTTGGTAAAGAAAACTTAACACACATAAATTGAAATTCCTATATATGAACTTGTGAGGGCTCAGAAAAGTCATTAATTTTGACTGGCAATATAAAAGTTTAAATGGATTACTGCTTGTTTAAAGGTCACCTTAAGTAAAGTAAAAGCCTGATGTCAAACTTGGTTGTGCAAGTTGAAAATATTGACTAATGGGAAGACATTGAATTAAATGGGACTTTACTTCTTTTCTCAACGTTTTGCCAGAAATACAAGTCAGGAGAATTTTTGATAATTGCACCAATGTTCTGAGATGTTTAGCTACACAGCTGTAAATAGCACTTGCTCCACAAAAGATAATTTATATTATATACTACCAAAATACATTTTTTTTATAATTCCCCTAACAGTCAGGATGGGAAATATTTTGTGGCTTTGTAAAGTTCCCTGAATTTTTCTTCACTCCTGATGTTTGTCATATCAACTGTGGCCACCCTGCCACACAGCTCCAGAATCGCTTCTCTCACAGTGCCCCTGCTGTTCTTGACATTATAAAGCTGTGGCTCTCACCATTCCTAATGCTGCAGCCCTTTGTACTTTCTCAAGTGTGTACCCTAACCAAAAGTCTATTTCCATTGCTACTTCATAACTGAGGTTTTGTTACTGCTATGGATTGTAATGCAAATAGCTGTTGTGTGACTCCCCTGAAAGAGTCATTTGTAGTATGAACCCACAGGTTGAGAACCACTGCTAACTATAGTATAGCACCCTATCAGTGAGACAGGTGCTTCCTCTGGTCAGCAAGGTGTGCCAAAACCTGTCTTGCTTTTAGCTATTTTAATGTGAACAGTGACCAAGCTGATGGACTGTTGTCATGATTATCCTTGCAAAATTTCTGAGAATGGCACTCTATAAATTGTGGCATGATATTAGGATTTATTCTATATGTTGATGGAGTTGTCCTTGACTAATAGTTCTTATAGGGACAAAACAAGGTAGTTATTTCAATGAAATATTTGAATTTCTGGATTCTAATTCTGAATTGTACCCATGCATCAAATATAAAATCATGATCAGGGCAAATGCCACTGTTGAGGTTTGGTTGGGTTCTATGTGTTTTCCAAGTTTTTCTGGCATTTGCATCTTGGCTCATCTGTTATTGGCTCTCTTTGAAAGGAGCTTGTGGTGTTGGAAAAAAAACTGGGAAGACCTACCTCTAAGTGGAAGAAATGAGTATGAACTAGATGCGGAGAACAAAGCACATTGTGTTTAGATTAGAAATCTCTAACAACTGACCCCCACTCTGGCATAATCAAGGGCTGTGAGGATTTATGGGCTGAAATGCATAAATGTTCGTATCAATTCCTCTCTGGTTGGTTGGTGATGAGCCTAGAATGTTTATGCGCAAGCTTTTCACTTTCAAATACACAGAGATAATGTATTTTCCATCAAGATATCTGGCTTTGAGTATTACTGTTATTATTATTATTATTATTGTTATTAATTTCCATCATTTTTAGTCTTTGATGGCTGTACTGACTAGTTTTGTGTAAACTTGACACAAGCTGGAGTTATCACAGGGAATGGAGCTTCAGTGGAGAAAATGCCTCCATGACATCCAGCTGTAAGGCATTTTTCTCAATTAGTGATCAAGAGGGGAGGGTACCTTGTGGGTGGTACCATCTCTGGGCTGGTAGTCTTGGGTTCTATAAGAAAGAAAGCTGAGCAAACCAGAGCAAGCAAACCAGTAAGTAACATCCCTCCATGGCCTCTGCATCAGTTCCTGCTTTCTGACCTGCTTGAGTTCCAGTCCTGACTTCCTTTAGTGATGAACAGAAGTTTGGAAGTATAAGCTGAATAAACCCTTTCCTCCCCAACTTGCTTCTTGGTCATGATGTTTGTGCAGAAATAAAAACCCTGACTAAGACAAGTTGGTACCAGCATAGTGGGGTATTCCTATGACAACCTGACCTTGTTTTGAGGAGGACTGTGGAAGGACTTTGGAACTTTGGGTCAGAAGATTTATTCAGTGTTAAGAGCTCTGTTGATTGTTATGTAGGCGCTTCGAAGATAATGTTGAGAACAGTTCAGAAGATGGAGGCCTGGCTTGTGAAATTTCAGAGGCAAGATTAAAGACTCCTTTCAGGGCCATTGCTACTTTGATTATGAAGATTCTGTGGTTCTGGTTATCTGGGTCTGAAGAATCAGCTGTGATTAACAAGATACCAAAACTACTAAAGTGGAAACTTTGCATTACTGGGACTATTGATGCTGGTTAGCTGGAGCTAAATAATTTGCTGTGATTAAGAAGAGACCAGCATCATTGAGGTGACATCTTCTAGGGACTGTTTTCTGAGAGCACAGAGTCTGTGTTCCAGAGATAGCCAAGGTTGTACCTTGTGCTGTGGCTGGACTTAGTAATGTGTAAGAGTCACCCAGATGGTACTGGTTTTGAAGGCATGATGGGGTCATGCAGAACAGCTGAGGCTCAGCACTCTGAGAGGCCATGAAGGACATTGGTGAAGGTGCAGCCTAAGTTGCAATTGACAGCCCAGGACTGAAGGAGTCATGCATTGTTTTGGAGATGCCAGTACCATGAGATGACCACCAAGAACAGCAGCAGCAGTGGAGTACAGGCATCTGGAGCCTAGAGGAAATGCTGTGTGCTACAAAGGACAGGGCTGGAGAAGTGGCCCAAGCCCTTGGAGGAGCCCAAAAGATAGTGAGTTGGATCCCAGAGAGTTTAATTTTTGCTTTTGATTGTGACTGTGCCCTGATATTTTTCCCTCTTGAAGGAAGAAAATATTTTAGTGGAGCCCACAGTTAAGAGACTTATTATTATAAAAAGACTTTGTATTTTAAAAGACATTGGATATTTTAAAATGATTGAACTTTTAATATGTAAAGATTGTGGGACTTTTAAAGTTGTTTAGATCTTTGGGATGAATAAGAAACTAAGGGTTGCAGCTTACTAGTGATGTGTTTGTGTGTCAAGTTGACAAGGGGTCAATTGTACTGGCTGGTTTTATGTGTCAACTTGACACAAGCAGGAGTTTCACAGAGAAAGGAGCTTCAGTTGATTGGGGAAATGTCTCCATGAGATCCAGCTGTAAAGCATTTTCTCAATTAGTGATTAAGGGGGAAAGGCCCCTTGTGGGTGGGACCATCTTTGGGCTGGTAGTCTTGGGTTCTATAAGAGAGCAAACTGAGCAAGCCAGGGGAGGCAAGCCAGTAAAGAACATCCCTCCATGGCCTCTGCATTAGCTCCTGCTTCCTGACCTGCTTGAGTTCCATTCCTGACTTCCTTTGGTGATGAACAGCAGTATGGAAGTGTAAGCTGAATAAACCCTTTCCTCCCCAACTTGCTTCTTGGACATGAAATTTGTGCAGGAATTTGTGCAGAAACCCTGACTCAGACAATGTCCAATTTGTTTTTCTTTCTATTTTGTTCAATTGAAGCTTCTCTGAGAAAATTCTCCACTGATAAAGAAAATATTCAATGAAATATAAATGTCTCCTCTACTATGTCAAAGAGGCGGATCACCAGTTAGGAGCAAAGTGTGATCTAGTGAGGACTTACGATTTGCCTTTCTTTCTGAGAATGAATGAAGCTATTATTTGGTATATAGTAACAGCCCTCTATGTTTTAATAGTTTATATTGTGATATATTTAAAACTAAAAATAAGTGATATTTAAGGAATTATAATTGTGTTCTATCTTGGAAGAGAATATATATATATATATGTATATATATATATATATCTTTATATTTTTTAATTGAAATAACTTTCACCCATGAGTACTGAGTTCATATTATCTCTACTCTTCTTCACCCTAATACTGTCACGCTCCCTTAACTCTCTTCAGATCAAATCCATGACCGTTTTTTCTTTATTATTGTTACACACACACACATCCACACACACACACACAACCTGGTGAGTACATTTAGTGTTGCTTGTGTGAATATATGTTTAGAACTGATCATTTGGTGTTGAGTAACCTATCTGGAGAAGATTGATTCTCTCTCTTTCTCTCTCTCTCTCTCTCTCTCTCTCTCTCTCTCTCTCTCTCTCTCTCTCTTCCTCTCTCTTTCTTTCTCTTTCTCCCTCTCTCTCTTTCTCTCTCGGTATGTGTGTCTCTGCCTTTCTATCTCTCTCAGTGTCTCTCACAGCAGCTATTAATTTTCTGTATATCTACGTGTGGGAGCCTTGTGAAATATCCTCCTTCTATATTGGGATGTCATTTGGTGTTGTCATGGTTCAGATTTGTTTTTAAGTGACCATGTGTAGCAATTTTATGAGGGCAGCTTCCCTATGATATAGAAAACACTGTCTCACAAAGGAGTTTTCCAGTTCACTTTAGTTGTTGGAGAGGATGAATTTTGAGTTGAACCCAACAATCTGTACTTTGTCTTTTTGAAACATTTTATTTCCATAATCTCTGTATAAATGTTGTATTTATAAGTTGTTTACTAAAGCCATTACTAATGATGTCATTCATCTATACTCTGATTCAGTGTTAACAATTTATCATTGCTTATGCTTATTAGAAGACATCTATCTATTTTTCTCACCAACTACTCCTGTAGTTTCAGTTTTGTGCTCTTCCAGAAACCCAAGAGATTGTAAGGTACTTTGGTCATTCTGTAGCAGTGGCCAAATGACTTCATACTTGGATGTGTTTATCACTTAGAAGACAAGCTACACACTGCTTATCTATCACCCAATGTTTGACTGAAAATGTTCATTCTAAATACAGTAACAATTATGTGGGGGTCTAAGACGCCATGTGACACATTCCTGGTTGAAGATTAGACACACATCAGTCTACCATTTAAGATCATAATATTATGTCACCTAAAAAAGCAAGTATAAATAATCTTTGTTTATGAAAACAAAAGAAAAAAAAGAAGGATGTCTGGTTTTCTACTAGATAAAGCCTTCAAAATTCTGATGTTATCATTTTCATCAACTTAAGAATAGAACTAAAATATTGTTTTATTTTTCTAACCATATATAAAGATCATTGATCTAAAATATTTATTTCATTCTCATTTAAGGAAAAAAAAAACACCTTTACATGTAAGTCTTATATTCCAAGTTTTTTTTTTTCAAAATTAAACATTTACATGTGTTTAGCAACTATAGAAAGGCTATTTTTAATGTTTTTACTGTTTCTCAGTTTGTTGAATTATTTTCTGACTCCAAAGCTTATTTTTCCATGGCTATATGCTGTATTATTCATCAGAAGACAGCAGATATAATGAATATGTAACTTGTTTCAGAATAGTAATTATGTGAAACACTGTAGGAGATTGATATTAAGTAGGATGTTGTTAACTTTAGTAAGGGAACAGAGAAATATTTGATTTCATGGCCTAATTTGTTAATGATATTTTTTTCAGACAGGGTCTCAGCATGTAAACTACACTGGTCTCAAACTTATCATTCTCCTCCCTCTGTCTCCTGAATGCTGGCAATAAAAGTATGTGTCACCATGTGTAGCCTTTCCTGATATTAATGTTTTCTGAAACTCTCCTTCGTCTCTTTAGGAAAATACCCTTATTACCTACCTTCTTTAGCTCATAAAATAAAAGCACAAAACTTGGTATGTTGCTAATCTAATGCAAACATGGTCATAGCCAAATTATTCTCAAGTGCCTGCTATATTTGGATGTTAGAATATTTGCCAAATGTGTGATTTGCCTTCAGTGTATGCTGCCGAGCCAAGTGTTAACCAGAAGTTTCATTACACTGAAGAACCTGGCTTGAAGCCTCATTTTCTAATGAACACATATTCTATAAAGAGCTTATTTTGTATATCTAAGCGTAAGTGGACAAATTTACTATGATAATATAAAATGTCACCAAATCTCAGAATATACATTTGTACTAAAGCCATATTTTTATGTTCCACTGATATTGGATGTCAGAGAGAAAAAATATCCCCATCTAAAGGTTGAGATAATTTATGTACATGTGCAAAGCTTGTAACATGCCTGTTGGTTTTTATTCCTAAATCTTCTGAATAAAATGACATATTCTGCTCTTAGAAGAACAAGGACATCTTATCTGCGATCTCTTGTTGCTTTTGTAAGACTTTGTTTATACTCCAGTATGTATGCGGTTTTTCCTTCTCTTGTTTTTGAAAATAGATCCTTTTTTTATACAATATTTCTTGATTATAATTATCCCTTCTTCTCCTACCATTCCATCTCCACCTCCCCTGTCCTTCAGATCCAGTCTTTTTCTACCTCTCATAAGCAGAGACTTATAAGAGATAACAACCAAACATGGAAAAATAAGATAAAGCAAAAATAATCATATTGAAGATGGACATGGTTACCCAATAGAAGGAAAAGAGTCCTCTTTCATTCCCCTCCTCATTTGAGCGTCTAATTTCACAATACTTCCGTATGTAACTATCATTTATTTCCCCTCCCTAGCGGAATCCTTCCCTCATTCTTTGTACCTTACTCTATAACCAACCCCTGTGGTTTGTACAGCTATCCAACACTTAATGCTAGACATTCACCTATAAGTGAAGACATGTCATTTGTTAGAATACTATTGTCATAAAGTATGATCAAGTATTCATTTGAATTCTCTGAAATTTATATATTTAATATGAATGACTAAAAGAAGGGAATAAATCCTAAATAAGAACTGTCAAGTAATTTGGAATATGACTTACAAAGTCATTTAATATAATCACTCATAGGACTCTAAACTATGAGCATGGCTTTTTTTTTCTGTTCTAACAATTTAAATAATAGAATTGTAAGAGGAAATGCTGCTGGAGGAACATTTAAACACCATTTAGGAGAGAATTTATTCTAAATCCTGAAACATAGGGAAAACATATTTATGACAGAATTTCCACTAAAGCCTGAAATATCCTGATTACTTAAGAGACAATGGATGAAATCAAGCTGTCATGGACATGGTCATGATTTCATAAATATCACCCTGAGGTTACAGTGGGATTATCTATGAAGGTAATACCAAGCAGGCATACCAAATGCCAAAATAGCATATTAAAGTATAAACAGCAAATATCCTTATATACTGTGTTATTGATGAAATTGCAACAGAAAGATGTGTGTGAGTAATAAAAGAAGTACAGAAAGAAGGATAGAAATCAAGAATAAAGTATAAACACTAATATTTCTGCTGTCAGTTTTGAGCAACTTGTATTTTCATACACACCAAAGTAAATGTGGAACAAAGATATAGAATCAGGAATAAATATAGTATATATTCAATGTTCCATTTTGAGGGAGTTCAGAGCACTGAGATAAGTTGACACCAATTGCCACAAAAGGAGAAGAGATTGCTTAGCAGTGTAAGACTTCCGATATTCTTGATAGAAGAAGCAATCACACACACACACACACACACACACACACACACACATATATATATATATATATATATATATATATATATATACATGTACATTCGCATGCATGAGCATGACCTGTAGCGACAGTCTCCTTAAGCAAAGCAAAAAGGGATCTGCTATTTTGCTGATCCTTATATGCTTTACTTAACAGAAGTTCTTGTGAAGATATGAACTAAAATCAACCTTTCCCCCTTAAACCATTTTCCTAGCAATTCTGTTAGAATGACCAGACAAGTAATTAATGCATCAATATATGATTTCCCTTACTATGATCTACTTCAGTTTAGAGAAGGTATGATTACTGTTCCTAACACTTGTAAGTAAGTATCCATCAATGACAGAAGGAGACCTGTTTATGGAAGTCATTGCTATCCCATCTATCTCAATGGAAGCAAATTTTAAAGAGAAATGTTTAAAGAAACTTTCTGCCTGTCTCAAGAGTGAGTGCCAATTATGTTTCCTGTGGATGCAGTTGTGGGATATACACTGTGAGGTTTTTTGGTACCTTGTATAATCTCTTCAGTGTATAAGGCAACTCAGTGTACACTTCATAATATTATCCTATTTCATGTAGTCTCTTCATTGGCCTAAGTAATAATATCAGAGATGTTTAATTTATTGATTTTTTTTAAAACATAGTCTCACACAAAATGTAAGGATGACCCCACACTCATAGCAACCATTCTGTCTCAGACTCCCAGGTATTGTGACAGCAGACATGAGTGACTATACCCAACACCATATTTGAATTTTTACATTTTTTTGCTAATTTAAAATGTTACACCTTTAAAGCTTATCTCAGATTAACAAAACAAATTAAGTCTATATTATAGATATGTGTTCACTCTTTTACCTGACTCAGTTAATACCTAAGAACCCTCCTATTCTCTATCAAACAACAGTTTTATAAATGATATTACTTTTGAGTATCATTTAATGCTCTTTGGTCATCATTTTCTTTAGTTCAAAGTCTTCTGAAAACAGTAAAATGTCCATGAAAACAGTAAAGAGCTGCTTAAATCACCACGTGAAGTGTACTGGCAGTATGATCTTTTGAGTTGATCTTGGTAACTTGTCTACTGTTGTGATAAACAGAATTCTCCATAGTAAAGATACTCTATCTTTAAGTATTGTCTTAGTCTTTAGAAGAGTATACTACTTATGTCCCATATTTATTAGTGGGGATTACCTTGATCATTTAGAATTCTATAAAACAGATTGATTTCTTCTCCCTCATTTGTCCAGTCATTCATTAACATACACGTGGAGTTTTTAATATAATTTGGAATAAAACCCAATATTTTTTGTTCATTTTGATACCCAAATAAATTATCTCCATATTGAATATTTGGAATTCTTTCAGTTGGCTCATGCCTTTCTTGTAACTCCTATTAAGTTGTATCTTTTTTTTTTTATCATTTTACATCTGAGAATGTCTTCTACCATGAATTCCAATTCTAAATTCATATCATATGCTTATTTCATTTTTAAAACCTATTAAGTCCTGTTCATTCTATTTTTTTAAAAGGTACCATTTCATATATAATATCTGAACATACATACAATGATTTCAGAATATCAAAATTGCTGGCTTTTCTTTCTGGGTAATTGTTATATCAGGGATTTTCTTAATTCCTTTTTGGATATTTATTTTATTCCACTAAAAGAATAAATGATACTCACATATGTCAAAGGAAACAAAAATAAGATAAAGGTAATGATGACAACTTCATATATCAGTGGTTCTCTGAAGATATTTAAGATGCCCTTTACTGACCAACTTATCAATGGGTATTGTCCTTTAGGAAGACATAACATGACACTTCCAGGGAATGAGCTGATCTCAGGAATTAAAACACATTGAGTTTCTGCCAAAAATACTTGTCCTTATGGATTCATTATGTGAAACTGAGTTCACCTCCTATAAATGTGCAGTCCATGTTATGCTGTGAAGAGAAATGGATATGTGTGAGAAAGAGCCCAGAAAAACAGTGAGCATGCTGGTTTGCCATCATCTTACCTCCTGAATCTGATCTAAAGAAAATATCTCCCTGGATGAGAAACTTTTGTTCATGACCTCTCTGTAGAACGTGAACATGTCTGCTGTAGAGCTTAAGCAGTTAATGCTGGCACTTTTCCTTGCCAGGTCCTAGGGAAATGAAGCAATAGAGGTGCTACTTAATTAAGCTTAAACTGTCTTATAGGAGTTTTCAACAAAGGACAATGATTTTGGCTTTGTTTTTAGCCAAAGAAAATCTATATCTTAAGTCTTTAATTACCAAGCACACATTCTTTTGTATGTGTTATGGTTTTACAATAAAATTCTTGAAAATCAGAAACAAGGACCACAAAGATCTCTCTGTCCATGTAGTTTAAGAACACTTTAGCAGAGTCAGACAATGTGTGAGCATACGTAAGTACAGTGTCTGACAGAATGTAACAACAACAAAGTAAGACAATAAAAACCAAAACCAAAACAACAACAACAAAAAAACTAATGAAATAGGAAGACTAGAGTAGACAGGGTATGAGTTTTTCACGTGATCCTACTAAACAGAGGAAACAGAATAGGCATGTCAGAGATGATGAGATGAGAACAAACACAAATACAGAAATGATCTAGTTGTGTAATAAACATTAATGCCAAATCTGTTTTATTATGATATTCTTATCCTTTAATGAAGAAAATCCTTTAATTAGGAGAAAATGTCTAATGATTATTAACTCTATCTAGGATAAAATACTAACCTACAAAGGAGGTTAGTATGCTTCATGGTCCAACTTTTCCCTTTCCAAATTCATCTTCTTTACCTGAATTTCCTCTTGACCACATTCACTCATGTTTTATCCAAGTTCTGTTTTCAGGTCTCCATCTAAGTGCTCTTCTGCCAAAAAGGCTTTCATTAGATCACCCTGTTCTTCTCAAGCTAAAATTTCTCTCAATTTTTCCTTTTCATATTAATCATTAGTATATTTGAAATCCTCTTTATTGAATGACACCACCCTCTTTCTCCCTCCAGCCTCCCCTCTAGTACTCATTTTTTAGGAGTGTGTCCTTTGTCTTTATTGTTTTCAAACCCCTACTGGGTTGAAATCATAGTAGTTGGTGAAAGAATATTTTTTAAACAAACATATATATTTTTGCATGGCTTTTTTTCCTCCAGTATATAAACCATCTTTGAAATAATTAAGAGGATAATCTGGAAAGCTCCTTTCCACAGTAAACAACTTTCATGCTTTCAATGCTATTTACCAAATTAAAACTCAAAAGACAAAAATAAATAAATATAGCCAAAGAGAAGAATTTTGGTTGGAAAACTATGTATATACTTTCTTGGAAATTCATATTTCTTCATGTTCCTTAGTTTATATTATATTCAATAAGATTAACTGGGGAATAAAATGGACCTATGATCATAGCAGTGAATAATTTATCATCAGCCTCACACTACAAGATGTGGGGCATGAAAAGATGGAACATATCAGAAGGAGATGTGTGTGTGTGTGTGTGTGTGTGTGTGTGTGAAAAACGTTGGAAGTAAGTATAACAAAATGTCTTAAATCTCCAAAATAATGCAGCTTTTAATGGTTCAGGGGTGGCAGAAAATATTGTAGTCCTTAAGGAATCTGGTGAACACTTTTTTTTTTTCTTTTGGTTTTTTTTTTTTGTTTTTTTTTTTTGTTTTTTTTTTTTTTTTTTTTTTTTTTTTTTGGTTTTTCGAGACAGGGTTTCTCTGTGTAGCCCTGGCTGTCCTGGCACTCACTTTGTAGACCAGGCTGGCCTCGAACTCAGAAATCCGCCTGCCTCTGCCTCCCGAGTGCTGGGATTAAAGGCGTGCGCCACCACGCCCGGCTTTTCTCTTTTGGTTTTTCGAGGCAGGGTTTCTCTGTGTAGCCCTGGCTGTCCTGGAACTCACTTTGTAGACCAGGCTGGCCTCGAACTCAGAAATCCGCCTGCCTCTGCCTCCCGAGTGCTGGGATTAAAGGCGTGCACCACCACGCCTGGCTCCCTTAAGGAATCTGAAAGAGTCAAGTTTACAAACTGAATAAACATCTGTTTAGGATCTTTAGCTACTGAGACATGATGATAAAGAAAAAAAAATATCTTCTACTTGTTATTGTTCTCTGTTTAATATTCATATATGAATGCATAGATCACATCTGTAAAATCCTGAGCTTATTTTGATAAATCAGTGTACAGTTTTATTTTTATATACTTCCAAGATAATTTTTTACCAGTTTAGATGTTATAGTTTATCAACTGGTTGACTTTTTCTTAAATGGCATTCTTAATCTTCTGAAGAAATTATATCCATATGGACTTAATTAAGTTTCGTGGTTCAACTATTTCTAACTTCAAATTTATTTCAGACTTGAAGCAACCAACCTGTTAAACATGTCAGCAATCATGATGAGACAAAGGAATTTGAAAAACTGCTAAATTATATATTCTTCATATATGAGAAACAGGGCCTTATGTAATGTGCATATACATAAAAATCCCTTAAATAAAGTGAATGAATGTGGATATAGGTTTTTCTCATGCAAGTGAGTGACAAGTCATTTTGATGATAGGTACCAGTTCTACTCTACTGGTGTTTATGAACACACACATACACATATATGAACATACTCACAAACATGCATATTATTATTATTATTATTTATTTATTTGGACAAACACAAACAGAACCCAAGATCTGGAGGATTAATCACTGACATTCTCATAATACAACTCAACTGAATGAACTTATGCCTGAATTCCATCATTGTTGCTGTGGATGAGGTATCGTAAGGTCTCTCAAGAGTCTGTTTGTTATTCAGTGATGTCTAAGAGGAAAAAAAAACCATATGTGGTAGAAATGCAATGTAAGAATAAGTGAGATGACTCAGTGTATAAGAAAGTTGTGTTTGATCCCCAAATGTCTACCAAGGCCAGATCATCCCCCCATTCATGCACACACACACACACACACACACACACACATAAACTAGCGAACTAACTAACTAAATAAATAAATAAATGGAAATTAAATGTAACCTTAAAAAATAGCAATTAAAAATTAATCATCTACAAAGTTTGGAGCTGAGATGAAAGGATGGTCCATCCAAAAACTGCCCCACCTGGGATCCCTACCATAATCAGCCACCAAACTCAGACACTATTGCATATGCCAGCAAGATTTTGCTGAAAGAACCCTGATATAGCTGTCTCTTGTGAGGCTATGCCAGTGCCTGGCAAATACAGAAGTGGATGTTCACAGTCAGCTATTGGATGGAACACAGGGCCCCCAATGGAGGAGCTAGAGAAAGTACCCAAGGATCTGAAGATGTCTGCAACCCTATAGGAGGAACAATATGAACTAACAAGTACCCCCAGAGCTCATGTTTCTAGCTGCATATCTAGCAGAAGATAGCCTAGTCGGCCATCATTGGGAAAAGAGGACCCTTGGTCTAGCAAACTTTATATGCCCCAGTACAGGGGAATGCCAGGGCCAAGAAGTGGGAGTGGGTGGGTAGGAGAGCAGGGCAGGAGGAGGGTATAGGGGACTTTCAGGATAACATTTGAAATGTAAATGAAGAAAATATCTAATAAAAAAGTGAAAAAAAGTGCCCTTTTAGAAGTTAGCTTTTATTCTGAAGGCCATCAGTGAAAGTAAGAATAGGTTAAAATAGAAGCTCACTTTAGGATATCATGAATCATACAGGTATACCATCAAACCTTGCTCTTTGTTCCTATGTACCCCCTCAGAGTTAACTTTATTCCCTTTTTATAATATTTCAAGGGATATAAACAACCAGGAAAAAGCTGAAAAAAGATTCGGATTGGATAACATGCCTGAATTTGACCAATCACAGCATAGTGCACAGGTTTGATTTTGTTTTCCAGTTATTGACCCTTATATTGTTGTGCTTATTAATTCAACAATTGATCAGGACATTTCGTGGGTAACACAGTAACCTCACCAAAATATAACTTCACATTATTCCATGATAATAGAATGTTACCTTACTTATAGACTTGTTCCTAATATGTAAATAAATTATGAACATATATATGTTATTATATATATATATGTTTTGCATTAGAGAGGGACACGTACAGAAATGAGAAAAACAGACAGAAATTTGTGCAAATTTGTGCAAACAATGGAGTGATTTTATCAGCAACCAGCAAATACCAGAAGATGAAATACACAAATGGAAGATTCTACCTGAGACTCCAAAGTGATTACAAGGTAATAATTGTGGACTTTTACATCTGAAATATATAGAATTATGTTAACTCCTTCCGTGGGTAATTTGTCCCCCCTTCTAAAAAGGACTGAAGTATCCACACTTTGGTCTTCCTTCTTGAGTTTCATTTGGTTTGTGAATTGTATCTTGGGTCAATTTCCTGAATAGAAGACCAATAGCTTATGCTCAAAGATCAAGAATTGACAAATCTCTCCTGCTAGCCCCCAGTCCTCTCCTTCCCCCACCCCCACCCCGCAGTGTCTGGTTGCTGTGTTCCCAGCTTTGGCTCCCTTGTCCCTGGAACTGCTAGTTCCTTCTCTATTCCTGTAAACCAGTAAATCAAAACTCTTGACGATTATAATTAACCAATCAGATTGATATATTAATAAATTCTTAATTTACAAGATTCCAATACAATAATTTGAGAACCATTTGATAACGATAAAAGCTTTATCCAAAGTATTCTAACCTTATGATAATATAACTACCAGTGGCTATCTAAAGCCAGGCTGGTTCAGGTTCTTCCTCCTGTCTGTCCTCCCTCATCTTGGTCTTTCTCCCCAGCCCCTGAGACTCTCTCTCTCTCTCCAACTCTTTGAGCTGCCTCCCCTTTCCCTGTCCAATCACAGGCCTCCTACTGCCCTAATATTTTAGTGTGATTAGACAGGGAAAATCCTGTCACAATCCCTTTGCTGACCTTCATGAGTAAAGTTTTCTCACTAGACTTAATTTTCAAACCAGCTCAATAATGTAACATTCTGTGTTTGAATTTCTTCCCCATCAACGTTTTTGACCTAATATTTCACCCATTGCTAAAGCCTATAGAATCCATTTGCCCTTCCTTAAGTTCAGGGTGCATTTTCTAATGGCATTTGAACTCATCACTACCTAGAGTACACTCAAATGTCTAAGCAAAATACTAAGTTCATTTCACTGGTGATAGAGGGGGTGATGCCCATGTCCAAGTGTCTTGATTACTTCCTTTTGTCTGTCTTAGAAGGAGTTAAAATGTCTTCTCTTGAAGCTGTCTGCCAATAAGGGCTCACATGAAGATGTAGCTGCTTCAGGGGAACTGCAGTTTCCAGGCCTGCCAACTGGTACATTCCATCTATGACAGGAATTCTTGGGATGTGGAATCTAAAACATCAACCAAGGGCAAAGCTGAATATCCCACAGTGGAGTCTGATGGAGCAAATGTGAGCATTTGTTTTATTCTTCTTGACAAATGGGAAACTCAACATCACATTTTTATGTAGTCTCATGCCAAAACTAGATGTTGGCTTTCTGCAACAACTTGAACCTGCATGGGACCTGACTAAGTCTACTGAATAAACCATGAGAATTTGCGAAATTTAAAAACATGTAAGGGAAACAGGGCTTTCCAAGGTTTCAAGTTCACCAGGAACTTAAAGAAAAAAGTTACATAATTTGGCAAAAAAAACAATTCTTTTATACTTGATTAGGGATTGTAGTGTGGACATAAGTGTCCATGGAGCATATAAGAAGGAGAATGAAAAGCAAATATGGAAGTTATCCTCCAACTAGTTAAGGGATGACAAGATCCATGAGAAAATAGAGTAAACAGGAAAGTAGACTCTTCTAGAACATTTTCAAGAAGCCTGGCCCAGCTAAGGACGCTACTTCAGGATTGTGGCTTCCCGAACAGGAACAGAGTAAGTAACTTTAACTCATGTGTTTGTTTGTTTGTTTCTTTGTTTCTTTGTTTTTGTTGTTTGCTTGTTTGTAGTTTCACCACTACAGGGATAAGAAACTGCATAAGAGCAGCAGAGTGAGAGAGACCATGGCAGTTGCTGAAATGTATATGAGACAAGAGAACCAAGTCTAAGGAAGAATTCATGAGGGTTCATATATAAGCAGGAATCTTGGTGTCATGGCTTGTCTTCATTTCACATTTGCATTTATGTGATTACTAGAAGTGGCAGCTGTCTTTCTGTATTTGTTATCACTTCATCCGAAATGATTTACCAGAGCAGAATTCATCTTTATGTTAAATATATTGAGTTACATAATGGGGGGAAGTTATGTATTCTTCAGTGGTGACATGCAATGTCATTTAAACTGAATGTTTAGATACAATGCCCAAATTATATTTTTCTACTGGAATATCTACTAAATTCTAAAGTAAAACAAAGAAACAAACAAATGAAAAAAAACCAAACAAACAAGTGGCAATAAACATTCTTGATGAGGGATGCAAAGAAATCAAACTGGAATTGATCTGATTCTTCTTTCTCTCTCTTTTTTTTTTTTGGGTAGCTTTCATATTGCCAGGAGGTAACATACAAAGAATTGGAAGAGAAGAATCAACTATCACTCCTAAATATATAACCTATATACTATAATCTTGAACTGTCAGAAATAATATGCCCACTGGTGCAATAGCAGAATAACTATTAAGCAAATAATCAACTATTCCATTGGCTTAAAGATGCCCTCCATGGGAGAGAATACATTTCTGTCACTGCAGACTGAGTCAAAAGCCTATGAGTAGGGCAGTCAGAGGCTATATGGGAAATCAACTACTAGCATTATACCAAGTTTACATGTATCCAAACCATCTTCAAATATTTCTGTTTATAACCCTAGACTAGTGCTGTTCATAGTCCTGTTCAGAGAAGCTTCATTTGGCAGAGGTTGATAGACAAAGAGGGGGCTCATAATAACAAAAGACCCAAGATTAAGTTATTAATGAGGGGAGCACAACAGATGTAACATATATGTTACCCTTTCTAAAACACTGGGAACATCAGAAAAGAAGATCTGGGAGGACTTCTGTTTCGAAGGTTGGATAGATGGGCGGTCAGGTGCCGTCTTCTAGATACTAATCATGAGTACACAACATTTGCAGCTACCTACATAGAGGCTACATATAGTGAATGGATGAATCAAGAACATATAAAGGAAAAAGCACAAATGAGCAATAGTACTAGCTTTAACCCTAAGGCCTGTTGGCCACCAACCCATGAGTTTATAGCCAAATTTGTAGTATCTAACATGTATTTCCTATTGAAAGTGGTTGATTAATCTATATAACATTCATACAACTGTTGTATTGATGTAATTGTCATGCTGGTCACTGGCCAAGACTGTGGAAGACTTGTTTTTTCCCCAGAAGCCTATCCAACACCATCTAGTTCAATGAGAGCTAGCTAGAAAGGAGGAAGCTTCTTAGTTAGTAATGACATGGTTTCTATAGGTGCTGGGACCACTGCATGCGATGCTTTAAGCAATAAAGTCTTATGATCAAGGGCTAGACATGGTACCAACCAGTCTTTAAATTCATCAGACTATTGATAGATTATTGGAGCATTTTAATCTCATCCGCAATATTACTTTTTGCCATGGATACAGTTAATGCAGAAAGTCACAACTGCCCAAAGTGCAGAGAATATCTAGTTGTGACACACGCAGCCTCAAATGGAACATGTATATCACACTTTCTTTCCAAAACTCAGGACCAATCATGGAAGGAGAGACATAAAGACTGTAAGAGCAAGGGTTGGGAAAGATGAGCACAACACAGTGTTAAGTGGAATTTTCTGTTTGGGTCATGTGATGCAGACTCACATGGTTAGGTGTTTTGTTGAGGCAAGACCTGTAGGAGAACATGTGCTATTTGGAGAGAGTATAAATAGGATTCGATGGATAGTGATGATGAGCTAGCATATCTAGCCTTGCACTGTTCTGTTGGGCTCAAGTCTTCACTGATATTCACTTTATTGAGAAAGGCACAGAACTGCACTTCTTCTGATATCCTAGCTGGTTCTGGTTGCTCCTCTCCTGCTAATACAGGACAATTTGGAGGAGGCCTGGCAGTTTTTGCTAGTTCATGCCACAATTGCCAATTCATGTGTGTTATGCTGACACTGGACTGCTGGTATCTTGGCAACAGAGATTGGAATTGCTCCAAAGAACTTTTTTTTCTTATTTAATTCTTATTTAATTATTTGTTTTTACTTAATTCACTTTACATCCCACTCATTGCAGCCCTCCCAGCTAAAATCTTCACACAATCCATCTCCCATTCCCCTCCCCTTCTCCTCTAAGTGGGTTGGGGCCTCCTTTGGTGTTCTACCACCCTGGCTCTTCAAGTCTCTGCAAAGCTAAGTGCTTCCTCTTCCACTGAGGCCAGACAAGGCAACCCAGCTGGTAGAACAGGCAACAGATTTTGGGATAAGGCCCTGTTCCAGCTGTCTGGGATTCACATGAAGGCCAAGCTGCACATATGAAATATATCATCAGGGAGGCCTAGGTCCATCCCATGAATACTCTTTGTTTGGGAGTTCAGACTCTGAGATCCCCAAGGGTCCAGGTTAGCTGACTTTGTTGGTCTTTCTATGGAGTTCCTATCCCCTATGGCACCACCATCCTCTTCCTATTCTTCCATAATACTCCCAGAGCTCCATCCACTATTTGGCTATGGGTATCTGTATCTGTCTGAGTCAGCTGCTGGGTGGAGCCCCACAGAAGACAACTTATTCCTGTCTGCAAGCATAGTAGAGTAATATTAATAGTGTTAGGGTTCAGTGCTTGCCCATGGAATGGGTCTCAAGTTGGTCTGGTGAATGGCTGGCCATTACTTCAGACTCTACTTCATCATCTCTGCCTGCAGTTTTCTGTAGATGCATAAATTTTGGGTTAAAAGTTTTGTGGGTGGGTTGGTGTCTCTAACATTCCACTGGGAGAACAACGTCTAAACATGTCCACATACCTTTATCCTATTTACCATCTTTTCTTCCCTAATTTTGGAGGGTGGGCTAGAAGGAGGGTTGAAGTGTTTGAGAACCCTTATTAAAGGAAGGTTTTAAAAAAATTCTAAGCTTACAACAGTGTCTTTTACGTATAGTAAGACAACTGAACTTAAAACACATAGCAGCTATGTTTGGCTACACAAGTTCTCAAAAGCTCAAGCCAATGATTATCTTGTTGTTGTTGTTGTTGTTGTTGTTGTTGTTGTTGTTGTTTAAGCAACAGTATTCTATCATGGGGCAGAAGAAGTTCACAAACCCCAACCATAATGGAGGAGCTATGGCCTGTTGATGGCTTCCAGGAGAGAAAGAATTCGTTTACTTTAAGGGTATGTAGCTTCTGGTAGGTTTGACTTCACACTCCAGTAAACAGCCTCATACCTAGAAGTGCATGGGCATCAGAAGTTTGAGTCAATGGGCTATTAAATAAAGAGAGACCAACATTAGGGGTGGGGTTGGGAAGTTAGTTGTATATAGGAGTGTTTAAAAAGAAACATTAAGGTCATATGTGCTGAAAGTATACTGCATGTAATTCTCAAAAATTAATATTTTAACAAGATGAAGAAAGGGAGAAAAGAGGAAGGAAAACAGGAAAGGAAGGAGGGGAGAAGAAAAGAAGTCACATGAGTCAGGAAGAGGAACTAACTAGGAAGAAGGCTGTTGGCAGGAGTGGAAGGAGATGAGCGGGTGGAGCAAGTAAATGTGTTCACAGTGCACTGCTTGGCATTATAATATTGTCAATTTTTTAAAATGTTCATATAAAGAAGAATATGAAAATAAGCAATACACAAAGTTTACTCTCATTATTAGCAGATTAACAAAAGAATTTCATCTTATTTTC
Source organism: Mus caroli (assembly GCF_978045245.1). Lineage (NCBI taxonomy): Eukaryota > Metazoa > Chordata > Mammalia > Rodentia > Muridae > Mus > Mus caroli. Next base: position 83,295,574 of record NW_028227272.1, read on the forward strand.
AGGTTCATTGCTATGCTGACTAAAAGTTGGATCTAGAACTTAAGGGAAAAAACAATATATTGTCTTCATTTGCCTAGATTGGTAACCATTAAGCTGCTTCTAAAATGTTATGTTGCCGGGTTCTATTCATTTTTGAGATTTCATTAAAATTCTTTAATTGTTTCTACATTTTTGAGATTCCGTAGCCAGGCGGTGGTGGCACATGCCTTTAATCCCAGCACTTGGGAGGCAGAGGCAGGCGGATTTCTGAGTTCGAGGCCAGCCTGGTCTACAGAGTGAGTTCCAGGACAGCCAGGGCTACACAGAGAAACCCTGTTTTGAAAAAACAAAAACAAAAACAAAAAACACAAGAGAGAGAGAGAGAGAGAATGATCTTACTCATACATCAAAATATAAAAGCTGAATACATTTTCTGACTGAAAATGAAATACACCTTTTCTAGGTTATTGTATGTTGCTACAATTTATAGAACTCAACATTTTGTGATTGCAGACAGTTTCCAGATCCCCAGGTTTTTCACTGGACTGTGCAGAGGCAGTAAGTCATCACCAATGAAATAAGAGGCTGTTGCTCCTGTTCAATGATTGCAAGGGGATTTTCTAAATTTAAGGTACACTGGCTTGCCTAACTATGGAAGGAAGACTCTGAACCCCTGGACTATTTCATTATAGAATCAAAACCTCTCCTACACAGGAAAATATCAACAAACCAACACAATTGCACAAGCACAAATCCTGATGTCCTTGAGCAATGGATACAGAACCTCAAGTGTATGAATAATGTTTTACTCACAGCTGTTTGCCTTCTATCTGACAAATGTATCATCTAGCTATTACCTACCTTTTCTAGGATGAGAAAATTATCTTAAAACCCGTACGCCATGGAGCTCTCTTTAACCTTCACAGTCATAAAGGTGTAAAGGAGAGCTCCCTATATATTTTTAATCAAAAGCTTCTTCTAAAGCTTTCAAATGAGGGCTTTTAAAGCAATTTTGACACAGTTTCTTTTTTGCAAGGGAAAGAAAAGTATATAATCTGGTATCTTGGTTAAAACTATACAGACGTGTTTCCTGAATCATGTCTTAAGGACTTAATAAGTAATTTTTGAAATTGTACATATAATATTTTACATATAAATGAATTTCTTTATATATTATTTTTATTTTAACTTACTATTATGATATAACATGCTTTCATCATATCAGTTACCCTCTCTGGTCTCCTCCCAGATCCTCTCTACCTCCTTTCTCATCTAGCTTTATGTTTCTCTCTCTCTCTCTCTCTCTCTCTCTCTCTCTCTCTCTCGCTCTCGCTCTCGCTCTCGCTCTCTCGCTCTCGCTCGCTCAAAGACCTGTGGGACGCCTGACTCGCCAGCAAGAAAGACACCACAATAGGATCCTTCTGCACACGTTTATTGGGAGAGCATTGACTGTGCAGGCGAAAGACCCCGAGCCCTGGGCCTCTCACTCTTATATACTATCAGTTCCCATCCACTCACAGCAGGCCACATCACCTCACCAGGTACGCAGCTTCAGCTAATCAGGGCAGCAGGGGCATATCTCCACCAAAATGGCTTCGCCAGTAACCTGGTACACCTGCGCAACTCTCAAGATGTTTGTGGCTTATATTCAGTTGTATGAGGAAGTCAGGTGCAAGTCATAAGACTTAGCTGCAGTCCCTGGCGCCTTTGGGACTGCCGCCACACCCACTCCCCACAAAGACCAGAAAAAATACAAAATCCTAGCATATATATATATATATATATATATATATATATATATATATATACATACATACATACATATATGGAGAGAGAAAGAGAGAGAGAGAGAGAGAAAAGAATGCACTCAAATTCACCATGTATCTCAGGATAATCTTAAACTAGTCTCCTGGCCTACACCACCCAAGTGCTACCATCACAGAGATGCAGCATCATGTCTGACTCATATGGTGCTGAGGATTGAAGAGTAGGGTACCTTATGCCACTAAAACAATCTATGAACTGAGCTACATCTTTAGGTTTGCCTCCTTCTAGTATAAAGACCTACATTTTCTAGAATAAATGTTGATCAGATAAAATTGCCTAACACAAACACACAAACACACACACACACACACACACACACACACACACACACACACATATATGTGTATATATATGATCAGGGATATTTAGTAGTTTCTCCATATAGCTCAACAAAAATTAATGTAAGATACATGTGTGTACAAGTGTGTGTGTGTGTGTGTGCAGGTTAGAGAGAGAGAGAGAGAGAGAGAGAGAGAGAGAGTTGTTTTCCATGCATTTTGTGTAAGCTTCTAAAACCAGAAATAAGAACAATGTGACAGCAGACACAGGCTAGGGATAACATACCTGCTTATTCCTCATGCTGTGCTGTTTCTCTCTCCCTTTCTTCTCCACCCCTTCACTCCTACCACATTTCTGTTACAACTTTTACTTGTGAAATCTTGAGACTTCTTTAGTCATGAATCATTATTGTAAAGATGAGGTAATGTTTCAGGAACGACTTCCAACGTCGTCTTGCTCCAGTGCCACTGTTGAATCAGTAACACAAGGTTAAGTATTTTGTGTTTTATGTCCCATCACCTCCACACTTGGGTAGTCAATGAGAAATGACCTGTTGTCAAAAGGAATGCAATTTTGACTGTAATAATATTCATCCTCTGGAACAAAATTGGAGAGATTCTGTTTCACAGATGAAAACAGGAAGAGAAATAAAGTTTTTAAATTAATATGAAAAGCAGAATTCATGTCTTGGTCAAACATTTTTTTAAAAAAAAGTAATAAATAATTGACAAACATAAATATTTCTTTTCAGTAACCCCTAAATAATGCATCCAAAAATGGAAGTCAAACCAATAATTTAATTTCATTTCTAAATAATAAAAGTGAATTTCCAACATCTCCAGTAGCTTAAAATGTAAAAATAAAAATCAGGATTGCCAGTAATGATTCAATTGGAATGGTGAGTCTATGTTATAATAGCACTGGGCAGTGTCAAAGCTACAGTAGAGCTTGAAATATTTTGAAAAGACAATAAACCCATTCAGCAAATGCAACTGAGGATCCTGTCTTGCTTCAGACTACTCAAAACACTAGAAATCATCAAAATAATACAGAATGCATTAACAGAAGACAGGGGTTAGAGGAAATACTTTACTACGTGAATAGAAGATAAAAAGTTGGGTCGTGGAAAGAGTAGAGAGGTCATTGGAATTCCGTAAAGCCGCACACAAATATTCTAATATAAGTGAAACTAAACACTTCGGAAGTGATTCAGGGTTTCTGTGATATTGTTAAAAAGCTCATAGCATCCACTATGGAAAATATGACTTGTTCTCTGAATCACATGCATGTGTTTCATATAGAGAGACTCTCCTATCCAGGACACATTATTTCACAGGACACTGCTGGTTAGGACTCACCTGACACTTTTACGAGAGAACAACTAGTTACGAGGTGTTTTACACATCCTTAGTCCACATAAAAAGTAAAGGTAAATTATTGGATGCGTTGATTGAGGGCCTTGCCTCCTCTTCAGAGCACGTAACTGTGAGTCACTCAACAGTGAAACTCTTAATCTGTGACACATTTTTAATGACACATCTTTATACCAGAGCACAATGGAGTCTTTGAAAGGGTAACACTTATATTGAAGTCAATGCTATTTATGCCATTCATGAAAGTTACCTTCCTTCACTCAAACTAGATTATATTAGGTTTCATAACAAGCTTATGAAATTTGTCTTTTCAGCCCTGGGTCAACTCACACAAGGTCCTATTTTCTAGGTCCATGCATTTTCTTACAACCTTTGATCTGTTTTACTGTTAAATTCAACTCCATTTTCTATGTGCACCACATTTTTCTTCATTTGTTCTCCAGCTGGTATCCATCTAAGTTGGTTTGACAGTCACCTTGCTGTGACCAGACCCTCCAGTGAGCATTATATGTAGGTATTTCTGATTTAGCATATGGAGTCATTAGATTATATGTCCAGGAGTGATATAGCTGAATCAGGATCATGCGATATTCTTCAGTATTGAAGTCACAGATATACTGACTTTTCTCCATCATAAAACCTACTTGGATGAGGAATGAATTAAACTTAATATGCTACTTATAGAAATAAGATACAAAATACTAGGGGCTAGTTAACCATATTATTCAAAAAAAGAAGAAGGATAAGAGAGAGTAAGAGAGAAAAAGAATTGTGACAGTGACTCATATTTAGTGTCAAAATTGTATGAAACTGCCAAACAATAAGAAATAAAAAGCATATGTTGTTCATAGGCTGGAAAGATTTATGAAGTAATGTCTTGCAAGCAAGGATACCCTGTTCCATCTTAAAGCCCATCTAAAATAGATCATCTCAGGGATTGCTTGGGAATCATTGTTCTCAGGAGACAGAAACAGGAAGAAGAGCTCAGGAGTTGATTACCTACAAATCTAGCACATTCATTTCTAGGCAAATGAAAATTTCTTCTTGTTTTTTTTTTTTTCTTTATCTTCTCCCTGGAAGCCTAGGACCTTTCTCAATCTAATTTTACTGATCTTCCTCAATACATCTCTGATTAACCTAGACCCCAGCAATGATGACATAGCCCATGCTATTCTAATAAGGAGAGATGTGAGGGCTTTGAGATGAAACCACATGAGTGAATTGTCAACCAGTGGTTCAGAGGAGTAGGGTGGGGAAGACCATATGTTTAAAGGTCTCTGAAGTTCTTTCTTTTCATGTTTTATTTTTTAAGAAATACTTAAGTGTGTGTGTGTGTGTGTGTGTGTGTGTGTGTTTGTACATATGAGCACAGGTCCCCAAAGAGACCTTATAGTGTTAGTTCTTGATGCAATTACAAGTAGTTTTGAGTTCTCTCATGTGGATCCTGGAATCTAAGCCCTGTCTTGGAGTGGGTGGGTTGGAGAATAGGGGGAGTGGGAAGAGGATAGGGGGTTTTCAGGGAGAAAACCAAGAAAGGGGATAACATTTGAAATGTAAATAAAGAAAATATCTAATAAAAAAAGAAAAAAATTAAAAAAAGAAAAAGAAAAGAAAAGAAAACTGGGACTCAGTAACTGACAGACCTATGCAGCTATTTAAATAGGCAAGGCACATTTAAGATTATCATCCCCAATCCCTTCCTAGTGTTCAGAGTTCTTTTAGCAATGCGGTACATGTAGCTGAGGAGAAGGCACAGTGGTGGAGCACTCACTCACTGATCTTTAATTTCTTTCTTTTTCTGTTCATTCAGTGTTTTGATTATTTCATGTACTGGAGAGTTTCTTTTTGGTCCAGTCTATTTGATATTCTATGTGACTCTTGCACTTGGTAGGCATCTCAGTCTTCAGGTTAGAATTTTTATAAGATTTTTGTTGAAAATATTCCCTGTGTCTTTAACCTGTGTCTATTCTCCTTCTATTTTTGTATATTTTAATGTTTAAAATTACCTGGACATTTGTGCCTGGATTTTCTTACATTTAACATTTCTTAACTGAGGTATCCATTTTTTTTCTACCTTGTCTTCAATACCAGAGATTCTCTCTTTCACCTCTTAAACTCCGTTGCTGAAGATAATCTTTGAGGTTTTCATTCCTAAATTTTTCATTTCCAGTTTATCTCAGTTTGGTGCATAATGTCTTATCTTGAACTGGCATAGCCATTTCATTCCACCTCTTCTTTGTGTTTCCCAAGACTCCATTAAGGGATATATTCATATCCTCTTTAAGGTCCTTCAAAAGTTTCCCAAATGGATAGACCTGGAGGGCATCATCCTGAGTGAGGTAACCCAATCACAAAAGAACTCACAAAATATGTACTCACTGATAAGTGGATATTAGCCCAGAAACTTAGCATACCCAAGATATAAGATACAATTTGCTAAACACATGAAACTCAAGAAGAACGAAGACCAAAGTGTGGACACTTTGCCCCTTCTTAGAATTGGGAACAAAACACCCATGGAAGGAGTTACAGAGACACAATTTGGAGCTGAGACAAAAGGATGGACCATCTAGAGACTATCATATCTGGGGATCCATCCCATAATCAGTTTCCAAACGCTGACAACATTGCATACACCAGCAAGATTTTGCTGAAAGGACCCAGATATAGCTGTCTCTTGTGAGACTATGCCGGGGCCTAGCAAACACAGAAGTGGATGCTCACAATCAGCTATTGGATGGATCACAGGGCCCCCAATGGAGGAGCTAGAGAAAGTAACCAAGGAGCTAAAGGGATCTGCACCCCTATAGGTGGAACAACAATATGAACTACCCAGTACTCCCCAGAGCTCGTGTCTCTAGCTGCATATGTATCAAAAGATGGCCTAGTCAGCCATCAGTGGAAAGAGAGGCCCATTGGTCTTGCAAACTTTATCTGACTCAGTACAGGGGAAAGCCAGGGCCAAGAAGTGGGAGTGGGTGGTTGGGGGAGTGGGTAGGGGAGCGTGTGGGGGACTTTTGGGATAACATTGGAAATGTAAATTAAATAAATACCTAATTAAAAAATAGTTTGCCTTGTTTGCAAAACTGCATTACATTTTGCTTCTAGACTATACACTTATTGTCAAATTTAAGATAGGCTTGATATTCATTTCTTCATTGGGCAGGTTTAATAGACAAGATACTTGGCCACCTTATTTTCATTCCCCGCATAGAAGATAAACCTCTGATTCTGCTCTCAGGCTACATGGCTTGGCAGAGAAGATCCTTACCCAGGTCTTGAAGTGAGTTAATTATTCATGACTGGATACTCAAAGAATCTGTTCTTCCTTACTACAGAGGATAAGAGACCACTACTGAGAATGTTATCTAATACAACTCACAAAGACTTCTCTTGCCCTGATTTTTGAATATACCCTTGCAAACACAAAACTCACATTCATGGATTTTAGTCTGATTTTTATTTGGTGTGCCTTCCTTTAAACAGACACACAAGAGAATCTGTCTCAGTTTCCTTAGTTTCATGCTAATACACTTAAAATATTTCACTTAATGGTCTTCATAGCTTTGCTCTAATTAACACTGATTCTTTTTGGAATGAGTTGTAATTCATCAGTTGGGAATTTTGTTCCTTCCCATCCTTTGTTTTCAGAGCCAACAGGATACATATTCATACTTCTTCTCTTCTGGTAGATGATGGTTGGTTAGGGAAGCTCTGTCCTTGTGGGACTGAGAAATTAGTTTGTTTGTTTGTTTGTTTTCCCCAGTGACTATAGCAGAAACTGTGCAATTCAATGAAGAGTCTAAATATTTTGTGAGCTATTAATGTGACATCTGTTTGTCAGTAATAAAATGACCTGTAACTGTCACTTCATGAGTTAATTTGGAGAAAGAATGGCAGGAATAAGATTTCTTTAGCTTCACCAAATCTTTAATATTCACATTTACTTCATTGGCACATCTCAGGAAGTGGTGTCTTACATCTGTTCTACCGATTTGTGTCCAGTGTATCACTTTCTCTCTTAAAGACTTCTTGAAAAAGCCTATCTCAGAAATAGTACATCTCTTCTATTACTCAAAGGTTCTATTTTAATTCAAGAGGAGGAATAAATTAATCCTTAGGAAAACAGTATGGGACACAACAAAAGAGACAGAATATTTTGTGGTGTTATTTTGCAGTCCATTAAACCTATTAAGCTTATCAGGAAATAAAAGACTGATATTATTAACTCCATAGTCTCTTAAGTACATATATGAAAAATCATAGCAAGACTACTCAATGTTAATGGGCTTTCAACTCTCTTCTGATACTTCTGTTGTGGGCTACCCATCTTGGATGTATCTGTACAAGGTTGGATCATATTAGAGAAAACTGAGATATGAGTCTGAGGATAAAAGACAATTAAAGGAAAATGCTGATTCTCAAATGTCAGCTGTACTGTATCATATACACACTTGACTGAGAGAAGAATAAAAATCCCCCAGGACATAAAACTTCATCAATGGTGGAACATAAGTTCCTGGAAGTTAAATGGGAGAAGAAGGCACTGCTGAAATCTGTCAAAAATTCAACTACCCCAGTCAAGGGAGCCTCCTCCATTGGAATGCCAAAGATTGCCTTAAATAAGTGGATAAGAAGTAAAAATATGCAATGGTTATTTTTCTTTAACTCTCTCAAGTGACTTACAGAAGACACTAATGAAGACCAATCTCAATATTCAAGGAAAAAAATTTAGCTGAAGCCTTAAATTTGGCTACAGTATGTAAACATGCCCATCAAATACACATACCTGTGCTGCTTGCAGACAGTCCTCATATGCACCGCTGTTCAAAATGCATAAAGTATTTAAATACTAAATAGCAAAATTGCCCATGCATCCAAAAGAAGAATTTCTATATTTTACTATATCTTTTTCTTTACATTCAAATTATTGTTCAAGATATGAGTAGAAAAACATCCCGACAATAAAGATTAAGAGTGAACAAATTGGGATTCGATAAAATTACCCACATTTCTCAATCTAGACATAATGGGGGAAATCTGGTGATATACGTATTAGTGAATACATCCTAAGATAGATGTTGACATTATTTTCAGCTTTATCAAATATTGCACAGGGAAAGAAAGCTACACTAATTCCACCAGATTATCAGAATGATTGAGTCTATGTTATTTTGGGCACAATATTTCCAGTACATTTATAAACATCAAGGTATTAATTGGTATCTTTTAATTTTAATAAAAGAAATGTAGAGAAACTAATTCAGATATTTTTCTAAATCACAAATGAATTTGTATACTCTTATCTCAGGTATATTTAATTCTGTGTTACGTTTTCTGTATGGACTTTTGCATTCAGCTGCTGAACTGTGCCATTAGAAGGAGCATGGGATATCAGGGATATCAAAGAGAAATCATTGATAATTTGATGTTACTGTGAAAACTTACGTGTTTGTTTAAGGTTGGCTACAGATTACGGCTTGGTTTGCAGTTTTCTGTAAGTAGACACAGTATGGACAAGGTGCCAAGCAAGGGAAGCATACCAAGGAAGTTTGTAACATCTTAAAACAATTTAAAACTGGCAGCCATGAATTTGAGAGAAAGAGAGAGAGCAGTAGTGTATAAAAAGGGTCAGAGGAAGGAAAGGGATAGAGGTAATAATGTAATTATATTTTAATTTCAAAAAATATTTTTAAAGAATGGGATGAATCAGTATAAAAATTTTAAATTAAAAGTGTAAAGCATTTATTTAAAATATATCATGTGTAAATGAACAGATACACCATATCTTGACTCAAAATCTTTCATTGTTTTGAAAGCTATTTTTAATAAAAGATAACTATGCAAAGAATATTTTCTTTTGTAAACAGAAATATTTAATTTTCTTTTAATTTGAAATTAGCAAATTTGTTTTCTCTGTTAACTGCCTCATTACTCCTACAGGACAGAGGCTACAGCAAATGCTAAAAAAAAAAATTATTTTTTATACGATAACTTTCATTTTCTTTTGGAAACTACTTTAAAATTGTCTCAGAGGTGTTAATGTGCCCCAAGTTTTAGTAATTCTCAAAAATAAAGATACCGATATTAAGAAATATTCCCCGTGAGTGGTAGATTCTCGGATATTTGAACATTCATCAAAAATTGAACGTCAGATTCTCTGCCACATCCTGTTTGAACTCCAGCCACGCTGCCCCTGGGTCTTAGTTCACTTTCTGTCACTGTGATGAGACACCCTGAGAAAAGTAACTAAAATAACAAAGGGTTTATTAATCTCAGGGCTCCAGGCTCCAGTTCACTGTGACAGAGGACTTACAGCTGTGGCTGTTCAGGAGAGCTGGTTATACTGCAACATCCACAATTGAGAAGCAGAGGGCCACTAGTCAGTGATTATACCACGGTGCTCAGGAGAGTGTCTCTATCTAATGCAGCCCAGAATCCCAAGCACAGAATGAATACTACCCGGTCTGTGTGGGTCTTTCCACTTCAATTAACCCAATCAAGATAATTCTACACAGACATTCCCAAACACCCATCACCTGATGAATCTAGATTCTCTCACAGGCACAAAATCTTCTAGCACAGCATTGTCAGTGAGGTTAAGACCCTTCCTAGACATCAGAACTTGTACCGATTCTGATCGAAGTGGTGCTTCATGACTTTCTCACTGAAATCTTATTCAGTACTTATCTGTGAATTATCCGTGAGTAATATGTGAGTTTTGTGATAGGGACAGGTGGTTGTCATGACCAAAACCATAGTAACAACGTTGAATCAAACTTTGTATTTTGAATAATAAATCTTAGTACTTCATAATTGCAAAAAGCCACTTAGACCAGTGTGGTGGTACACACCTTTATTCTAGTTACTCAGAAGGCAGAGGGAATTAGAGCACAGTGATTTCAAGGCCAGCCTGGACTACAGAGTATGTTCTAGGACAGCTAGGTCTACAGAGAAACCCTGTCTCAAAAAAAAAAAAAAAAAAAAAGATTTCTTCCAAAGGATATCTTTATTTTTACATTTACTCTTATTGAATTTCTTACTAATAATGTTTCTATATACTAATACCACCATTGAGATTATAAATACACACACAAACATATATATAATTACTTACATATAGTAATATACATATAATATGTATATTACTACACAAATACATTGTAAATATAGCTTTAGAATTTCTATTTTGTTATTATTTATATATCTAAAATATCCTTCTGAATATTTTAATATCAACATTTATATTGATTAAAATATATTTTATCTTATTTGACAGAAGGCTTACTTATGCAAATAAAGATTTCAATTTTTATCCAGACATAATTTCATATGCAATATAAATTTTTCAAACCATTGTCTTTAATACATAATTGGTGTCTAACCCTCTGTTAGGATAAAAAGACAGGAACAAACAAAAAACTAAGATATAAACATAACGTGTCTTTGTAGGACAAACTCCTAAAAATTGAATTATACTTTCTGTTTTATTTATGTGTTCAATTTTAATGATTAATACCATTCATCTTCATGTGGTTTTACCGAATTGCTCTCCAGTTTGCACTCACATTCTCAACTGAGTGTAGTAGTGAACTGAAGAATAAAATTTAAAGTGACAGTTTTGTTATCCTGGCTAGCCCTCCAAAGGACACATATAGATATATTCAACAAGCTTCAAGCACAACAGCACACCTATTCTATTTTAGATATTCCCCACCAACATGCTCCAAGTTACTTGGGTTTAGTTTCTGCTTGGCTGACTCTGCTGTAGCTGTCTGTCCTCATGGAGAATTCCCTTGGCAACTCTTCCTCATGACCAACCTCATCCTGACCTCCTTCTTCTTCTACCCCTTGGCCCTTCTCCTGTACCCTCACCTGATTGTAGGCACCTCTTTCTCTATGGCTTTTTTCCTTGGGATACATGACTGGGATAAAAAGTCCAGCCTTTCTATCTCCTTTGCCCAGTCATTGACTGTTATGCCTTTTATTAAAAGAATCAAAGTTAATTGGGAGTCACTCTTTACAGGAGATTCTTTAATATTCATTACAATGCCCATGTCTAGAGTATAACTAGATCTCTGGACACAGACATCAGCATCTGCATACACAGGAAAAAAAAAAGGCCATCCCCCAGCATTAAACTCCCCCCCCCTTTTTAAGCAAACCAAACTAAACCAAAACAAAAGGTTACCATTAGTTAGTATTTTCATACTGAAAATTACTGTCAACCAAAATCTAGAATTGTGACTGTCAGCCCCATCTGATACATCTTCAGTATCATTCATTTCACATAAGGCTCAGGGAACATTGGGGAAGAGGTGGCCAGAAGATTGCAATAGCCAGAGTAATTGGGAATTTGCTATGCAGTGTTAGCTCCTAGGGATGTCAAAGGCTACACATGTAAAGTCTCATAAAGTTACTGCTGAACAAGAATGATGCCAGTAAGACACAAACTTTGAAGATTTCTGAGAAAAAAAGGAAGAAAAAAATGTTAGCTAATAAGAACAATTGGCAGATGGTACTCCTTTGTATTTGGAATCTGGACTGCGAGAGATGGGTGGGAGCCATCCACCGTGAATCACGTTGAGCTGTGGGGCAAGAGCTTGAGAGCAAGCAGTGGATGCACTGGATGATACAGCTAGATAAGAGGTGAATGAAGGGGTGAAGGAATTAATGGGGACACATAGACCTTTAGTTGTATATTTGTTCTCATGGAAAGCAAAAGACAATCTTAAAATTAGTGATAAGGTTATTAACATACAACAGAAATGAAGCAAATGTTTTTATCCCTACAAATAAAACATCTGAAAAATTTTAAAAGGCAAAAAAATCAAAATGTAGTTTTTTTTTGTTGTTGTTGTTTTTTGTTTTTACTTTGAGGAAATGTTTACTGCTCTAGTTGGCAGTGTGAACCTGGGACTGTAGGACCTAGAAAGTTGTCAGGCCAAAGTCTCATGCAATAGCCAACTTTATTCAGAGCACCAGACAACTTGTATTCTGGGGGTTAAGAAGAGTCACCTGAATAAGGTGTTCAATCACAAAAACAAACCGCAGGTGGCAAAAGATGTTTCCATGGCGCCACATGAATAACAACAGCCGAAGAAAACTCCTTTCTGCCATATCAGGGAGAAGCACAAAAAATAATTTTGTGTTTTGAAGGAACTGAGATCACAAGACTCATGTTAGAGTTTTCTCACAAGCACTCAGAAGTCTCACATGACTCCATTCTCGGTCTGTGTTACAGCAAGAACACAAAAATTTCTTTCCAAAAAAAATCTGCTTGTCTATTTAAATATTCAGTCTGGTATCAAACTGTGTTTACATTTAAAAGGAAAAGAAAGGAGAAACTGTAGAGAACAGGGGAATTAGAAATAATAACAGGACTGAATTGGATGTCACAGGGAGAAGCAGCTAGCTTACGTGAGCTCTGTGTAGTAGATAAGGGTTGGATGAGAACCAGCTCAGGTCAGCTGTATCTAGCAAGTAAAAACAAAGTACCATGTAATGATGTAATGCAAAGGTGTGATTGCTAGAGTGTGGCTGCCCACTGTATTGAATAAAAGCAAGGCTCACAGCATGTAGACTTGATGCTGTGACCGTAGAGACCATTAGGCTGACTTGCTCTCCAACCAAAGAACAACTGACTGCCACCCTGATTACACTGAGATAAAGGATCCACAGAAAGGAAAAGCTGCTAGAAACAGCCCCAGCTATGGACACATTGTGAGCCTTGCCTGTGAATCTCTTTACTACTTGCTTCTAAGTCAGGTACCCCATGTGTATGTGGTAAGCTATCTCTTATCATTATAATAAATAAAACTTAAAATCTTATGGTGTCAAACTCTGTCTCTACTTCCCAGCTGTAAGGCAGCTCTAACTCAAGATAGTAAAGGATGGTATAGTTGGATGTGGGTGGTTGATTGCTGAGACCAGAAGAGGTCATTGGGTCACCTGGAGCTGGAGTCATAGGGATGATGAGCAACCTGGATTTGTTGGGAACTGAACTTCAATCCACTGGAAGAACAGAAAGCACTCTTACCCACTGAGCCTTCTCTCCAGTCCTTAATATTTCTTTCAATCTAAGTTACAGAATGGCTGCTTTTAAATGATAAACTTATATATAATAGTGTGCTACATGAAGCCCATCAGTTCAAAGCAATGAATGAACTGATTGAACCTATTCAGAAGCAAATTTAGGAAAACAATGGAGTTTTTTTTTTTTTTTTTTTTTTTTTTTATCTCTCCTTTATGTTAGTCTTTACTGGTGAGATCCATCCCTTTCAATTACCCTAACTTAACCCCAAATCTGTATAGGCCATCTGCACTCACTATCTACATGCAGCTCCAGGTCACCAAGCAGTCTTCTCCTCAGAGTGGATCACCATCCCTTCATTCCTGATAGAGCACTTCTGAGGTCTGTGGTGACATGCATTCCTGAGAGAGAGGCTTTGCTTCGTTTCACCCACCTGAAGTTTGTGCTGTGATTTTCATGAAGACCACACAAAGACATATCACTTGTGTACCATTACTTTCTTAGGATGCAAAACAGTGCAGGATGAACATCAAACACATTTATTTACTTGTGTCTGAGACAGAGTCTCACTGTACAATCCAGACAATCTCAGAAATGATTCTTTTGTCTGATGTGCCCTGAAACTCATGGTGCTCCTCTGCCTGGACATCCTATGATGTGGAGTTCCAGGCCTGGGCTGGCAAGCTCAGCTTTATATTATATTATACTATATTATTTATAAAATGTTATATATAAAAATATTTAAATATAATATTTTCTTAAATAAGCTCCTATTTAATGGAGATCTGTGTTTTGGACTTCTGGCTGTGACTTTAAAATAATGGTTTGGAAGTCCTCTAAACCAAAGAACAATAATACCCGACAGTGGAAAAGAACTGCTCCTTCAAATGTTTTCTTGTTTCAAGAGCATCAAGAGGAACTCATTGGTAACTCATTATTGAATGGAGTGCTGAGTGTAGATTTCTGACATTTACTCATTTTATGTGTTGTCAATACTGATGTCTTTCACATAGTCAGTTCTAAGATGTATTAACGCTCATGTGTTGAATGTGAACAGCACAATCTCTTGAGTTGACTCAATAGTATTTAACGTTGTTCCCTCTCAGGCTTTTTAAGGCCACCCAAGCACACAGCAATCCATCTAGGCCAGAAGCCCTGCACCTCATAGGCTACAGAGTTTGGAATTGATTCAGATGAATCTACATCCAACTTGATTTGTTTTCAAACTCACAGACTTCATGTTGAAGCCTGCAGTGCATCCCGAGTCTTTCAGTGGCCTGGCTCTGAGTACTAAGTAAAAATATTTGTTTCTGCATCTTGGAACTAAGACTGTTACATTAAATGCCATGATTTTTACTGAAGAAAAACTGTTAATTTTCCCAGGCTTTGTGCACTTGCACTATGGGTTTTCCTCTGTGGCTATCAGGTCACAATATTTTTTTTTTCCAGAGTTGTTCTTCTTGTGTCTTTCTCTTGGCAAGACTTACCTGGATATGAATTTTCTCAACATGGGTGGAAAGGTTAAAGCAATAAGAATTCCTGCTGCTGACCCACGTGTGGCCTCCTCTCGGAAGGCACTTTCATTGACGTGGTAAGCTCAGACTCTCTAGGGCTTACCAGAAAACTCCCTGTCTGCCACTGGTGCTACTGTGAGCCAGCGGTTATGAACTTGTGGCCCAGCCACAGGGAATTTCTGAGTGAGAGTTCAGACACAAGCCCGTTTGGCTGGGTGATCTCAGGAAAGTTACCTAACTTGGGCCTGTCCCTCATGCTCTGCTCATAATATGGGAAAAATAATAATGCTTGCTTATTTGAGTCAAGCAGTTCCCAACTTGGTCCTCCTTTTATTTTGTTTTCTCCCTAGTTTGGTCCCAAATATGGAAGAATGTCTGCCATAAAAGGAAGATAAATATACATTTAGTACATGAATATCTGAAGATGTAAATGAAAGCTAACTATTTGATAAATTATAGACAAGATAGCATTCTTAGTTTTAGCATTCACAGAGTAAGCATTAATGTCTTAAAGTTGAATAGAACCATGATGGAAGTAAAAAGATTATCAAAATTACAGTAGCAATCCTTGTAACCTCTTCGGCCACCTCTGCTTCAAAGATAATTTATAATATGGAGAATTTACAAAATTTATTTGAGTGAATTCTGTTCTCTTTAGATTCATAGCCTTAATGATTCAAAGGCAGTTAACCTGTTTGTAGTAGTCTGAGTGAGTTCAGAAACATTGCCACAGAATAGACATTTATTTGAATTAGGAGAAAATTATTTGTTAGAAAAAAATATTATCTAATTATGAAAATGAGATATTTCCATATAAAGTGGAAAATGTGATCAATAGAATAACTAAACAGATTTCTAAAATTAATTTTCTGAAAAATATATTTTCAAATATTCTACCAAATAAAAATTGGTGTCATTTTACTCTACAGTAGGACATAAAATGTTCCCAACGTCCAGTGTATTCAGTGACATGGAAACCATTTCCAAAGCTTTAGTAAGAAGAGGAAATGGGCTAACATTAAATCCAAAATACCAATATATGTGTATAAATTCTTTTAAGTTTGCCCTCACACTTTACTACATACTTATGGTATTTCTCTATTTTCCTGACATCCTTAAGCACCAAAACTTGTTTTATGAACTAGGTCAAGTGATTCCACTTCAAACACACTTCCTAGAAGGGCATGTAAAAATTGTATGATCACCTTGCTTTTTCTATCTTATTTTTAAAATAATTTTCTGGACAAAATAAATTTTCAAGCTTCTTTGAGGTAGTTAAGGAGTTTTCATTCTAAATAACTATTCCACAAAGATCAAGAGGTAATTTTGTCAATTCTACATTTTCTTGGCTAGATAAACTTTTGATGCCTTCTACAGAGAGATCCAAGTTTGTAAATTAATTAAATATTTTCTATGATATTATATGATGAAAATTCATTGATTTATATGGTGGAAATTTACTTTTCAAGGAAAATATATTATGGCAGGATCCTCCCCAATAAGACTTTGTGTGAAATAAGTTTAGAAAAACAGAAATGGGCTATTTTTTTGTTCCCAGGGCTATGGTAAAAAGAGAAATCTCAGGACATCCTAGACTGCAGTATTCTTCCAAAATATAGCTGAGCTTCCTTCCTGTGGGATATGACTCCTTGAACATAACCTGTGGTTCTTGTTTATTTCCAAAGGAAACACATGCTACCATTGAGCAATAATGACAGTCGCTTAAGCAAAATAAGAAATTCTGACATTTGCATCATTTTCCATCAAAATAACAATATCAAAGTAAAGAAAATGCAGACTCTGGCTATGCAAATATAGAAATTGTGGTAATAAGCTACGATTTCCCAGAAAGCCTTTCATTTTCATAAGATTCTCCATTATTATTACACATTGCAGTTCCAAAATGCTCAGTCATCAGTCTAACCTAAAAGCTGATTTCCTAAAAGTAAAGGGTTGGAAGCAGCACTGTTGTGGCAGAAGCATGAAATGCAACAAAGGTTTCTATAGTACCATGTTCAGAGAGCATATCCTCATCTGGAAATAGAATTCTCATTCCTGAGCAATGGAAGTAACATTGGGAAAGTTTAGTGTCATTTTTCCTTTCTTGTAACAGCTTTCAAATTTCCAGTAAGTACCTGATAATGTTAACTGACTCAATCTTAATCCACCATTAGCACAGTATGTTAATTATATTAGTTCTTTGTGTTCCAGTTGTCTTTCTAGATGTTGGTAGAAAATTAAAAATAATCATGAGCCTCATCTAATATCGTAGTGTCAGAGCTCAGTTTTAAATATCTCCTCCCCACTCAGCAAGATATTTTGGATCTCAGATTTTGGCTACACATGCACTTAATTTAGTGTGAATGAATAAACTGCTGATTTTTGATTTTGCTAAATTAGAAGCAAATGAACCCCTCTCTCTGTCCACCTCTCTCGTGAGAAGAACTCACTCAGCTTTTCCCTGTGGATATCATGCATGACAACCCTGTTATAAAAAGTATGACATACACACACACACACACACACACACACACACACATGAAATCATTCGTATCAAGAATTTTTTGCATAGACTTATTTTCTAAAAAAAAATTCTCATAGATTGCATTTTACATAGTAGTAGTTATTCAAATGAAATCTCATAGGCACATAGTATAAAATGTTTTAGGCCTCAATAACTTTCAATGTTAATATTATGATAATAGGAAGCACATTAATGCTGAGACAGAAAACATAAATTTTGGGAGAATTCAGAGCTCTTTTCTGTGGTTAAAATATGAATGGGGTCCAGGTGTGAAATTGAAACTACTCAGCTAAAAACTGCAAACAGCAAATTCTGACTATGCTTTCTATATCTCTTTATTCCTGATGAACCAAATGTGTGTGTGTTTGTGTGTGTGTGTACATGGACACAACAGTGCACATGTGGAGGTGAGAGGACCACCTTTAGGACTCAGTTTATCTCCCTACATATACCACGTGTGTGTGTCCCTCGGTTCTAATTCAGGTCATCAGGATTGGTTATAAGCACCGTTCCTGGTTGAGTCATTGGCCACCAAACTACTGCAATTTTGGAAATGTCAGAAAAGTTATGCTTTACCATTTCACTTGATTTAGTTAAGAACAAAAATGCCATATCACTTCCCCTGGAAATGTAACAATTACATGTTTCAATCACCAACCTATCTGTCTTCCCCAGTACTCAGAAATTGAGAAAATCTAGCACAATAAAATTCCCTTCACCATCTAAGCCTTGAATGATTCATATAAAAAGTAGATGATTTTTTAAAAGCAATGTGCACTGTGAGGATCTTCCAGCCATGCACTCTGCTGTTTCAGACTGGGACTGAAAGCGATTTTAATATGTCATTATATCCTAGCCTACGCAGACTGGCCAGACTTCCATAGTCATGAATTGCCAGATTCGCCTTCCTTCTTATATCTTAGGAACAGAAAGTCTTTCTTTCCTATTGAATTGTTACCAGTGTCTTTTAATCTGTGATAACCTATATCCTTAAAATGTAAATTTTTTAATCCTACATACATCCTTAAATTGTAAAATATCAAACCTCCTTATTGATGCTATTGTCTATGCTAAAGAGAATGAGATCAATTGCCCAAGAACGGAGACTCTGATCTCACAAGCAAAAATTTTAAGTTATGATTCCCTAGCATCATTTCTTTGCCCCTGCAGGTAATAGCATTGAGAGTTTTACAAATTAGGAGAACAAGTCAGCCAAGTGTTACACATGTTCATTTTCTGTCCTCTCAATTGTTTCATATACTGGCCCTAACTCTCTGTTGTTAGTAGTAAAGCCAATAGTACATAATTGTCTTAATTCTTGTGCCTAGGTTCCCCTACTTTTAACATCTATGGTTTTTTTTCAGCATTAACTCTTAACTTGACAGATCTAGAATCTTCTAGAAAAATAGGGCTTTGAGCATGTCTGTGAGAAAGTTTGTTGATTTCAGTAATTAACGTGAGAAGAATGTTCTTATTTGTGGACAGGGCTATTCCTTGGTCAAAGGATCTGCACAAAGTAAAGAAAAGGGGCTGAATGCAGGAACACTTTTATCACTTCCTGCTTCTGATGGAAAAGGATTTCTCACTCCTGAAAGTATGACAACACACTGGATCATGTGAGAATATAAATCATTTCTCCTTTAAATTGCTTTCCTTAGGGTATTTTGTCACTTCAAGCAGGATAGAACCTAGTATATATCACATGAATGAGGTAAGTTTGTTACAATTAATGACCAATGTGCATCTGTGCCATCCACTGAAATTGCTTCTTGATTTACAGTTTCTTAGGTTGTGCTCAATGTACTTTCTCCAGGCATGACACCAAGCTATGGAATCACATCATCTCCAGCTGTATGTATTCGTAGGATTGACTTGTGGTAACTATTTTTCAGGTGTCTTACTTTTGTTTTCACCGTCCCCAAAAGTGTAAGATTTTCAGAGTTAAACAACAGTGGTAAATATTTCCATCACCATTCATACAGGAGTCCACACTTCCAGAATGGGTTATGGTTGTCGGCTCTTTTCTTTTTTTTTTTTCACTTGTCTGAAGCAGTGCCTCTCAGGTATATCCATTATAGTCATGTTCTTCTCACCCTTTCCAGATTTTTCTCTGAAGCATAACGTTTCTGTTGGCATCCCACACTTATTAAGTTGGGAATTATGTTAGAATTCATGGAGAGTGTTATAGCTATATAAAATGCACTAAATTCTCCATGAAGTCTTTTTTTTATATTTACTCATTTATGTTTAATCTATTCCTTTTTAACATTTATTCATATATAACAAATAGATTTATGTATAGTATTAATAAATTACTTATATTGTGTTATGATACAATTCTACTCATAGGTAGCCCATGTCCCAGTTTTAAATGAGAAGATTTTGATTTTTAGAATTGCCTTAGGTTTATAGAAAAATTGAGAAGAATCTGGGAATTAGCACCATTGTTTCTCTCCACAATTTTTCCTCTGTTGTTTGTATTGCACATTCTGTGGGTTCTGACACATGGATAATGACATGTCTCTAAGTATGATGCAGAGCAGCTTCACTGTCTTCCCAGTGCAGTTAGTCATCACTGTACCCCTCTGTTGACCACCCAGCCTTCCTGCAATAGCTATTCATCAACTATTTTAAAATATAAAACAATAGGTTTCATTATATCACTTTATACATGTATACTGTTGTACTTTGCTCATGTTTGTATTCATTCTACCTTATCCATCTTTTCTCTCCCTCACACTGGTACTCTTTCTAACCAAATACCTTCCCTCCTCCCTGTGCAGGTATATGTACATACATATATGCTGTTAAATAGACATGCTCTATATGATAGGAAACAAGAAATATTTTGTTTTCTTTCTCTCATAATCATCATCTTTTACATCCTATAGAAACTTTTCTTATGCTTCACAGACAACATTCTACTTGTGTGTCACAAATATACATGTGTATTCACTGCACACATGTGCATTCACCCCACACACACTCATATACCAAGAAATCACCTAAAATGTATCTTTCCTTATGTATATAATTTAACTTAATATAAAGACATCCAGTTTCATTCTTTTTTCTCAAATGAAATATCATCTTCATGACAGAGAATGCTATTGTGTGTATGCATGTCAGATTTCACTCATTCTTTCATCTGATGATGCACATGTGCATGTGTTCATTTAAGTAAACACACACACACACACACACATGCAGGTGTGCGTACGTGCAAAGTTTTGGTGCAATACAATTATATGTTTGCTTTAGTTTTGTTTTCTCCTTCAATTACATCCCATGGTTCTGCTGGGTGTAATTGTCTAGGCTGATATGTGCAATGTTTAAGAACTTGTGTAAGCCCTGCTAGTTTTTAAAGTCTCCATTTAAAATTTAGCTGTTATTCCAACAAACCTGCCTTTATATGTAACATTGTTTTTTTCCTCTTGCAGATTTCAATTATTTTCTTTGTGTTCTGTACATTTGATATTTGATTACTGAATAAGGAAGCTTTTGTTTGGTCCTGTCTATTTAGTTCTATAGATGTCTCTAGCGCCTTAAAAGGCACCTTTTCCTAAAATTTGGAAAAAAAAATTATTAGGTATTTTCTTCATTTACATTTCCAATGCAATCCCAAAAGTCCCCCATGACCCCCACTCCCACTTCTTGGCCCTGGCATTCCCCGTACTTAAGCATATAAAGTTTGCAAGACCAATGGGCCTCTCTTTCCACTGATGGCCGACTAGGCCATCTTCTGATACATATGCAGCTAGAAACATGAGCTCCAGGGGGTAATGGTTAGTTCATAATGTTGTTCCACCTATAAGGTTGCAGATCCCTTTAGCTCCTTGGGTACTTTCTCTAGCTCCTCCATTGGGGGCCCTGTGTTCCATCTAATAGCTGACTGTGAGCATCCACTTCTGTGTTTGCTAGGCCCAAGAATAGCCTCACAAGAGAGAGCTATACCAGGGTCCTTTCAGCAAAATCTTGCTAGTGTACTGCCTCCTTCTCCTCTTCTTTCTCTTCATTTAAAATTTTGTTTGGAGTTTTTCAGAAACTTGATTCATTTACTAATTCTATTTTAATTCCTTTAATTATTTTCCATATTTCACAAGGACTCATTTGTGTTTTCTTGTCTTAACTCCAGCATTTATTCATCTCCTCTATGAATTCCTTGAGCATAAATATAATTGCTACTTTTAAGTCATTCATGTGTAATCTATGTTTCTTTAACTCCGGGAACACTACTAAGGAGGTACTAACATAGGAACAAGATATATTATTCTACTTTTTGAGTTTTGTATATGTGTTTTTGCTATAGGACCAGGTTATCTGGAGTTAGGTGGTTGGTAGTATCTTTTGGTATGGATATCAGTCCCTGCCTTCTTCAGTGTGAGTTTAGATATGGATTTGTTGCTATTTCAACTCTCAGGTTTTGTATCAGCTGAGATTCTGCCTTAGGGTCACTCAATGAACAAGGTAACATAAGTGGTCCTAGCTTAGCTGGGACTAAATGAAGCCACTGAAAACAGTACTGAACTCCCCTATAAGGCCAGCAGAATTATGCTGTAGGTCCTCAAAAGTTGGTTGGTAGGAGATCATGGCTCTCGCAATAGTCCTCAGGTAGGGACTGGTTGGTGATGGGGTTGGTCAGTAATATCTGTGAGAATTAGGGACTGGTCTCTTTACTTACATGGTTAGAGCTAAAAATATGGTAAGTGTGGGGCCACCTCTGAGATATGGGTATGGCTATGAAGTTACCAGGTAATAGGGACTAAGTTCATGACCAAATAGATCCATTTGTATGAAATATGCTATGTCAAGTGAGTTAGTTGTACTTAAGAACTTTGGCTTTATCTAATCCACAAATATTTCATCCATACATTTAATAGATGAATACATTTTATTAGTAAGCTTGCTTTTAAAAAAATTTACTGACAATCCATTCTTTCCAAAACACCCAATATGATAAACAAATTCAAAAGTAACCTCTGAATCCTGCTTTCCACATAAAGTTAAAAAATTACGTGTGACTCAGACCCAGTGCCCACGGGTCATGTGTTGTTTATTCTACTTGGAAAGTGCTTTCATGTGACTTTGGAAGCCTGCCTTTGTCATTACATTTGCGCTTTCCATTAAGTGTCAGATTCTGTGAAAATTTATGATTTGGAGGAGGGGGGTTCATAGGCAGGGCATACTTAAACTGTAAACAGAACTCTTTTATGGATTAGAAAAAAGTCTAGGCTGATTTTACCCTACATGGCCAAAGTCTTTTTAATAAAGGCAACACTTCAAATACAGCTCAGTCTCCAGTAGTTTCTTATTTGTATCTGGAAACTGCAGCTTTCAAAAATGGCAGATAAGAATATCTGAAAGATTTCTCCTATTGCAAATGATGTCAGTCATATTGAAATCACTGTTGAAGATCAATATGAATTTACTTTTCCTAAATCCAAAGTCATTAATTTAACTCAAAAAATATAGATCTGAGGAAGAAAACTGTTATACCTCTCCCTGTCAATTTTTATTTCTAGTCTCCAATTAACTTTTCCAATGTCAAGCATTCAGTTCTGTACACAGGTTTTCTGTGGTGCAGTTTTGTCAGTAAGTCTTACTCATTCTTTTCATGATGCATCACAGGATGCAGGATGCTCTGGAAAGAGTCTTTCCCACCACAGCTAAAATCCCTCCTGCCTGTCCATTACTAAAACAAATTGAGTAAAACTAACTGCTCATTTTATTTTACTTTTGAAAACTTATTCCTTTTATTTCCTAGATTATAGTTACATCACTTCCTCTCATTCCTCTGCCTTCCTCCAAATGAGCTAACATACCCTGAATTTGAAAAATTCATGGACCATTGTGGATTTTTAAAAATAATTATCATAATGTTTTTCTTTGGTTACTTTTTTATTAATTATTTTATTTATTTATTTATTTATTTATTTATTTATTTATTTATATGTCAAATGTTGTCCTCTTACCCCCTTTCTGGTCTCCCCTCCACAAACCCTACCCAGTTCCCTTCCCTTTTGCCTCTAAGAGGGTGCTCCCCCACCTACTTACCCATTCCCACCTCAACCCTCTAGTATCCCACTAATCTAGGGCATCAAGCCTCCACAGGACCAAGTGCCTCATGTCCCACTGATGTCAGATAAGACAATCCTCTGCTACGTATATAGCAGGAGTCACAGGCCAGCCCCTGTATAGTCTTTGGTTAGTGTTTTAATCCCTGGGAGTTCTAAGGGCTCCAGTTAGTTGATAATTGTACTGGCTAGTTTTGTGTTAACTTGATACAGGGTGGAGTTATCACAGAGAAAGGAGCTTCATTTGGGGAAATGCCTCTACGATATCCAGCTATAAGGCATTTTCTCAATTACTGATCAAGGGGGAGGTCCCCTTGTGGGTGGTACCATCTCTGGACTGGTAGTCTTGGTTTTATAAGAGAGCAGGCTGAGCAAGCCAGGGGAAGCAAGCCAGTAAAGAACATCCCTCCATGAACTCTGCATCAGCTACTGCTCCCTGACCTGCTTGAGTTCCAGTCCTGACTTCTTTCAGTGATGAACAGCAGTGTGGAAGTGTAAGCTGAATAAACTCTTTCCTCCCCAACTTGCTTCTTGGTCATGATGTTTTGTCCAGGAATAGAAACCTTGACTAAAACAATACTGTTGTTCTTCCATGAGGTTGCAATCTTCTTCAGCTCCTTCAGTCCTTCCCCTAACTCTTTCACCGGGGTCCCCATGGTGAGTTCAATGATTGACTGTGAATATATATATCTGTCTTAGTCAGGTGCTGGAAGAGCCTTTCAGAGGAAAGCCATACCAGGCTCCTGTGTGCAAGCACATCTTGGCATCAGCAATAATGTCTGGGTTTGATGTCTGCAGATGGGATGGATCCCTAGGTGGGGCAATCCTTCTTTAGAAAGAAACAATTATGGATTAAAAATTTTAAGATGGGTGGGTGGCCCCATCCCTCAACTGGGGGCCATGTCTATGTACTGGAGGTGGTCTCAACAGGTTCTATCTCCCCTCTGTTCAGTATTTTGATTAATGTCATCACCATTGGATCAAGGGAACCTCTCACACCACTGGGGACTCTGACTTTCTAGTGATTCCCCAAAATTTTCACATACCCCCACTGCTACATATTTCTAGCCTTTCTCTTGCCCTAGATTTCCATGATATTTCAATGTGTGTACATATACATATACACACATACATATACTCATATTTAAATTGAAGTAAACTCTTTTTATCCTCAGGCAAGACCATCCTGTACCCTGCGACACAAGATTCTGAAAGGTAAAGTTTACATTTCAGCCTTCAGAATGACCTTACCTCTTGTTCTCTTCTTGTAAAGATTTTTCTTTAGTCCTCCATTTAATACCCTCATGGACTGTCTTGTCCATATGTGGACCACTGAAAAATCTATTTTCAATAGAAAGAATTATTCCTAAACATTTCAAACAATGTATAGAAGAAAAGTCACTGTGGTACTTTGCAGTAATCCCCTATACTAAGTGTTTAAGAGAATTCTATTTTGAGATTATAAAAGATATAATTCAAGCTAATCCAATTAATGAAGTGAGTTGATATCTGCAAGGGAGTTCTAAGGTTTGTGTCTGAGGTTGCTGCTTTTTTCTACCTTATCAAATGGTTAACATTGTCTTGCATAGCACTATGACATGTTTCCTAAGACTGCCCTCTTTCCATATACAACATTAAGACATCAGGGTTCACATTGAAAACTTACAGCATATTTAAAGATATGGGAGAGGAGTGAGCAAGTTATTCCAGAAATATATTCACCATCTTGAATAGCTGAGCAGTAATAAATCTGTGGCTAAAAATCAGTGTTACAATCAAGGCTATTCTGTTTAGCTTATCCCATGCCTCGTGGGTAGCCATAAAATCCAGGGAATGTGAAGAAAGTATAAAGATCAAATTCCAATTTTTAAGTGATATATATTAAGAGAGGGTACTATGTCAGGGAACTATGAGGACTAATTGGGTCAGTCATTCAGACCAGCTCATGGAACCTCAGACATTTTGTATGAATATTTATGATTGAGCATGATGGTGATTCCAATTAGATTGGTGTCAGAATGGGTAGACAGAATAAAGCAGAGAGGGTTCCACACTGTGAGTAAATATAAATATACAAATATAGAACAAATTAGTGCCCAAGTCTAAACAAAAGCTCGTTCACCGGTCTTCCTTGCAGAGCTTGACACAAAACATCTCATTGTCTTAGACTTATCCTGTCATTTCTCCTGATTTCGAGGTCGTCTGACTCATATCGGAACTGCAGGCAGGGCAAGCTTATGATTACCCACCCCCACTCAGTTCTTTCTGAATCCTTTGCTTTTACAAATAAATACTAAAAACCATCCTTATTCAAAAATTCTTTCCATCCTGTTTATCACACATGTGCTTAAATACTATTGTCTCTGTTTCCTCGATGAAAGATGTGAATTTAGAAATAAGATTTTGTAAGGTTGTTATCAAACACAACTTCCCCTTCTTGTTTCCACATGCCACTCTGTGCATAGCATTGTGTGCTGCTATCAGGTGCTGCTCTACTGTGTGATATTATCTGCCTTCTAGGGAGACAGCTGTAGGCCCTCATCAAATGGCTTCTAGCCTGAATAGTCTTGCTTCAGAAATGAGACCAAAGTAAACTTCCCCTTTTAAAAAGAATTACTCAGTGTCCAGCAGACTGTTATAGTAGTAAAAATGGATAAAAGATGTCACTTACATCTGAGTCCATTGCTGTGATTTTGAATATTCTCCTAAGGGAATGTTGAATATTCTTTTCAATGACCATGACCTTGGTTGTGTTCTACAGTCAGTTTACTCTGGCCAAGTCACTGTTTCTATAGGGATATCTCTTTTTCTCAAATCATTATATGTTTATATTAACCAATTTCTTGGCCATGATGTCATTATGTTACCATTTGCATATCAGCTATAAATATAAATATTAAATATGCATGTTTAATAAAAGCAGGCTTTACCCTTGTATTTATTTGGAACTGGTCATTAATTTGTGGTTTTACTTCTAGTTTTTATTTAATTATAACAGTGTTTCCCATACCACTTATTGAAAAAGTCTCAATGAATATAACAATGAAGTTACCAACAAATTCCTTTCAGCAAATAAATCAAAAATGTTCAAAAACCACTTTACTTAAAAATCTAACTTTCAGTACTACAAATCACTATTTTCTCTCTTTTTCATATACATAACTGAATTACCTACCCAGGCGTCTTTTAATTAACCTAAGAAAATGAGCCTAGCCCTGCAGAGACTTGATGTGCCAAGGTGGGGATGCTAAGGGAATGAGCTCTACATTCTCAGAGGAGAAGGGAGGGAGAGGTATGGAAGGGACTGGGGAGGGAGGGGATATAGCCATTAGGATGTAAAGTGAATGAATAAATAAATTAATAGAAAAAGTGAAAAAATTCTTTATTTGCTTGTCCAATTGGCATACAAATTTGTTATTGACTAAAGCGATGAACTGATGTTCTCTCTGTGTGTGTCTATTGTCAGTCACACTACATTCTCTCTATGACTCAGAACTTTTCCCAACTTTTACTAAAGTTCTATCTATAGCACATTCCCTAACATCTACAATCTATATAAAATATTTAAATGAATAACTACTAAATAATAGGGATGAATAAGCCAAAATATGATAAAATGAAGTTGACTTTAAAATATGATTGAAAAGCCGGGCAGTGGTGGCACGCGCCTTTAATCCCAGCAGTTGGGAGGCAGAGGCAGGTGGATTTCTGAGTTCAAGGCCATCCTGGTCTTCAGAGTGAGTTCCAGGACAGCCAGGGCTATACAGAGAAACCCTGTCTCAAAAAACCAAAAAAAAAAAAAAAAAAAAAAAAATATATATATATATATATATATATATATGATTGAAAGATCCAATGAAAGTAATCTTGTAAGAAATTCAATATTAAAGTCATTGTGATGTAGGTAATAGTTAAAATTAACTTGAAAAAAATATGTACAGCAAGAATGAAAATTGCATGGAAAAAGTCCAAGGTCAAAATTCTGTGGAAGGACAGAAATCAAATATTGATAGTGATGCCCAGAAAAACAAAAGTTCAAAGTGGAGACACAAAATGAAATGAACATGATTGGAGCAGAATCAAGATTAAGAATGAGATTGCAAAATAGTATTGTCCCAGGCCCAAGAGACTCTGTTAGATAAGGACTTGGATTAATTGAGCAGGAGGCAATTGCAGAGCTAATTGAAGCAGGTTTACAGGAATGATTGGGGGAGAAAGCCAAGTTACAACACAGAGGATTCAGTAGGAAGAAAATAAAGTAAATTATGTACATAAACCATAAGTTTATTGGCTATTAGAGACATAAATGGGAAGCCTAAGGGAATAGAGGTTACCAATACAAGAGTAGGAGGGTTGGGGAGATGGTTGGAGGGTAAGAACTTGGTGCCTCTTGAGTGAGGATTGCAAACGGAGAAAATGAATGTTATTTTAATTTAAAGTGTACTAAAATTTTTATAAAAATACATATGGCCACTAATTTTAAAGAAATCAGTGCACTTTAGAACAGGAAGCCTTAAGTAAGAAATAAAAATGAGACCAAACTTTTAACCTTTTAATCACTTCTGTATAATTTTTAAAATATATAATATATATACATATATATATGTATATATATATATATATGATACATAGAGATAAAGATGATGGAAGATGATAGTCTGATCAATTGGTTGATTGATTCCAATTTAAATGACAAAATGTAAATATGGGCCCAAAGGAAAAAATTACACCAACAGATTATAAAAAATATATTTAACTTGTCTAACTATAATATTATTTTAAAGCTTCCTCTGTCTTTTCCTTTTTAAATAATTTGACTGGAACATTACTACCTATGACAACTCAGCTTTGTGCAACTGATTAATATATGCAGACCTGGGACCATTACCATAACCCAAACTAAAATTCAAATTATTTTTTCACAAACTTCTAACCCATCTGCTTTCCAGCATGTAAATACCATAAGCATTCCTTTTTACTTTCTGCCTAACTTCTTTCACTTGGGATGCTGCCATCTTGTTATTTATCTAAACAATAATGTTTATCAGAAATGCATTTGCACCTCTGCAATATGCATTTTATTGTAAGGATATACTGATGTGCTTACATATTCACTACTCAATGCATACTTGATTTGTGTCCAAATTTTTTGGCGATGTTTTCATTAAAATTTTGCCATGAGGTGTCACTTAGTCAATTTTTTGTTGTCTTAGCAGAATACCAGACAGATTGTTAATTTATAAAGAAATGTATTTCTCACAGTTCTCTGGCCTGAGGGGTCCAATGTGAAGGTAGGTGCATCTGGGAAGGGCCCTTGCCTGTGTCATGGCACACTGAAAGGAAAAGCATCAGAGACAAGATAGCACAAGAGAGAAGTCAGACCAAAGAGGGAAAACTCACTTCTAAAATATGCCCACTGTTGTCATAACAAACAAACTCCCACCATAAGCACATTAGTCTATAACTCCAGCAAGATACCAACTCAAAGTGTTATTGCATTGTGAGTTTTCTGAAGTGCATAAACACCAGGGCCTAAATCATAGCAACAGAGAAGTCACGTAGAAATTTGATTAAGAAACTTTTGTTTTGTTTTGTTTTGGTTTGGTTTGGTTTGGCTTGGTTTGGTTTTGTTTTTTAATTTTATATAATTTTATTTTACACTCCAGATTTTATCCTCCTCCTGGTCCACCTTCTGTCTGTTCCACATCCCATACATCCTCACCCCCAACGCTATCTCCATGAGGCTGTTCTCACCGCCCCTCAGCCTCCCACCTCACCAGACCTCCCAACTCTCTAGGGCCTCCAGTCTCTTGAGGGTTAGGTGCATCTTCTCTGACTGAACCCAGACCAAGCAGTCCTCTGATGTATGTGTATTGGGGGCCTAATATCATCTGTTGTATGCTGCCTGGTTGGTAGTCCAGTGTTTGAGAGATCTCGGGGATCCAGTTTACTTGAGACTGCTGGTCCTCCTAGAGGATCGCCCTCTTCCTCAAGAAACGTTTAATGCAAGATAGAATATACAGACCACATGAAGCTCAAGAAGAGGTGTTGGTGCTTCGGTCCTTCTTAGAAAACAACACAAAATACTCATGAGAGAAAATACGGAGACAAAGTAGGGAGCAGAAACTGAAGGAAAGGCCATCCAGAGACTGCCCCACCTAAGGATCCATTCCATACACAACAACCAAACCCAGACACTTTTGTGGATGCCAAGAAGTACATGCTCACAGGAGCCTGATATAGCTGTATCCTGAGAGGCTCTGCTAGAGCCTGACAAATACAGAGGCAGATGCTCTCACTCAACAATTGGACCAAGCACGGGGTCCCCAATGGAGGAGTTAGAGAATAGACTGAAGGAGCTGAAGGTGGTTGCAACCACACAGGAAGAAAAACAGTATCAACCAACCAGATCCCCCACCCCTGCCAGAGCTCCCAGGGACTAAACCACCAACCAAAGAGTACACATGGAGGGACCCAGGGCTTCTGCAGCACATGTATCAGAGAATGGCTTTGTTGGGCATCAGTGGGAGGAGAGGGCCTTGGTCCTGTGAACACTCAATGCCCCAGTGTAGGGAAATTCGAGGGTAGGGAGGCAGAAGTGGAAGGGAGTGTGGGGAACAACCTTATAGAATCAGGGGGAGAGAGGAAAGTGGGATAACATTTGAAATGTAAATAAAGAAAATAACCGATTAAATTTTTTTAAAAGAAACGCAAAACCCAAAAAAAAAAAAAGAATAAGAAGAAGAAAGAAAAAGGAAAGAAAGAAAAAATAATTGATTTCAGTGGGGACTGATGAATTAAAGGCAAAGGGAACTTTTAAATAATGAGGTAATAGCTGGCATAAAAACCATCCTTACCTCTAAGATTGAGAGGTACTAACAAGCCACTTCCCTGTCCTTCCCAGAACTGAGACTTAAGAGTCACAGGAGGAGAAATAGTTGATCAAGACCTGGCAGTAATCCAGGTATTGGTGGCCCATGCCTTTAATCCTAGCACTTGGGAGGCAGAGGCAGGCAGACTTCTGAGTTCAAGGCCAGCCTGGTCTACAGAGTGAGTTCCAGGACAGCCAGGGCTAAGCAGAGAAATCCTGTTTCAAAAAACCAATACCAATGAGAGAGAGAGAGAGAGAGAGAGAGAGAGAGAGAGAGAGAGAGACAGAGAGAGACAGAGAGAGACAGAGACAGAGAGACAGAGAGAGAGACAGAGAGAGACAGAGAGAGACAGAGAGAGAGACAGAGAGAGAGACAGAGAGAGAGACAGAGAGAGAGACAGAGAGAGAGAGACCTGGCAGTAGCCTTGAAAAATCTCACTACTAATACCAAGCAAGAGAGTTACTGTGGGTTTCTACAGATCTGTTCTTGTAAATAGCTATTTTGACTCTTATATGTCCTTTATTTTCCATATATTCATGAATTAACTTGTCTTTAAAAATGAAGGATGATAAGATTTTGATGGGAAAATTGTTTATCAACAGCACACTTTGCCACACATTGCCACATTAGCAATGCAGAGTCTCATGATATGCTTTTAACTTGCAGAGACAATGTGTATTTATAATCAAAGACATCTGAATTATAATGAGTGAATTGAATTCAGACTGTATTAACCCTAACAATATGTAGATTATAAAGTGATTGCCAATGCAAATAAGAAAAATATATATGAGGAAATAAAAAATATATATATTTAATAAATACTAATTTTTTTGAAAAGCTGAGAAATCCAACTGTGGGGGTAGTAAATGGTTGAGTTTGAAATAGAAATGAAAGCCCTTGTACAAAGTTTTTACACATATACATACACAGGTGTCAAAGAGTACTCTGTCATCTAAAGAAATTACATCTAGAATGCTCAGTCTAATTCTTCCAGAGCATTGTTGTTTGTTTTAATAATTTATGCTTATGGAAAACAGTGGTGAGATCTAAAAGATGTGTGGTGGCAAATGTCTCTGCTAATGATAGGGTCATGTTGGACAAGTAGCCTAAGTAACAGGTGGGATATTTCTATCCATCCAATGGGCTATCCCACCAAGTCCATTCTGGTCACCATCAATGTATCATGGAGGGCAATTTTCTATTTAGGGGAGGGGGAGGAATTGAACTGGACACAACGGTAACTTACTCCACTTGCCTACCTGATCTCTTGTTACTGTCATAATCATTTTAAAAATAACGTTGCATGAAACCACTCACCTGGGATTTGTTAAGAGCCATGGTAATTATTTACCTGCCATAAAAAAATATATTTTCTCTCCCCAAAGAGCCTGAAAAGCATGGAATTATATTTCCTTTTGAACAGCTGGAAAAGCTCAGTAGCCAGTTCACATTTCAGGGTGCATACGTTTTTCTTCAGGTGCAAGCAGAAAATAAATGAAAGAGAAATAAGAGAAAAGAAAGCACATTTTTACAAATGAACATCAGCCACGTAGGTGGGTTTCATAGGAGATATTTAACAGAGTTCAACAGAATATGAAAATATCTAAGTAAACAACATGATCAGAAACCCTTGAACCTGTTTGAATTGAATTTTTATTAACTAGGATTAGCAAACAAGGTTTGGGTGTTTATTAGATTCATGTTTTATGAGTCTATAGTTTTTTTTTCATATGTGTGTGTGTGTGTGTGTGTGTGTGTGTGTGTGTGTGTGTAAATTTTGTAAATGTGAACAAGATGTGTGGACAATCCTATACTTGAATATGGTTACACAAACATCTGGCCACATGTGGAGAAGTCAGAGGCAACCTTGACTGTTGGCTCTCATCACTTGAATGTTGGGCCTAATCACTTGACTGTTGATTCTCATCACTTGACTGTTGACTCTCATCACTTAATTGACAGGGGATGATCTTATTATGCTGCTGCATATTTCAGATCAGATGACCATGGAGCTTCCATAATTATTCTATCTTCACAGCTCATTTTCTAAGATGAGTGTTGGGATACTTGCATTGTGCATCCAGCCCTGTTGTTAGTTTTGAGATTTGAACTCAATTCCTCAAACCTGTAGAAAGTGGTTTTACTCACTGCGTCCTGCTCTGGGACTATAACCTGTCATGGATAAAACCCTAACTGGCAAAAAAATCTTATCAAAACACTGTGGTCAATCAATGAAACGTTAGCAACAACCACCCTTGAAGGGAATCTTGATTTATGTACTTGTTATATCCATCATCACTTTGCTGAAATTTAAAAAAAATTAAGATAGATATCTTTTATCCAATAATGTTAACATATATTAGTCATTAAGGGAATTTGGGTTATTCATATACTTTCTCTTTGAACTTTTCTAAAAGTTAGTGTTTATAACCTCAGGCAGGCTTATATAGTATAGAAAACCAAATGTGCCATTTCAGAGGAGGAGAAGCACATGGTAGAGTTGCATTAAAAGTGATTGCACTAACTGTGTTTTGAAAAGCTGTAAAGGAGCTGTTCTTTCCTCAAATTTTCTAAAAATTTAATAAATTAAAAAGAAAACATACCACTCAAGTGCTAATTTTACTTGCTTCCTCTCCATACCAGTTTCCAAAGAGAACTTATTGCCTAGTCCACAGTGCAGATTTCCTAATTTTATATATAGAATTTTCAGGAAAAGATTTTATGCAATCAATGTTTAAGCCACCAGTGAGAGAGGATAAACTAAGTACCAGAGTTTGCTTCCTTCCCTTCAAATACCCTGAGGGAAATTAGGAAAACTGCTTTAAGATGTTTAAAGCTCAAAAGGGTTCTGGAATGTGGGCAGGTCCTTCTAGTACACCACACAAATTGAGGACTTTGCCAAGCAAGGGACAAATATTGACTAAAAGGTGCAACCAAGAAGAGAAGGCATGATCACAAACAAACAAGTATGATTACAGGTCTGGAAGCATCAACTTCCCCAGCTCTTCTTCACAAAGTACAGCTCTGAGTGAACACAGGCCAAGGGAACAAAATGACCCTAGAGTCCAATGGAGAAGCATCTACAGAAGATGTAAGATTCTCATTATCACTCAGCTATGCTGATGGAGAGGAGTTCCATTGCTATACTGTCTGGGGACTTCTTAGGATGTTCGAGTCTCTTAATTAAGGCTTCACATTCCGGTGACATGTAGACTTTCTACTCTGCATACTCTTCTTTTATTATTTAGAGTTTTATCAATTAAAATATTTCATTTGTATGTTCCAATTTTCAAATATTCTTGGACTTCTGCTTTCTTTCCACAAGATAGAATATTTTGCAACCTTTGGAATTTACCCATGTGTTGGGAGCTCTCTTCTTGCCAAACTCTCTGAGATCTCTGTCTTTGTCCATCTGTATCCTCAAACTTCAGAGTTCAGTCTTAAATTTTCTCTTAGGAGTTTGCTCAGCCTTCATTCAAAATAGAGCTATTGTTTTCTATGAAGGCACAAGATGCATCTCTCATATCACTTTATGACTATCTGATACATTTAGTTCTTTATATCTAACTTTTCTCAAATCTCAAGCTGTAATTGAGCAGGAACGTATTTCTGCTATGAAACTGAGATCCTAATAGATACATGCTATGGGCTCATTATGTCTTTTTAAAAGGGGGTTTTTTAAGTGTTCTGAGAATAAGAATTTGCCTCATTATCAAAAGCATGGAAATGGATATCAGGAAAATAGAATTGTAAGTATAGTAAATTCCTCGTGTTATGAAATTCTTTAACAAATGTTTCATAAAACTAATGAACAAAATGAGTTGTATAATTTAATTGATGCCATTTTAAGATGGATAACTTATGATAAAAGAATAATTCACATTGTGAGAACAGTTTCTTCCAAATATGTGTAATATATAGTATGTGTAGTATATAATAATCCCATACAACTATTTGATATAATCTACTATTTTTGATGTTCACAAATTAGGTAAATGCTAAAGGAAAGGATGCTTGAATCATTATTCATATTTATTAATTTATTTTGTCATGTTAGGGTTTTGATGATGCTTATCAAAAGTACCTAGTTAATACTTAGGATAAATTCAACGTATGTTTTAAATATATTGTTTAGAAATTATATTCATTTTATAAGAACTAACATAAAACACGTTTGTGAATTTGAAAGAGAGTAAGAATGGCTGTGTTGAAAGGTTTGGAGGGCAGAAAGTGAAATAATGAAAACTACAAGGGAAAAACATTTTAAATATATATCCAGCATTTTATAAAACATTCCCATGTAAAATAGTCCATATAACTTATAAGTATGGTTGTGTGTGTGTGTGTGTGTGTATGTGTGAGTAGTACTTTCAAGAGCTCTTAGTATATGAATACCCTCAATATTTTGACTCTGAAATAAGTTAAAAAAACCAGAGTCTAAACTTACAGAGTGCTTGCTCTTGTCTCTCTTTGTCCTTCATTTTTGTTGTTGTAAGAACTCTCAGAAATAAAAAAATAGTATAAAGTCTTCCAAGTCTGTTTTGGTTAAATATGTGGGTTACATTAAAGTATATTTAATTCTTTACTGTTCTATTTGATTTTGACATAAAGGTTTCCACGTAAAATGTAAATATTTTACAAACATATATTTAAAAATATGTGTATGGTTATATAATTGTAGGATTATTCATTTTTGCTATCTACATTTTGTAGGACATGTATGCGTATCCTAGTACAACATTGAATAGGTTTCTCATCAATGTCTTTGGGAGACAGGGTTTGATAAAGAGAGGAACGGGAGGGGGATAACTACTAGACTGTGAAAAAAAGATTAGAGATAATAAAAAACAAAACAAAACACAAACATAAAACCTTAAACCTCCCATGGTTACTGTCAGAAACTTTCTTCCGATATCACAACTGAGAAAAGGTGAATAAAAAATAGTATGTTTAAAGAACACAATGTTTCAGTGGATTTTAAAATATTACCTTGGACAATGAAATGTATTCATTGTAAGACACAGATGGTTATCTGAGAAGATGATTTGGGGTTTAGTGACAGGGAACAAAATCTTTTCCAAAAGACTTTCACTTTTTATTAGTGCCAACACCCAGAGTCGGAGAAACAGACCAAACAACATTGTGTAATTTTAAT
The DNA here is from genome assembly GCF_978045245.1 of Mus caroli. Taxonomy (NCBI): domain Eukaryota; kingdom Metazoa; phylum Chordata; class Mammalia; order Rodentia; family Muridae; genus Mus; species Mus caroli. The sequence goes on from NW_028227272.1 coordinate 83,331,207, forward strand.
CCTTTCCTCTTCCATTCATAAATAACATTTCTTCCATCTGAGCAGAGTTTCCAAAGAGAGCCTTCAAAGATCCTTGCTCTTTTAAAAAAAGACTGTGTTTTTCCAGGAGTGATAATTATATTGTATTGAAATTAAAAGTAGTTCTGAAAGTGGCCTTGAATTTCACTAAAATCAAAACTTAGAAGTTTGTCTATTCTTTCATTTATGAGACTTTAAGAAAACTTCAGCTTCACTGATAACCTGAGAAAATTAAAGTTATCATGCTTTCTGAAACATACACAGATGAAAATTATCTCACTGACTAACATCTTTCACCGTGTTTTGATATCAAATTTAATTCTGATCATCGTGAATGATTTCACATGACCTTAAGTACAGTCTTCAAATCTAAAATTAATACATAAAACAAATACAGCTGTTTCTATAAAGGAGCTCCTTAAAAACCAGCTCATAAACTCATAAGCCATCATGAGTGTTTTGGGTGTTAATTACCTTATACGAAAATTATTTTATTTACAATAATGTCCAGATTTAGGAGCTAATAATTCATAATAATACATTTGCCAAAGTGACAGTTGATTAAGGACAGATATATGGATTAGAATCTAAATTGGACAAAAAAACAAAAAAACAACAGAGGATAAAATGGTCTATTTAGTTCCATTTCTCTTTGTCATTCAAAGAAATTGAATAGTAAAATGTCTTAGATAGTATTTCTATTTTAGAGATATTTTAAGATGGTTTCTGCTCTTTTTTTTATAATTTTGTTTTATTTGCTTGTTGTATTCATTCCTATCTAAGTTCTCTCTCTCTCTCTCTCTCTCTCTCTCTCTCTCTCTCTCTCTCTCTCTCTCTGTGTGTGTGTGTGTGTGTGTGTGTGTGTATGCATGTTCATTTTTGGATATAGAAAGTTAACAAGACAGATTTTAAGCAGTCAATATTTATCTTCCATCATGTTGAAGCAGGGTTACTTTGGTTTTTGGTATACTTCAGTGTAGCTGGCCCATTATTCTGGGTGATTCTCCTGTTTCCTCCTCCCCTTTCTCCATCCGAGTTCTCAAATTACAAATGTATGGCACTGAATTCCAGGAATTTAACTCAGCTCATCAGTCTTTGTCTTTTAATTTCTTACTGGTTATTTTATTTATTTACATTTCAAGTGTTTTCCCATCAGTCTTATGTAGAGATTGCTTTTGTTGGCTGGAGCGCCATGCTTGTCCTTTTCTGGAGATCTAGAATGTAAGAATAATCTAAGCAATTAACACAAATGTGGCATCATATATTCTTAAAACACAATTCACATTTTCCCTATTATGAGTCAATAATATTTAAAAGTCCTGGATACTTAGAAACATACTCTGTGTGATAATTTACATAAGAAGTAATATCTAAAAATTGTAAAAGAAGTTTTTACTTTTTACAGCTGTAACGTGAGGGCTAAATCATGTAAACAATGCTGTTTCACTAGGATGACTGATGCCTAGTGTATTTACCGATAACAGATTACTACATGGCAAATAAAGTTAAAGTTTTAGAATGACTATTATATTTTATCCATGGATTGTGTAGGTAGCAGATGTGGGAACAGTATATTGTCACTGATACAGGAACCCAGAGATAAAAACGAAAAGAGTTCAAAATTAAAGGAATTGAACCTCATAATTACCTAGAGTTGTTTTTAAATACATCTTGGGCAAAACTGTACTGGGAAGATTCCAAGGCCAGGCTTGGATGGAACTGTCCACTGTACCTCCAACACTACAGCAATTTATCTAGGGTTAGGCCTCTGGGAAGCTTGAGTCTATGACTCTGAATTAAACAGTTTATCTCTCTGATGTGATATGAATGTTTGTGTTCCATCAAGTGCATATTCTGAAGTCTTAATCATCTAGATAGTGGCATGAAGAGATGCGGACTGACTGGGATGTTGATAAGGTTTTAGGGATGGAATTCTCATGAATAAACTCCTTTCTTTCATTTTACTTCTGTTATCTTTGGTATTATAATTATATCACTCTATTCCTACCCTCTCTCTGACCTCTCCCATGTACCCTTCTTTGCTCTCTTGCTCATGTGATCTTTCTAAATACATAAGCGCAATCTGCTCAGTCCTTATAATTTTACTTGCATCTATATATTTTCAGGGATGACTATTTAGTATTGGATGAACAGTTGGTGGGGATTTTCCAGGAGAATTCTATTTCTTCTAATACAGTAAGCATTCCTCTGCTATGTGTAGCTCTTTGATTAAGGCTGGGGTCTTCTGGCTTCCCAGTTCCATATTAGCATGTCTATTAATGACAACTCTATTCAGATTACACTTCATCAGCCGTGTTATTGAAACTTCATGGGTGTAGTCTTTGAAGTTTCTAAGCTCACAATCTCACAGCACACACCCTGCTCTTCTCCTTCTTACAATTGTTCTTCCCTCTCTTCTTCTGCATTGATCACTGAACTATAAGAGCAAGAGTTGTATTTTATGTGTATCATTTGGAACTGGGTTCCAACTCTGAATTTTGGTTGTAATTTCTGTAATAGACCCAGTCTTTTGCTAGAAAATGCTTGATGATAGAGGAAACCTATATTTATCTGTTGCTATAAAGGCAAATATTTAAAACACTGCTAGGGATTTATTCAAGTTTATTAAAGTAGTCACTGAAGATTCTCCTCCAAGATCCATGAATTAACTACAGAATACTATACATAAGTTATTATTATATGCTATTATACATGATATCATATGTAAAAATTGTAAATGTCTACTTGAAAACTTCTAGTATTGATAACCAATTTTAGTACTGTGTCAGAGTCCTTAATCAACTTACAAAATTCAAGGGGAAAGAGATCATGGATACGCTCCCATTTTCAATAGCCTGAAAGAAAGTAGAGTATCTGGGAATAAACTTAATCAGGAGGTCAAGGATCTCCACAATAAAACTTTAAATTTCTAAAGAAGGTCAATATATTAGAAAGTCAAAAACATCTCATTATCATGTGTTGGTAGAATTAATAATGTGAGAATGAACATTCTGCCAAAAGCCATTTACAAATTCAGTGCAATATTTTTTATTACGTATTTTCCTCAATTACATTTCTAATGCTGTCCCAAAAGTCCCCCATACCCCCCCATTTCCCCACCCACCCATTCCCATTCCCCTGGCCCTGGCATTCCCCTGTACTGGGGCATATAAAGTTTGCAAGTCCAATGGGCCTCTCTTTCCAGTGATGGCCAACTAGGCCATCTTTCGATACATATGCGGCTAGAGACAAGAGCTCCGGGGTACTGGATAGTTCATCATGTTGTTCCCCCTATAGGGTTGCAGATCCCTTTAACTCCTTGGGTACTTTCTCTAGCTTATCCATTGGGAGACCTGTGATACATCCAATAGCTGTGAGCATCCACTCCGGTGTTTGCTAGGCCCCAGCATCGTCTCACAAGAGACAGCTATATCTGGGTCCTTTCAGCAAAATCTTGCTAGTGTATGCAATGGTGTCAGCATTTGGAAGGTGATTATTGGATGGATCCCTGGATATGGCAGTCTCTAGATGGTCCATCCTTTCATCACAGCTTCAAACTTTGTCTCTGTAACTCATTCCATGGGTGTTTTGTTCCCAATTCTAAGAAGGGGCACAGTGTCCACACTTTGGTCTTCATTCTTCTTGAGTTTCATGCCTTTAGCAAATTGTATCTTATATCTTGGGTATCTTAAGTTTTGGGCTAATATCCACTTACCAGTGAATACATATTGTGTGAGTTCCTTTGTGATTGTGTTACCTCACTCAAGATGATGCCCTCCAGGTCCATCCATTTGGCTAGGAATTTCATAAATTCATTCTTTTTAATAGCTGAGTAGTACTCCATTGTGTAAATGTACCACATTTTCTGTATCCATTCCTCTGTTGAGGGGCATCTGGGTTCTTTCCAGCTTCTGGCTATTATAAATAAGGCTGCTATGAACATAGTGGAGCATGTGTTCTTTTCAAAATCCCCATTGCACTCTTCATAGAAAAGGAAAAACTGATTCCAAACTCATAACAAACTAGAAGACCCTTGATAACCAAATGATCTTTAGTAAAAGAACAATGCTAGATTGATTAGCATTACAGATCATAAAATATATCTCAGAGCCATAGTAATAAACACAAAATGGTACGAGAACAAAAGCATAAATGTAGACTATAGGAAGAAAATCAAAGACATAAACTTGAGTCTGTATAACTAAAGATATATTTGACAAAATATGCCAAAATAATCACAAATGCCTGACAGTAGAAAGTATCTTTGACAAATGATGCTAGGAAAACTGGATGCCCATATGTATAAGAAAGAAACTACATCTGTATTGATCACAAGCTAACTCAAAATAGATCAAAGACCTATATTTGAAATCTGAAACAGGTACAAGGCACATAGGTAGAACCCCACATTATATAGGCATAGGAACGGTTTTCTTGAATAGGAATCCACTTGCCCAAAGATTAAGTCCAATGCTTATACTTTTTGAAAAGAGTTGTCCAGAGAGGTTTTTATCCTTTAGACCATGTGATAACACAACTACAAAACTGTGAACCAAAACAAGTTCTAGCAACTGGTAACAACACCAGCAGTTGTTACCTTTGATCAAAGGTTTAATAATCCCTTGACTGTGAAAAATATTGATCCTTTGTTTATTGTTTAAGAATTAATCATTTTATTTTATTTGACTATAGTGTCCTAAAAGGTCTAAGAATGGCTTCTAAAGATTGTAATAATGGGAAGGACAGAATTCAGTGGTTTTTATGACAACACCTGCGACATCACCTACCTTCTGCTACCTTTCATTGGTTGGAAGAGTCGAGTGGCCAAAAGTCAAGAGAAAATAAAATACCTTCATTTATTAGTGGAAAGCGTCCGAGGATTTGTGACCATGTTTGTGACTATGAGTATTGATTTTTGTATTTCCCATTTCCCACAAAAGGTAACTTCTCATTACACGATGATGAGATTGTGAGGTGGTATCCAGATTCCCAATCTAAGTAATATCTAGCTACAATTTATTGATTTGAATACCAGAAGAAACATGAGAGCTTGCCTCCTCAACATTAAATGATGAATATGACAGAGGGAAAGGTCTATCAAAGTAACCTTATTTTTTTTAAATTGAATATTTTATTTATTTATATTTAAAATGTTATCCCCTTTCCCAGTTTCCCCTCCAGAAGCCCCCTTTCCCATAGACTCACCCCTGCCCCTGCTTCTATAAAGGTGCTTCCCTCATTTTTAATGAGACAATGCACTTACTACAGCTCTGTGGAAACTATCAGGTTTCTATTTTAATGAAGCACATTATGAATGGAATATTAGATATTTTACCCCTTAAATTATATATTTATCCATATAGTCAAATTCATTATGAAGTACAATTCAATATTTTAAAGTCTGAAGGGAAGATATTATAAAATAAATTCCATTTCCCAGAAATAAGAAGAGGAAAACAAGGGCTAGCTCATCAAATATTTAGAGCTATTGCCAGAAGATTAAGTGATAGTAGGTACATGTGGGGAAGATGAAAACTTGCTGAAGCATGAATTGTGTCCTTGGGGTTATTAAAACATCAGTGACTAATTGCCAGTTAACTGCTCGAAATAAGTAAACAGTGAAAGTACTGATCTTAGACACCTTACCTCATAAGTCGAAGGGAAAAGTTCCTGATCTTGAATATCATAACTGTCTCAATTTTTGCCAAGATACAGGAAATAATGCTAGGTGATGCTCCGGGAAGAATGAACAGATGAGTGTTTATAATACATAGCACAGCATCTTTGCCGGAAAAAAAAATCCTCTAATCTGAAAACCAATGCAACATTTCAAGTCTGAACAGGAAATGAACAGAAAGCGATTCTTCCTCTCCAGAAATCATAACGAGCAGAAATCGTGCAGTTATGCTGATGAGATCTGCTGATCCTTTCTCTCTAACAAATTGAACAAGTGCTGAGAATATACAAGAAAGGAAATAAAGAAAAATAAACTCTCTAGAAGTACTCTTTTAGTGTAGTCTTTGGATGCCAAGTGTTTGGATGGATCCAATCCCATCTCTGTGCTGGGCTAGACTCTAGATATCTACTTTTTTTTTTCTTTATTTTAAAACTAAAAGGATGATTATTTTTGACAGTGTGGGCTTTTTTCTTTCTGGACCTTTCCACACATCACATTGTGCCAATGCTAAGATTGTAACCTCTCTTGAAGACTTGACTACAGCTATTCATTTTAGGGTGGTGATTTGCCTCATAGGATTTCTCCTGCTTCTATGCTAGTTCTAATAATATGCTCACTAAGTGTTTGAGTAAGGATTCCTAGGGTAAAATGACTCTTAAAAAATAGTAATTTCTTCCTGGTACTGACCTGGCTAAAGGAGAGGATAGGGGAAATCCCTGATAGTGTCCAGGAATTTCCACTACTTTCTTGTATGTGTTCTGGGAAATCCAAAACTTCTAACAGTAATTTAGACTAATTATGCCAGAATAGACAATTATGGTCCGTTGAATATAGAACACACAGGTCAACATTACATGCTTCTTGTGACCCAGAAGCAATCTGGATAAAAACTCAAGAATCTTGAGTGTGTGTGTGTGTGTGTGTGTGTGTGTGTGTGTGTATGTGTGTGTGCAGATATATTTCTATTATCAATGTTTGTCATCAAGCCTCCTTTTTCCTATGGGAAATTCACACATTTGAGAACATAAATTAATCAGTTCAATTTCCAACTAAATTTATCACTTGCAAATGAACTATAATTTATGGAACCTAGATATTCCTAAACAGAGTTGTTTAAATTAAATTACAGCAAATTTATTTGTTGTTAACACCTAAGAACTTTAAAATTAGTATTCTTCTATAATGGATATTCTATAGTGGATAACTTATGTCTAAGATATTTAAAGTTTTATTTGGATTTGCATTCTGGGTTTTCTGGTGATGAACAACCTGTATGCTTTTTACCTGCAAACATAAATATGCAGACACTATATACAATGTTTATTAAAAATACAATATGTATCAAGATGAAATATTCTATGGTGTGAATATGAGAAGATTTGGATTTTATATGCTTTCAATCAAATTATCTCATTGTGCTAAAAAAGTTATGAATGAAAATAATGAGGATACAAATATTTAATGAAGTCTCTTTTAGAATATACCTCACTATGCAAAATGCCTGGGCATTAATTACTGAGTTGTCATCTCTTAAGATGTTATAAGAAATCATACAGAAAATTTTCAAGATGGTATTAAAAAGTAATGTTGATAAATAGTATTCACATACTATGCTTTATGAAACACATATTGACAAAAATGTCCCAGGCCACCACTGTCTAGACCGCAGGAAACCTAGCTGATCAACAGACATATGGGACATCACTGAATCCCAACTCCCAAGTTTCCATAATACTGTAGCCAGCCAAACTCTAGACATAATGAGTCACAGCCACTTGCAACCCTACCAACAGAACATACTGTTTAGACAGTGGTGGGCCTGGTCTCAAATTGGGCCAAAGCAACATCAAACAGCTCAAAGGAATGACTTGTCTTTTATGCAGTGGAATTTCTGCATTTAACAAACAAGAAATATTTGCCGGACAAAGACAAATCTAAAAATCTAGAAATAAACAACTTTTCATAACTCAGCTTGCTTTGAAGAAGTCATCTTTGGATTACCAGATTCAATGTAGATAGCTACAGATCTGAAAATATGCATTTTTACCAATCAATTTCAGATGTTTTAAATCTGATTTATTATGTTAGTTAAATTTTCATCTCTGTGACAAATATCTCACAAAAGCAAAGGAGTAAATAACTATTTTGCATCAAGGTATGAGAGTTTTCAGCACCTTTTCAGTTGAATCCTTTGGTTTAGACCACTGGTGAGGCTGGGCATTGCTGTGAAAGCCTATGGTGAAGGTGAGTTATTCACCTCATAGAAAATAGGAATTAAAAACAGAGATGAGACAAACAAAGAGATAAAACTTCCCAAACATATTCACAGTTACCCCGGTCTCCTAGATTAGTCACTAACTGGGGACTGAACCATTAACAGGGGAGCCAATGGAAGACCCTGAAGCCTCAAGCCACAGCTTATCATTTTACATTAGCAAACACATTGTTCTCACTTCTTTCCTTTTCCCAGTTACACATATGTTGGACCCCTTCAGATCCTGTGACGTGTTCACAAGTCTCTGTTTCCCTTTCTCAAACTTGTTTATTACTGTATCATAGATGATTTTATTGACTTAGAGTTATTTTCTTATACTTATCTAGCACCTTCTTGTTTCAGAAACCTCACACTCCTCTTGTAGACTCCAGTTGTACAATCACAGATTAGTTCAGTGGTATTGCTTCCATCTATTTGGCTTACATTTTCTTATCAAAGCAGTTTCCAGGATGAAGTAGAAAAAAAAAAAAAAAGAGACAAAGTTCGTAGCTGTGATGAAAGGATGGACCATTTAGAGACTGCTGTATCCAGGGATCCGTCCCATAATCAGCTTCTAAACGCTGACACCATTGCATACACTAGCAAGATTTTGCTGAAAGGACCCAAATATAGCTGTCTCTTGTGAGACGATGCCGGGGCCTAGCAAACACAGGAGTGGATGTTCACAGTCAGCTATTGGATGTATCACAGGGCTCCCAATGGAGAAGCTAGAGAAAGTACCCAAGGAGCTAAAGGGATCTGCAACCCTATTGTTGGAACAACATGATGTACTAACCAGAACCCTGGAGCTCTTGTCTCTAGCTGCATATGTATCGAAAGATGGCCTAGTCGGCCATCAATGGAAAGAGAGGCCCATTGGACTTGCAAACTTTATATGCCCCAATATAGGGGAATGCCAGGGCCAAAAGAATGGGAATGGGTGGGTAGGGAAGTGGGGAGCGCTATGGGGGACTTTTGGGATAGTATTGGAAATGTAATTGAGGAAAATATGTAATAAAAATATAAAAAAAAACCAAAACAAAAAAACAAAAAAAAAAAAAAACAAAAAACAACGTAGTATTTGCAAGAGAAACAAGGAGACAAATTAAAAAACCATTAACCATGAGGAAGTTACCACTTTCTGAATTTTTTTTATCATGTTCTTGCCTGTGAGAACTTTGGGACAATTTAGATTTGTTAGTAAAATATTATGGACATGCTATGGTGCTCTTGTTACTAGGTAACAGACTTCACTAACATAACTATTGTTACTTCTTGGAAGTTGTCCATAGTATGAGCTCATGCTCAATTATCTAATTCCTGAAGAATCTTAATTAAAAATGAACTTTGGGGAGTGTTACATAGATATAGTTAATGTCATCATGAGTTGTTGAAATAAATTTATTGCTATCATAACATTAAGAAAAACTTCAGAAATATAACCATCAGAAGTGGGCAAATGGTTACATAAAGGCTAACTGATGTTCGTGGAATGAAATCTCACTTAGAAAATATTTTCTAATATTTCTAATATTTCTAACATTATAATATTTTCTAAGTGAGATTTCATTCCAAAAGGACTGAAGTAGCTGAAGGGGTTTGCAACCCCATAAGAAGAACAACTATATCATCCAATTCCAGAGCTCCCAGGGAGTAAATCACCAACCAACAAGTACACATGGAGGGACCCAAGGCTCCAGCTGCATATGTAGCAGACCACGGCCTTATGTGGCATCAATGTGAAAAGAGGCCCTTTGTCTCGATGCCCCAGTGTAGGAGAATGTTAGGGTGGTGAGGTGGGAGTAGATAGGTGGGGGAGCACCCTCATAGAAGAAGTGGGTGGGGATGAGATAGGAGGTTTGTAGAGGGGAAACCAGGAAAAGGGATAACATTTGAAATATAAGTAATTAAAATATTCAATAATAAAAGAAAAAATTTAAAGCTGTTGAGAAAGCATATTCTAGCTACTCCTTGGGAAAGTGTGAATGTTGATATTAGGTGGACATATATTTTGAGTTGCTCGAGGAATTCTAACTATTGAAATGCTTAATAAGATAAATAAAACCTCAGCATAGTTTAATACAGAAACAATGTTGACTACATGGTAGATGTGCTGGTAATGTTAATAATGCATATTAATTCATACTAACAACCTTGGACTTTGGACTATGTAGAAATATGCAAATAAACAGTGTGTGTCCTATCTGATAATCTCACATTCCTCAGCCTGGAAGTGAGCCATCTCTCTTTGCTGCCTCATGGAGTATTTCAAAGTCCATGGGCTAAAGTCTCTTTGCAATGTGCTGAACAAGAGGAATATTTTAAATGGGAATCCAGGGTCTGATTAAAGAGTCTGCAAAATTCAGAGAATTTAGATGAAACAGTATTATAATGTGAATTTGTTCACTATTTCAAATAAAGACAATTCAAAATTTCATACTTTAAGCATGCATGCTCTGGCACAATCAAATATCAATAAAACAGAAAACTAAGGGGTGGAGAGATGACACAGCAGATAAGAGCACTGGCTGTTTTTCCAGAGGGCTTGGACTCACAGTCGATCACTTAACTGAAGGTGCACGAGTTGTTATAACTCCAGTTCCAGGCTATCTGATGACATCTTCTGGCCTTGTTATGCCCAAGACATGCACATGGAGCACAAACATACATTCAGCCATAATAATCACGCACATAAACAACAACAAAAATAGCAAACAAAACAGAATACAGTAAAACAATGGAATAAAACCCTTATACAGAGGAAAGGGCTTTTGATAAAGCAAGTTCCTGAATATTTTACATTAAAGATTTAGTTACCTTTACTTCAAGTTTCTTTATTTTCCCCCAAATGTCACAGATATTCTACTTTCTTTTCTGTTCTCTGACCTACATCACAATAAATAATGCTCCTATTTTTTCCCATTAGTTTCAATGAAAATGTGGACTAATTCTTTAGAGCCAAGGATCTTGTATAGCAAAATGCTAAAGTTTGTCTCAACTAGTACTCCAATTCTAAGAAATTTTGTCTGTGAATCAAGGGGAGATTTACCATGGTCTGATAAAATTTGTCCTTCTTCAATGAAAGCTATGTTGAGTGGCTCCAATCCAAATTCCTGGGTCTAAATAAAATAAGCCTTAAGTTGGAGCAACTAAGTCTGTTATTTTCAAACAATGCTGATAACATTAAGAAATATATTCACTATTCTTTTTTTTTTTCTATTAATAAAACTGTCCACCTATATCATATCACCTTAAAACAATTCTGGTTTAACTAGTCACTTAAGCGATGAGTGTCTACAAGGTTCATCCTGCCTTTCCAATCCTGTGCTATGGATGGATACATGAGCTTAGGTATATGTACTATTAGACAGAAGATGTTTTACTGAAGGGCTATTTTCTGAAACACTGTGAGACTTTCAAGCTTCTATAATTGAAAAAATAAAATAGGTTCTCATTTCTGAGGACAATATTGAGTGTAAGCATAAGATTTGGAATGTAGAAAGGAATTTTTTTGGTTTAACAAAGTGGTAGAAAATGATTCTTTTCTAGGGCCAATCACCTATGACACTGATTAGGTTTACACTAACATACATGATTGCCCTCCGGTTGACTGAGCTTTAAATCTAATTAGACAGCTGTTTGTTCCCACCAACATATGAGAGCCATTTATTGCACATTTAAGAGTATCTTGTGACTTAGAGTTTTCTATTCCTGCACAAAATATCATGACCAAGAAGCAAGTTGGAGAGAAAAGGGTTTATTCATCTTACACTTCCACATTGCTGTTCATCAACAAAGGAAGCCAGGACAGGAACTCACAAAGGGCAGGAACCTGGAGGCAGGAGCTGATGCAGAGGCCATGAAGGGATGTTCTTTTCTGGCTTGCTTGCCCCTGGCTTGCTTAGCTTGCTTTCTTATAGAACCCAGGACTACCCGCCCAAGGATTGCACCACCTAAAATGAGCCCTCCCACCCTTGATCACCAATTGAGAAAAATGCCTTACAGCTGGATCTCATGGAGGCATTTCCTCAAGGGAAGCTCCTTTCTCTGTGATCACTCCATCTTGTGTCAAGTAGACAGACAAAACCAGCCACTATATCTTGATATGTTGGGTATTGTCATGGACCATTGGTATTACAGCTGGGAAAAACCTTTTCCCTTTGATACCATGCATAGTATTTTTGGAATCACATAAGCTATGTTGAAACAAAGGAGTTAGGTCTAGTTCAAATCATCCAGGTCCTGTTCTAAGTGTGTGATGAAATATGAGCTTACCCTGAACCCCTGAGAGGTACAAATGGCTACAAAAATAGACTTTATGAAGTATGCCTTTATTTAGCATAGCATCTCTCTATAGAAAATGAAGGACATAAGAGAAAAACATAACTGGACACAATGCAGAGAAGAAGAGATTATAGGGAGCTAATCCACAAAAAACCATGTACATTACAGCTCCTGCATCTATAGCTCAGAGAACATCACTGAAGAGACAGTGGGAAGAATACAAGAGGCATAAAGTCATGAAGGATTCTACAAAATATCCTCACCTAGAAATGGCTGCACACATGATACTGAAACAGTGGTAATATCCATTCATATTTTAGCATGAGAGGAGGGGAAATACGCTGGGTCTTTCCTCAGGGAAACAACTACAGTCAACTAATGAGAGGGCAACATGTGAGAGGCTTAAGGGAATATAACTGGGAAGGAATTGGGGAAGGAAGGGAGGAGGGAAACTGATATATTTCTACTACATTTTAAAACATTATCATCTGGGAGCAAATGCAGAGACCCACACCCAAGCATTGGAAATGTAAATGAAATAAATACCCAATAAAAAAAAGAAAGAAAAAAATCCCTGAATAATGTTCGGATTTTTAATATTAAAGTTTTGTTAGATTAGATTTTAAAAGATCATTAGACAAGTCAAGGTAGAATAACAAATGAATTCCAAAGCTCATATATTAGTCTACAAACTCTCTCCTCCCCCTCCCTCACTTCATTCCTTCATTTCTTTTTTTTTTCCTGTTTTCTATGCTTCACAATGATCTGCTAGATTTATAAGGTGTTATGCTGTTATAAATGGAATAAAACTTCTTTATATGTATTATAGAATACAATAGAACATCATTTCCCTTTCATGTCAGAGAAGAGAGCCACTGAGAGTAGCTGTTACACTATTTTCCTGTCGCTTTCACTTACAACTAATGTATTGGTTGTGATGATCATAACATGATGCAGTGCTGCTGGAAACTGCATGGAATTAAATATGTTGCTCACCGTCTGCCTCACAATCTCTGTTTTACGGTACTCTATATCTTTATGAAGGAACTGAATATAAACAACAGAATAAAAACAACAGTGGACTGTCACATTACAGCAGCAACTTAAGTTACACCAGCATCCATCAGAAGATTAGAGTTCCAGCTTATATCTGGACACTGCCAGAGGGGAATTTCTCTTGATTGCTTAAAGGTGTTATGTCTTAGAGTTGAGGGGTCCTAAAAAATATAAGTGGAAGACACTTCTACCACTGCAGAAGTAGAGACAGAAAACTGGGGCAAGTTTATCTCCTTTTGATGTTACTCCAATCCTCCCCCATTCCTAGAACAATTTAAGTTAGATCAAGCTGAGCCAGAAATACCACAATGGAATTTACAAACATTAATAAATGACATACTTAGTTTTTACATTGAAACCTTCAATCTCACACAACTATTACCAAAGGAAACAGGAAATAATAAATACATCTCTGCGGTTAGAAACTTAGTCTGATGCTCAAGCTTCATTAAGACATTTAAAGAATGCAAGATGTGCTTATTACCATAGAGAGATATGAAGCAAGGGAAGAAGGAAGAATTTTATGGGTAGGGAAGTGAAATTGGGGGAGGCAGAGAGAGAAAGAGAGAGAGAGAGAGAGAGAGAGAGAGAGAGAGAGAGAGAGAGAGAGAGAGAGATAGGCTCTGTGTGAAGGAAGGGCTTCTGCAACCCTAAAGCAGGGCCAGTGTCAAAACAAGAGAGTCATCGTTCAGACCCATGACCTCTTTGAGCTCATAAAAAAAAATCTGGTGCCTCAGTTCTAAACTGAGAAAAGACTGATATTTTGGATCCACAAGGGTGCTTGCTGTCTTAAGTTTTTGTTTTATTATTATTATTATCATTAGGTATTTTCTTCATTTACATTTCCAGTGCTATCACAAAAGTCCCCTATACCCTCCCCCACCCACTCCCACTTCTTGGCCCTGGCATTCCCTTATACTGACAGAAGAACTCACATGATATGTACTCACTGATAAGTGGATATTAGCCCAGATACTTAGAATACCCAAGATATAAGATACAATTTGTGAAACTCATGAAACTAAAGAAGAACAAAGACCAAAGTGTGGACACTTTGCCCCTTCTTAGAATTGGGAACTGTACTGGCTATTTTTGTGTCAACTTGACACAGCTGGAGTTATCACAGAGAAAGGAGCTTCAGTTGAGGAAATGCCTCCATGAGATCCAACTGTAAGGCATTTTCTCAGTTAGTGATCAAGGGGGAAAGGCCCCTTGTGGGTGGGATCATCCCTGGGCTGGTAGTCTTGGGTTCTATAAGAGAGTAGGCTGAGCAAGCCAGAAGAGGCAAGCCTGTAAAGAACATCCCTCCATGGCCTCTGCATCAGTTCCTGCTTTCTGACCTGTTTGAGTTCCAGTCCTGATTTCCTTTGGTGATGAACAGCAGCATGGAAGTGTAAGCCGAATAAACCCTTTCCTCCCCAACTTGCTTCTTGGTCATGATGTTTGTGCAGGAATAGAAACCCTGACTAAGACAGGAACAAAACACCCATGAAAGGAGTTACAGAGACAAAGTTTGAAGTTAAGTTTTTTTATAAGCACAAAGTTAGTAGTGGTGTTAATCAAAGGTCCATTAAATTCAACCAAATTTGGAATCCAGAATGATGAGATGCAAAAAAAAAAAAAATCTATCTAAATACAGCCATTGAAACATTGTAGAGAGAGCTCTTCTCTGATATTTTTTCTACTCAACAAGCTAAAATGTTTTTATTTCCTAAAGTGGCTATGACAGATGACAAAGGAATATTAGAAGAAAAAGCACTAGAAATTTGTGAAATGCACTCTCCTAGAATTAATTTTAACATGCATCTGGCTGACTCCCTAGCAATTACAGACTGACACAGTCCCAGTGAAAATCAGTAATTCAATTTACATTTTTTCATTTAAACCAACTGCCTCTTTTACTTTTTCTTCTCACTCTGTATAGCCTTGAATTGGATTTTAGTGCTTACATTCCTATTTCTTTATCTACCCTTTTTGTCTTCCATTAATATTCTGAAGCTTTCATTCCTGACTAGTTCGTAACAAAATGTGTACCTATTACAACAAGAGCAACAGAATAATAGAACCATTTCCAATCTAATGTGAGGTTCACTAGCCTCTTTTCATGACTAGACAGCTTCATTTTCATTGATAACATTCTGCAAAGTGATTCTTCTAAGTTCTTTAAAATTCACTTACTTCCATACACCAAATTATTGTTTTTGTTAATGATTGTAGGTATTAAAAATAATCTACTTGTCTGGAGGCAAATATAACCTACAAAGCAGAAAACAGTTTTGTACTCATCTGAAAAGGCCTACGGTCAAATTATTAAGTCAACATTTTGCAGATTATAGAAACATTCTACATCTTCAACGGACTCTTTCAACATCTTTAAATGTGAACCATATCTTCCCTATATCACCTAACTTTGCATCTGTTCTTCATTTCATTAAATCCATTAAGCCTACTTTGTACTATACATATACTCTTGGGTATGTAATCTTCCACATAATGTGGTCAGCATATCAGGGGTGATTCTCTCAGTATCTATCAATTACCAATAGCTCTTTAGGCACAAATCTGAATATTTTAATAATTCTTTTTCGTTGAACTATTTACTCTCCTTGATCCATTCTTCCTTCCATCACATCCTCCTTTTAGTCTTGTCTAAGTGGCTATTCTCTGTCTTTACATTTCCAGAATAAATTTCCAGCTATCTTTCACTTTTGCTTCTCACCTGACATTTTAACACAATGACTGTCTCACACAAATCCTCTTTATCTATGCATCTTACTAACTTGTCTTTGAGTTCTCTGTGATTAAATACAGACAACCATTTCGTCTGTGTGATCCTCAGAACTCTGTTGGAATGCAGAATGCATTTTAACCATGGTCTCCTTAGGCCAGCAGTTCAATATTGCTTAGCAACTCTGCTGTAAGAGAATCCAGCTCTCCTTGCTATGATATTATCCATCCAGGGCAAGAATAGTTGATGTTACAAGCTAGATTGTCCTTAAAATGCTATATCCCAACTACCCTTTACATTATATATCTAAATCTACAATCAACTACTTTGCATTAAAAACCATTTTCTCTAATTCAAATAGAGGGGTTCCCAGCTTTTGTCCATTGTTTGGGTGTAAGTATCTGTGTTTGTCTCAGTCAGCTGCTTGTTGAGTCTCTTGAAGGACAGCCATGCTAGTGTCCTGTAAGTAAGCACACTGTAGCAACAGTAAAAGTGTCAGAAAGTGCGGCCTCCCCTTGAGATGGATCCTGGAGTATAATGGCTAGACTGTTTAAAAATATTAAAGATAATTTAAAAAGAGTTCTCAGTCCTAATTATAATGAAAGGCAATTCTACCCATTAGTTCTCTTGAGAAATCTAATCTCAGCTTCTTCTTTCTCCATCTGTCACTGTGTCTATAGACTCCAAATGGAGGTTTGTGATCCCTCTTCATCTTTCACGATTTTAAGTTTGAATTATATAAATTAAATTTTCTCTGAACTCAGAAACTCTACCTATCTTCAGCATGTAAAAGGTTTGCACAGCAGAAGAATTCATCCTTTTGTGTGACAGGACCAAGACATGTAGTAACTATTCATCTGACCATTTCTAAGACATAATGATCAAATAGAATAGGATGCGAGATTCCCAGATCTCTGCCACTTCTCTGCATGAAAACTCAGGTATTGTCATTCTTTCATTGCTGCCTAAGGAAAAGTCCTAGCCTAGGTTATCTCTTTATGCATCACACATGTTAAGTCGATGAAGTAATGTGTTTTTTTTCTGTAATCCCCCAGATGGAGAACTTAATGTCTTTTAGAATTTACTATAATTTTTTTAAAGAAATCCATCCAGTGGAAAATGACAGCATTTTCAACAAATGGTGCTGGCACAACTGGCGGTTATCATGTAGAAAAATGCGAATTGATCCATTTATATCTCCTTGTACTAAGGTCATATCTAAGTGGATTAAGGAACTCCACATAAAACCAGAGACACTGAAACTTATAGAGGAGAAAGTAGGGAAAAGCCTCGAAGATATGGGTACAGGGGAAAAATTCCTGAATAGAACAGCAATGGCTTGTGCTGTAAGATCAAGAATCGATAAATGGGACCTCATAAAATTGCAAAGCTTCTGCAAGGCAAAAGAAACTGTCAATAAGACAAAAAGGCCACCAACAGATTGGGAAAGGATCTTTACCTATCCCAAATCGGATAGAGGACTAATATCCAATATATATATATATAAAGAACTCAAGAAGGTGGACTCCAAAAAATCAAATAACCCCATTAAAAAATGGGGCTCAGAACTGAACAAAAAATTCTCACCTGAGGAATACCTAGTGGCTGAGAAGCACCTGAAAAAATGTTCAACATCCTTAATCATCAGGGAAATGCAAATCAAAACAACCCTGAGATTCTACTTCACTCCAGTCAGAATGGCTAAGATCAAAAATTCAGGTGACAGCAGATGCTGGCGAGGATGTGGAGAAAGAGGAACACTCCTCCATTGTTGGTGGGATTGCAAGCTTGTACAACCACTCTGGAAATCAGTCTGGCGGTTCCTCAGAAAATTGGACATAGTACTACCGGAGGATCCAGCAATACCTCTCCTGGGCATATATCCAGAAGATGTCCCAACCGGTAAGAAGGACACATGCTCCACTATGTTCATAGCAGCCTATTTATAACAGCCAGAAGCTGGAAAGAACCCAGATGCCCCTCAACAGAGGAATGGATACAGAAAATGTGGTACATTTACACAATGGAGTACTACTCAGCTATTAAAAAAATGAATTTATGAAATTCATAGGCAAATGGATGGACCTGGAGGGCATCATCCTGAGTGAGGTAACCCAATCACAAAGGAACTTGCACAATATGTACTCACTGATAAGTGGATATTAGCCCAGAAACTTAGGATACCCAAGATATAAAATACAATTTGCTAAACGCATGAAATTCAAGAAGAACAAAGACCAAAGTGTGGACACTTTGCCCCTTCCTAGAAATGGGAACAAAACACCCATGGAAGGAGTTACAGAGACAAAATTTGGAGCTGTGATGAAAGGATGGACCATCTAGTGATTGCCATATGCAGGGATACATCCCATAATCAGCTTCCAAATGCTGACACCATTGCATACACTAGCAAGATTTTGCTGAAAGGACCCAGATATAGCTGTCTCTTGTGAGACTATGCCGGGGCCTAGCAAACACAGAAGTGGATGATCACAGTCAGCTATTGGATGGATCACACGGCCCCCAATGGAGGAGCTAGAGAAATTATCCAAGGAGCTAAAAGGAACTGCAACCCTATAGGTGGAACAACAATATGAACTAACCAGTACCCCGGAGCTCTTTTCTCTAGCTGCATATGTGTCAAAAGATGGCCTAGTTGGCCATCACTGCAAAGAGAGGCCCATTGGACTTGCAAATTTTATATGCCCCAGTACAGGGGAACCCCAAGGCCAAAAAGGGGGAGTGGGTGGGTAGGGGATTAGGGGGGGTGGGTATGGGGGACCTTTGGGATAGCATTGAAAATGTAAACGAGGAAAATACCTAATTAAAAAAAAATTTTAAAAAGGTGAAAAAAAAGAATTTACTATAATTTTTTTAAAGAAAGGATACATTCACAAGAGAGGGATTTGGTTGTCCTTTTCATGTATCAGAGTGAATATAACTATGCTTACAGAAATTTCTGTCATAGATGAAGCATGTAAGATGAGGTGTAGGCACAATAGAATAGAAATCAATCATACTTGACCTTTTCCCAAGAAGAGTTAAATGTTTTACATAAAAAGTATCTGCAGAGCAAATTTCTACCATTTTACATTTCCAATGTGGAAACACAGCTATATAGACAGATGAAGCATCTTGCATGTGCCAAGACAACGCAGCTATAAATCCAGACAAGTTTAGAAGTTGAAACAGCAAACTCTAGTTTATTTTTATGGGTCCTAGAACTTGCCAACAGTGTTTGTCCCGAAGAGAACACAGTGTATAGAGTACTATAAAAAGTAACATACCGGTATTATGTGATTGACGTCCAAAAAAAAAAAAAAAAAAGAGGTACCACAATTCTACACTCTGATGTATTCATAACAGATTTAATACAACCACTAACAGAGCCAAACCAAAAATTTTAGGCCTGAAGGTCAGGCCTGGCTAATGGCAGACCAAGCAATAGGCAAAGGAATGTTGAGCCTCAGAGTTTAGGGAATTTGCACTTAGAGAGACTGAGGAGGAAGGACAGAGTATGGTCAAGGTTTTCAGGTTGGAGCACAGATCATAGAGGTCAAACAGTCCAGTGAGCAACAAGAAAAATTCCATCCAAGGAAAGACTCATGAGAAGTGGGTTCCGTGTATGTCTGCCAAGATAATGAAGGTGGGCGTTAATTTACAAGGACTATGAAAAGCAGAGGTTTCTGGGTCTGGGAAAAACTTGTGGGTTTAAACAGATGCTTTACTTGGGGAGTTTAATTAGTGTTAAACAAATATTTCCTTGCATTGAGAATCTTTTCTGGCTGGAAAGACTGTCTAACAGCATTTCTCCAGAAATGTAGAGAAAAGTCACAAAAATGTAGTCTCTCTCTCCTGGAGATGCTGGGTGTACCATTATGCAGCAATGGATAAAATCCTGTTTTTTTAAAAGTTATGAGATCTTAATTTAGCTGTTATTTGTATATAAAAAACAGGTAAACAATATGTTTAAAATAGAATTTAAAAAACTGTTATTCACTAAACCTACCTAAAAGGTTTTCTTTGGAAAGCAGAACACATTAATTTGTTAACAGAGTTTATACTTCATACATAGAAAAGGACTTTAATAATTCACTGATATTTTACAATCTCATATAATGTCACCCTTGGAGAGTCAGTTTTGGTTTTAAGGTAGACATTCTACAGACTGATGCATCAGTCTATGCATCTGCCTTCAGGTTGGGATATTTAGAACATTTGTTTAAACTCACAGCTAGAGAGGTTCTTGCTTCCTGAAGAATGATGTACAGTATCAGAGTGATAGGGGCATTGCCACTTTGTCAGTGAATACTGAGTCTCCAAGGTCAATTCTCCATATAGACATTCAGATTTCTTAACAGCTGGAGTTTATATATTTGCTGGAAAGATTGTCAATTTTATAAAAAGACTTGGTTGAATATGACCAAGATAATATCCATGTGTACAATTCTGTGGAAAAACAAACATAACAAAGAAGCCCCAATATTCTGAGTTGTTGAACCCCAAACATAAGAGTCTGGTAGTCTGATAAGGAGAAGGAAGGACTTAAGACAACCACTTCCTACTCAGAAGTCACCGAGAAGCACA
The DNA here is from genome assembly GCF_978045245.1 of Mus caroli. Taxonomy (NCBI): domain Eukaryota; kingdom Metazoa; phylum Chordata; class Mammalia; order Rodentia; family Muridae; genus Mus; species Mus caroli. The sequence continues at coordinate 83,351,811 of NW_028227272.1, forward strand.
AGAATCCATTTCTACTCAAATCCTCAGCATCACCCTTGGAAACAAGTGAGTTTAATTTGTGTAAATACAGTTGTATAACAATCCAAAATGGATTAAGAGGAAAAGTAAGAGACGTTCTTACATGAAATAGAACCTTGAAGATTTAATATCAAATACTCTGCGCCCGACTTCTGACTTGAGTGTGACCACAGAATGAACTGTTTGTCTTCTTGGATGATTCTGACTGGTTTCTGTGGAAATTTTCACCCTGCCTAACAGCAACTGATCTTGTCACAGTGGGGGTATATAATCCTTGTAACGGCTCTCTTTCCCATCCTTCCCTCCAGTGTAAGTGCCATGAGGCTAATTTTAACAAGATTTTCCAATCTCTAGACTTTTAAGACTGAGTACAAGCCAGTACATTTTGACAAGGAGCAATAGCAGAGGTGTACGTGTGGCTTCCTGCTCATGACTGTGACTAACTGGACCCTCTTGTCCCTCTTTATGGCATGATCTCCCTAGTATCTTCCTAGTAAATGATTGAACACTTCATCAAGAGAAATCATTGACAGGAGGCGGAGAATAATTAGCCGTCCATTTCCAAGTAGACTTATTCTCTTTTAATTCAGTATTTGTAAACTGTTTTTTTTTTTATTCCTTCAGTTACAGCGTACGATTTATTAACTAATGTGAGCATTAGATGCAGTTGTATTTGTTCATGAAGCAATGATTCATCATTTTTAACAAGGAATATAACATGTTGTATGAATTTATTCCTAATTCATTGGGTTTTTGTTTTATTTTATTTTTTGACTTTGATTTTCTAGAAAAAACACCAGCACTACTGTGAGGTCTCAGCACTGATTTCTGCAGCTCCTGACAAAGCTGAGACAATGTTTCTTTAGGATATTTTCCAAGAGTGGAATTGTGTGCACTTGGGTCTTCTCCTCCACAGTTTCCTGAATGATGCCAAATTCCCTTTGAAAATGACATCAGTGAATGGTCTAGCTGTTTGAGCTCTTACTATACTTCATCCTTGCCAAAATTTTATGTTTAGGAACTTGTTACATGTTTTGCCAATCTGGTGAGTGTTAAGTGGTATCCCTTTGTGGCATTAATTGGACTTTCCCTCATTACGAAAGACATCCAAATGATTTATGTTATGAATGATTCACAGAAATGATCATTCTGAATATTACTAATAATTACATTAAGATACAGAAATGTGGGAACTTAAATTCCTGAATAACATTCATTTTATAAACTATGATTGTGGGTGCATTATGAACTGTTGTTTCAAGGCCTTTAGGGTGTGATGTTAACTGACACAAAAAGTTAGTTTTTAGGCTTATATCCTCATTCTTTCAAAATAAACCTTTGTTTGATGTTCATTGTTATTCTTTAATAAGTTGATAAGTGTGATAAATTGGTGTGTGTTTAAATCATATCTATACCCAATGTTTGTCCTAACCCCTCTAAAACATCCCTCTCACAACTCCATATTCCCTTCTTCTTAAGCACTTCTCTCTGTTTTAAATGACTTTAGTAATGAGTTTAGCTAGCATTACTAACACAAAGATGAGTGTAGGGACATCCACTAGAGTGTGGACAACTTACTATGCGCCATACCCCTGAACAACCCTAAACATTCTGCTGTAAGTACCCCAAAAAATCTTCCAGTTTTATTTTATCAGATTTTATCACCCTGTCTTGGATTGGCAAGAAGATCTAAAGTGGATGTGAAGGCTTTTAAAATACTTGCCAAGAAGCAATAAAATGATAGAGCTTGGATTTCTACTTCCAGCATTGTTACCACTTTGTGATATTGAAAGATGAAATTCAAAATGAAATAGACATTTGGGTAACCATATATCAAATATTAATTTTGTCTTAGAGGTTAAAGGCTAAGCCAATCTGCTAGTAAAAATTTAAAACATGCTGGCAAAAGTGGGGCAAAAACTCACGTCTTTTATACTGTATGGGAATATAAATAGTAGGGAAACTATGAGGACAGCTTGCAGGATCCATTGAAGAAATTACAATAATATGAGTATACTATAAACTAATGATATAGTCTTAGAAATAATTAAACAACTTTTCATCTATGATTATTTATTGCCTATCACAGATCTGTGAAAATCAAAAGGAAACTGGTTTTATAACCATCTACATTTTTATGTATGCTGTGGATGGCACTGAACAGTGTTATCATTGTTTAAAGTGCCATTAGATATGTTAGTGAGTTTATTAACTTTATAGTGCATAACATATACCTGAAAATGAAAATTTTTTATATAATTTTGAACTGTATATCATAAAAGAAATAGAAGTTCCCAAAAGTAGTTACACATAAAGTTATGGTTTTAACATTAGCTAGCTGACCACGTAATTGGCTTTACTATTTCAGGCTTTGGGCTAAGACTATACCTCATGCATTGCATGAATATTTTCCTTAAGAATCTAATACTTCGAAATAGAATTTTATATTCAGGATACATGCCAGCCCTCAAGCCACAACTATGCTCACTTTGAAAAACAATGCTGTACACCTCATTCCAGCAAAAATGTTCACATATTCATGAGGAGATCTGATTGGATCCTAGCAGTCAGACCACACAGTACCATGACGCTGGCATAATTTATTACTATAAACTTGGCAAAGGCACCATAGGTGGTTATACATGGGAAGAGCCGCATTCCTCCTTTCCTTTCTCTTTTATTGTCTCACTTCTTTTGGCATTTATAGCTGAACTTATGGCATTTATATACATTTTTAACACTCTATGCTCAAGCAGAGGCTAACAGCAGCGTTGCTCATGAATGAGGCTGGAGAGAAACACAGGCTTCTCCCTGGAGCAATGGAAGTTTTGGATAAGGTGATTGAGTTTCCTTTTCAGTATGGTTTTTGTAACAACCTTTCTTGCACAGACTCACTTCACACGAAGGTAGCTTGAAACATAAAAACCATCATTTCTAGTAATAGTGATTATTCAAATGATAGCTAAATCTTAGGCACTGATTCCAATTACTTCATATCAATATCAATTACTTATCTAGCCATAAAAAGCAGTGAAATACAACCATGCATTATTATACACTGGCCTTCCTTATTTTTCACTTGATTGATACATTATGCTTCTTTTCTTGTGCTTATGGATTGTATCAGTTAATATTAAGTTCTTAGATTTTAGATTTTAACATTTTGATAAAGGGCCTTATGTAATATATAGGGAAAATATACAGAGGAATATTAAACTTCATTCTTGAAGGGGACCTCGGTCAGTCAAGTTAGCTTATCATAGTAGAGTACGTTTAAGCTGTCTTACTCTGTTAACTGGATTACTCACATCCACTCTGAATCTACATTATTTTGCCTTTGGTTCTTTTCCTTCTGTGACTGACTTGTTACCTTAGGACAACCACAGAGGAGACCTTCAGGGGACGGAGCCCACTTCCCTGCCTTTGGGGAATCTTCCTCTGACTATGGGCACCAATCCAGTCAAGACTCTTAAACACTTACTCATTTCTCAGTGATGAGCTCCAAGGATCAAAACATTAAATAGCTGTACCCATCTACATGCCTGTGGACCACAACACTGATCGTCACAGAGAGATAGTCCCAAGGAAGGAATCCATACATTTCACTGCAAACCTAGACAGCGTTCTGTGCTGGAGAGGTCGTAAACTCCAGAGGCCAACATACTACTGATATTTTACTATAACAATGCATGTTCTAACTGTTTCACATTTACCTTTACGCCTCCATGTAAGTGTAGAACTCATCTCTCAACAAAGAAACATCTTTTGCAAAACATACTGATGATTAGGGAGATCTAAAATTCATCAAAATGCTTGAAACACGAGTGGATGTGTGATGTGCAACTCTGACGAACACATCTACAATACAACCGCTACTTCTAAACAGGCACTTGCTACCGTGTGTGAAATTTAATCATGAGGACTGTTCAACTTCTCTCCTCAACATTTATAATAGGTGCCTACTTTTAATTTAAGGTCCAAGAAAAGTCTCAGAAGACAGGGCAGACGATTGTAAGAACCACAGGACTGCAATGCCTGTTGGAGATAATACATTCTAGACAGGACAGGGAAACTGAGTCCATTTTCCCTCAACAATATGGTTCTCAAACAAGAGATGCTCAATGGCAAGTTGTTCTGCTGACTTGGAGAGAGAGTAAACTTTTGTGAGGACCCATCCTAGACAAAGAGCTACAGAACACAAATGGCTGCAGACAACTGAGGGAATATCAGGTTTCTTCAGGGACAAGTCCCCTGATAGGTCTGCCCTACATAAAAACAACTGTAAATACATCCTGTAGATTATATATACAAATAACCAAACACCTACTGTAAGAATTAAAGAAGAGGTCATGAATTTGAGAGGAAGTAGGGATCATGGGAAGAGTTGAAATGAGAAAAAAAAAAAGAAAGGCGATGGAAAAATATAAATATACTATTCATTTATAAAATATTTGAATGCTTTAAAATTAAAGACTACTAAGAGGAATTGGATATATTTTCTTTGTTGTTTTATTGCTATTCACAATGAGTAAAAATTAAACTTCTCATAAAAACTAATATAGTACAGCATGATAAGTACTGCTATCATGAATGATTTCATTAATCTTAAGGTCTACTGGACTCTTAAATGCCTAAAGAAAAGCACAGTTGGTTTCTCACTGTGGTTTAAAGCTGAGTTTGATTACTTCAGAACAGTTTGTTGGAAATTGTACAGAGAAGCTAGTGTAAAGTCAGTTCCTGCTCTTCATAGGAGAGTCAGTATTAGAATGACACATGTGGCCTCAGGATGTCTCCTTGAACAAAAGTGCCAACTCCAGTCACTTGATACATCCTGTTGCCAGTCACAGCATGCCACTCTGCCTGGTTTATGGTTTCCTTTTTACTTACCACCAGATTACCTCAAATAAAAACCTCTGTCATGGATGACTACCCTTGGAGCCTTATTTAAGGAAACTCACATTACATGATAATTATTAGGAAAATTACACAAAAAGTCAGTGTTCTCAAAGATTCCCCTGGTTTGCATTTTCATATAAAAAGTAATATTAGCACACATCATCACGATCAGTACATTCAAGAGAGGGTTGGACAAGAAGCTACACACATGTCCACCAGCATCTTAGTGATGTGCTCATGGTTGGTAAAGGGAATAGCAATGGGTGCTACCTTCGAAACACGTCCTGGGTTTTATTTTATTCTAATAACTCCTAATACAAACAAAACTATATTTAAGAGAACCAGGTTACACTATCAAAACACACAATTTTAAATGACTTCAGAACAAACATTCTTATAACTAGTGCCTCAGAATTTCTATTGCTATGATAAACACCATGTCCAAAAGACCTTAGGGAAGAAGGTGCTTGTTTTGTGCCACAATTTTCAGATGATACTCGATCACCTAGAGAATGAAAGACAGGACTAGAGACAGGAACTGATACAGAGGCCACAGAGGAAGGATGCTTGTTGGCATGCTCTTCACGTCTTGCTTAGCCTGCTGTATTATACAAGCCAGGATCACCTGCCCAAGTATGGCACCATGCACAATGAGCTAGACCCTTCCAGGTCAATCATTAATCAGGAAAATGCTCCACACACTTACCTCCATGCCAGTGTTAGGGAGGCATTGTCTTAATGAAACTTTTCTCCTCTCAGATGACTTTAGCATGTGTCAAATTGACAAAAATCTAGTCAGCACAATTAGACTTAAGTTTTCAAAATATTTTAACCAGGCTGTCTGCTAACATTATATAATAAAAGAATCAAATGATTGAAGGTGTTTGAGGTAGCATTTGAAAATTGATGAAGACATAAAGTTTATTTCCACTGAAAAAAGTTATAATTTTGATGGAGATACCCCATTTAGTATTAATCATCCCAAGGTCTCTAACTCCTCTATATATAGTCTAGCTATAGGTCCCTTTGTCCCCATGTATTGAAGGAGAAAGCTTCTCTGATGATACCCGAGCAAGACATTGATCTTGCTACACTAAGCATGACACAGTGTCACTATGGGCCCTTAGTTTAACAATAGTATTTTTTAAAAGATCTATGACAGTGATCCCAGGATCTAGACTACCAACCAAGGAGTGTACAGTGAGGGATCCATGGCTCAAGAGACATATGTACCAGAGAATGGCCTCATCTGACATCAATGGAAGCAGAGGCTGTTGGTCCTATGGAAGGTTGATGCCCCAAAGTAGGGGGATGCTGGAGGAGTGGGGCAGGAGAGGGTGGGTGAGGGAGCACCCTCACAGAGGCAAAGGGGAGGGAGGAGAGGAATGTTGTGAGATGGGGGCTTGTGGAGGGGTAACTGGGAAGTGGGATATCATTTGAGATGTAAACAAATGGAATGATTAAAAAAAAACAAAAAAGAAAAAGAAAAAAAGAATTAACTAAAATCATCAGAAATATTTGAAAATGTTCTACATGTAATAAATACTTGATGTTTAGAAATTAAAATAAATAAATAAATAAAAGGATATATGATATACTGAGTCTCAGGTTCTTGGCCACCTAAGTAGGGTTGGAGCTGGATTACATTTCAGAGAGACTTTAAATCCACCAGATATTGGTTGGTTATTCCCACCAGCTTTATACTACAATTGCACTACAGCAAGAGGCAATAGAGGACACCAGAAAAACATGACCTACTAAACACTGTAGTTCCACCTCGCATGTGAACTCACAGAGAATATGTCAGCATGCAAAGGAACTGTATGTGGCTGGACCAGATGTGGCCCCAGTGAGAAGAGAAGTGGACAAAATTCTCCATTCAGTAAGCCAGAGGCTATTCCCTACTGATAAGTGATCACAAATGGAAAATTCGTTTCTCCGACAAAATGTCAACAGGTTTATAAACCACTCTTAAGGGCAGACCTATGTTCAGCAATATGTGGCATTCAACACAAAATGAACTCAATGGCATTGTTGAAGGAGTATCTGACATTCAGTGGAGTAACAAAGAGAAAGCACTATTTCTGGTGACCCATTCAACACTATGAATTCACAGTTCAGCTGGCTATGTAGTATTTGACATAATTCAGTCTGATAATCTGAAAGCATATCTTTCTCCAATCACATGTTCCTGACAATGATTTACTATTAAGTATGGCTTAATCATGTACTACAATTTCTTTTTTCTTTTTTAGATTAGAATATAATTACAACATTTGTCCCTCAAATCTTCCCATAGACTCCCATATGCACTCCTTCTAATCCAGGCCTTCTTTAGTCAATAATTATCATTGCATGCATAGAGAAGAAGGGAGGGAAGCAAACAGAAGGAGGGAGGAGGGTAAAGTTAACAAAAATAAGGTTTACAAATATCATAAGGAATCATACTATTAACTACTTACCCAAGAGGAAAACCATAGTATATGTAATTCTCTGTGTGCATACATTATACATATAAATACACACAGATACGTATACATATGATATACATATGCACATAAAGGTACATATTACGTATCTACACACATCTACACATTTATACGCGTACATATCTACACAAACACGCTCACATACACACACACACACACACACAGGTTTTAATAAACTTTTTTCATCTGGGTTGAGGGAGATTGGCTCCCACCAATAACAAAGTCCAACTAAATAAATCCAATATCAAACATGAAAAACTCTTTGAGTTGTTAGGCAGGACTATTGAGACTACCCAAAATACACAGGCTATTGCTGCTGGCCTGGGTTACCCTCAAACCTGGAAGATAAATCCTTGTTGCTGCTTACACTATGCACTTCATGTACAGGACACAGGGTCCCCTAAGCTCAGGCTAATCTGAATCCCCCCTCCCTGGCCTCTGATCTTTGGCTAATCTAATGCCTCTTCCCTGAGATTTAGTTCTCATGGCACCAGGAGATATTATAGAAGCTTCCAGAGAGGAGGAAACCATAAGTGTAAAGTCTTTGTGCTACATACACTCCAACTTCTAGAACAATGCTGAGAGTTGATTTGGAATGATTAAGATCTTCCTTTGGAAATATATATTTAAATAACTTTTATGAATGGTGCAGCTTCAAGGACTTCACCTGGATGTTCTCTTTAAGGATGGAGATTGAAAATGTCTGAGTTTAGGCTAGTTCTCTGTCTATTTTCTTCTCTGTACACATTCCCTGTCTTCTCTCCATTATTTCAGAGAAACTGTAGCTTTCTGTTCTTTTGTTTCAACCATGTTGAAGAACTTTGCCTGTAATTGTATGGAAATTTGAGAATATGTGACTTGGAGCATGGGCTGTGGTTATAGGAACTCTGAAAGGTAGCTTATCTACTGATGATGTTTTGTCTAGGAAGTTATTCTAGAGGGAGAGCAACACTTCACATGGGTAAGCTAGCCTGGCTAGCTGTATGCAGATGACCATTCTGAAGTCCTTCAAAAGTCTTGACATACAGCACAACCACGTACTTTTCTAGCTTCAAAATATCTGTCTTCTAAGTACAAACCAGGAATCATAACACTATACACTAGGTATATCATTCAGCTCACTCTCAGGCCACACAGATGTTTTATTTTACTTGCTAATACTCCATTGTTTTGTTGCTCTGGGTCAGTTTCTCCCATTCATATAACCTTGGTAGCCCTTGCCTCTGCTAATGTTCCTTGCCAAAATCCATCAGTGTGATTTGCTTGGCCTTCAAACGAACCTGGAGCAGAGTCCCACAGCTGTCTTCCTTGCTGTGAAATCCTCACAGACTATGGAAGCAGCATTCACACTGGTGAGAATTTGTATTGAAAAATCTAACAGTGCATTCTGTTTTATCCCTTGTCCCAAGCCTCTTGTTTTCTTCTTCCTACTGTAGTTACTTAGAAACAACAAAACAGTACACAAAATAAGCACAAAAACAGAGAATGTCAAAAAGAAAATATGTATATTTTCAAATCAAAGAAAATATGTATATTTTCAAGACCCAGTTTCACTTACAGCCCAGAACTGCCTGACAGTGACACTGTCTAGGGACAAAACCATTCTGACAAATTTTACAAGCTGACTCTCTTCCTTTGTTCCTTTGTTCCTTTCTTCCTTCTTTCATGCTGACTTCAGTGGAGGCACCAGGGACTCATTTGGAGTGCCACATACCACCAAAAATGAGCAAAACATATTACGAGCCCTTGTAAATAAAACAGTCTCTTCTTGAGTAAACTGATGTTTTGTATTCATGTTTTTTTTTATTACGTATTTTCCTCAATTACATTTCCAATGCTATCCCAAAAGTCCCCCATACCCCCCTCCACTTCCCTACCCACCCATTCCCATTCTTTTGGCCTTGGCATTCCCCTGTATTGGGGCATATAAAGTTTGCCAGTCCAATGGGCCTCTCTTTCCAGTGATGGCCAACTAGGCCATCTTTCGATACATATGCAGCTAGAGACAAGAGCTCCTGGGTACTGGTTAGTTCATCATGTTGTTCCAACTATAGGGTTGCAGATCCCTTTAGCTCCTTGGGTACTTTCTCTAGCTTCTCCATTGGGAGCCCTGTGATCCATCCAATAGCTGACTGTGAGCATCCACTTCTGTGTTTGCTAGGCCCCGGCATAGTCTCACAAGAGACAGCTATATCTGGGTCCTTTCAGCAAAATCTTGCTAGTGTATGCAATGGTGTCAGCATTTGGAAGCTGATTATGGGATGGATCCCTGGATACGGCAGTCTCTAGATGGTCCATCCTTTCATCACAGCTCCAAACTTTGTCTCTGTAACTCCTTCCATGGGTGTTTTGTTCCCAATTCTAAGGAGGGGCACAGTGTCCACACTTTGGTCTTCGTTCTTCTTGAGTTTCATGCGTTTAGCAAATTGTATCTTATATCTTGGGTATCCTAAGTTTTGGGCTAATATCCACTTATCAGTGAATACATATTGTGTGAGTTCCTTTGTGATTGTGTTACCTCACTCAAGATGATGCCCTCCAGGTCCATCCATTTGGCTAGGAATTTCATAAATTCATTCTTTTTAATAGCTGAGTAGTACTCCATTGTGTAAATGTACCACATTTTCTGTATCCATTCCTCTGTTGAGGGGCATCTGGGTTCTTTCCAGCTTCTGGCTATTATAAATAAGGCTGCTATGAACATAGTGGAGCATGTGTCCTTCTTACTGGTTGGGACATCTTCTGGATATATGCCCAGGAGAGGTATTGCTGGATCCTCCTCCGGTAGTACTATGTCCAATTTTCTGAGGAACCGCCAAACTGATTTCCAGAGTGGTTGTACAAGCTTGCAATCCCACCAACAATGGAGGAGTGTTCCTCTTTCTCCACATCCTCGCCAGCATCTGCTGTCACCTGAATTTTTGATCTTAGCCATTCTGACTGGTGTGAGGTGGAATCTCAGGGTTGTTTTGATTTGCATTTCCCTGATGATTAAGGATGTTGAACATTTTTTCAGGTGCTTCTCTGCCATTCGGTATTCCTTAGGTGAGAATTCTTTGTTCAGTTCTGAGCCCCATTTTTTAATGGGGTTATTTGATTTTCTGGAGTCTACTTCTTGAGTTCTTTATATATATTAGATATTAGTCCCTTATCTGATTTAGGATAGGTAAAGATCCTTTCCCAATCTGTTGGTGGTCTTTTTGTCTTATTGATGGTGTCTTTTGCCTTGCAGAAGCTTTGCAGTTTCATGAGGTCCCATTTGTCAATTCTTGATCTTATAGCACAAGCCATTGCTGTTCTATTCAGGAATCTTTTCCCTGTGCCCAAATCTTCAAGGCTTTTCCCCACTTTCTCCTCTATAAGTTTCAGTGTCTCTGGTTTTATGTGAAGTTCCTTGATCCACTTAGATTTGACCTTAGTACAAGGAGATAGGAATGGATCGATTCGCATTCTTCTACATGTTAACAACCAGTTGTGCCAGCACCATTTGTTGAAAATGCTGTCTTTCTTCCACTGGATGGTTTTAGCTCCCTTGTCGAAGATCAAGTGACCATAGGTGTGTGGGTTCATTTCTGGGTCTTCAATTCTATTCCATTGATCTACTTGTCTGTCACTATACCAGTACCATGGAGTTTTTATCACAATTCCTCTGTAGTAAAGCTTTAGGTCAGGCATGGTGATTCCACCAGAGGTTCTTTTATCCTTGAGAAGAGTTTTTGCTACCCTAGGTTTTTTGTTATTCCAGTAAAGTCTTGTGTTAAACATAATTTGTGTGATTTTTAACTCCCTCATTGATATTTACACTTATTTCTATATACACTCTTCCATGTGAGTTCCATGTATCTCTTCATTTTAAACTTCAGGTCACACTCAACTCCTACTAGCTTTGGTCTTTTGGTCAAAGAATTTTCTGATCATTATCAAATCTCAGAATTCTGTAGCTTCACTATGAACATGTCCTATGAAGGCTCCACCTTGATACAGCAAAGTGTGTGGGGAAGTAGGCAACACTGTGAGCAAGAGTGGGCACCAGGGAAAACAGAGGCATTAGGGAAAATGATACAAATCTTCTGCTTCAAATGGAAATATAAAATAATCATAAATAACATCATATTCAATAGAATAGGCTAATAATTATATTTTAATTAACTACATAAAATGTAGTAAAGCTAAACGTGGAAAACAACATTTCTATTTTTTTTTTTTTTTAGAAATTTCTGGATGAGAAAGTTTGATTTTTTATTTCAATTTCCTTGCTATTTAAAATTTATAGTTAAAACTAATGAAACATGAAATTAAAAATAATTATACAGTGTAAAATAGTCCATACATTTTCAAAAGTATAAAATGAAGTTATTAATAAGAATTTAATGCTAAACATAAAAATTAAGTGAATTATAGTAGAATATTGGTATCCTTTTATTAGTTCCTTTTCACGACTCGATGAAACCATCACATCTGCCAGAGATAAGCCTTGATTTAAACCAGAGAGACATGTATTAGCATCTTTTTGTAACATTTTACACTATTACACAAATCCCTCATATATCTTTGTAGGAAAGAATTATTTTACTTATCACTTTCTTTGTGATATGTGGTAGGCATTTTAGAATCTTTAATGAGAAAAAAATTAAAATAACATTCCAACCACGTAATTTTCTTACATAGGTAAAATTGGAGATCTATATAATTTGTAAAGACTTATTAAAACAATTTTATTGAAAAGCATGGAAATAAAGCTAAATCATTTTGACACCCGTTGGTAGCTTTTCCTATTCAAGCATGCACTACTCTGAACTGACTACAATGGATCTTGAATGCAGGATTTCATGTCATATGGTCAAAAAATCGAATGTAGATCCAAGTAAGGCATGAGATACTATAACTATTACAATCTTTGCAGATTTAAGTAAATCCTCTCTGAGTCTGGAGAATAGAATAGCAGCTTCATGTCTATGTTGTCTCCCCATTAATGGTTATCTACCAAGAAAATTTGCCTAAGTTTAGGACTGATCAGTCTGGACAAAGATAGGGAAGATGATGGATACACATGTTTTGGTTAAATCCTGGTTTGGCTAAATCTGGCAGGGCAGGGAAAGCTCTATTGGTCAGAATAAAAGTTTTCAAGGCCCTTATTTTAAGGAGTCAGGTTTTGTCTCAAGTCAATGAAGGTGAGGAAGAAGGCAGCCATCTCAGAATTTTACTGAAATTATTATTTTATTAGGGATTTTGGGAACATATCTTCTAAGGGCGTCTGGGTTGCTTAAAGGTGCAATGCAGAGGGCCTCATTTAGAGTGCAACAGAGGAGAGTCAATTTAAGTTCCCATGATAACACTTGATAAATTGTGAAGATCCAGAACATAAAAAATGATACTGAAGACCACATACATCCTTAAAGTGTTCTAGGTCATTGAGACAATATCTGTAACATACAGAAAATAAGCCTGTTTCAATGGTATTTTTGAGAGATTTTAAACCTTCCTTCAAATTTTTGAAAAATTTCAAATTTTTGTGGCTGTTATTTTGTTATTATTTTGTTTTGTTTGCTTTTAACTAAAGATTGCAAGTGTGGCTGTGAATATTTCATTATTTCTAATTGAAAACCATTTGTACCTCCTGACACCCATATAAACACTTCTCCATGAATCTTAGGGTTGGGAGTTATTTTGTACATATATCTAATGGGGCTGGGCTACACAACTCTGTATTTTAGTTGATTGGAGTTTTCTGTCATATAATCCATCTGTGGTAAAGAAAAGTGTCCTTGATAAATGGTGACAACAATTATGTGTGTATGTAGGGACAAATATTTAAAGTAAGATCACAATGGCTCACCCATACACAAAGAAATACAGGCAACTGGAAATTCTGAGAGAGGGAGAGATAACCATCCCCAAATATAATCTCAAAAATAATTAAAAATAATAAAATAAAAAATTAAAAGTAATAAAGGCATATACTTTTAAACCAATATAATATTTACATGTTATCAAACACATTACTCCATTTTATTATAGTTTAGCCTAATATTGCACACAAACATACACACACACACACACACCCTTTTGAAACTTAAGAATAGAGTAACTTAATCTCATAACTTTCTATCTCTCATATCCTGTGGTCTGGAGAATACAGTTTCTCATTAGAGCATGTTCTTAGCATTCAGATGGTCATAGGTTCAATAAAATAAATAAACAATATTCAAAATAAAAATAGACAAACTGCTAAAACAAACACAGATGATTTTAAAAATATATGAAATTTTATTACATAAATGTCAGTTTTACATATAAAAATAAATTATTCATTATTTAATAAAAGCATTTGTGTGATGATAAACTATTCAACTCATTATTCTCAAATTTGAAATGCAGATGTGAACAAAACACTCCTTTTAGGGTCAGGTTTAATTAAGAATATACACTCTAGGCTAAAGACTCAGTATTTAAGAGCACTGGTCGCTCTTCTAGAGGTTCTGTGTTCAATTATCAGCAGCCAAATGGTGACTCACAACCACCTATAATGAGTTCTGATTCCCTCTGCTGGCATGTAGGTGGTCATGTAGATAGAGCACTCACATACATAAAATATATAAATATATCTTTTAATACAAGAATTTATATACAAAGAAATAATGATCAAACATGTGCTATTATAAAATAAAATATTCTACTGGAGTAAATAATGAAATAAATTAAGAAAAAATAAAAGAAATATACACACATTTTGAAATATTATACTGTGCCTTATATTATGTGCCAGTAAAGCCAGAAATTGAAGATGTGGTTCAAATATTCACCTCATTTATGTTTTTAAAATTAAAGCCATATCAATTCTTATTGATATAATTTATGTCAGTATATTTATTGAAATGTAATCATTTCAATATATACTCAGAATAAAATTAACATGATAATTTACAGTACTTTTATGTTGGAGTCTTATGTGAATTTCACACAAACAGCATAGCTCATTTCAGAGGAGCCATGTTCCAAGTGGCTGATGGGCACTTCTAGCTTTTGGATACCATTCCTTATAGTGAGGTGTGCATGTGACCTTTGTGAAAGTCGTCAGTGATCAGTGTGTCATTACTCTTGTAGAAAGTCCTGAGCATTCAGAACAAGCAAGACTTTCAGCAGTCCATAAATTACATTGTTGGGAAGCTCAAACATGGTGCTTAGCCACAGAATCACGGGTACTGAGTTAGCAACACCTGATGGTGTGACAGTGAAGCCTCTCTACAAGGAATTAAAGAGAAGTTTTGAACGCAGAAGTAATGAACTAAAAGGAAAACTATATCAACTCCAGGTTGCTAGGTGACAAAGGTCTAGGGACAGGTTCTGAGTGGTCAGAGAAATAATTTTTCAGCAAATCAAAAGGGAGCAGGAAGCCGGGCGTGGTGGCACACGCCTTTAATCCCAGCACTCGGGAGGCAGAGGCAGGTGGATTTCTGAGTTCGAGGCCCGCCTGGTCTACAGAGTGAGTTCCAGGACAGCCAGAGCTACACAGAGAAACCCTGTCTCGAAAAACCAAAAAAAAAAAAAAAAAAAAAAGGGGGGAGCAGGGAGAAAGAGGAAAGAACAGAAGATAGTAAGGAAAGGGATTAGATTTCCTTCATATATATTCCTATATGAAGGAAAAGAACAGATAACCCCACAGACATAAGAATGGGCAAGGAGAGAGAAAGCTACCAATTTTCAGTGATAAAGAGGAAAATAAGTTTAATAGTAAATATTCATGTATTTAGGTTAAACTTTGAGCTTGAAAAGGTGAGGAACAACTGGCTCAGACTTCTCTTTTAGAAACAATTGTATAGGGGTATTGTAATGCACAAAGCCATTCCTCTATTTAATGTGTATAATTCATCATGACTAAATTTGTGTGGGCAGACTACAGACATTAGCATTATCTAGTTTCTGAGTAATTTTTTTCACCTCCAAAAGAAACTCCCCACTGCCCTTCCCCTTTCCTTCTTTCAAGCCAGAGGCAACCTTAATCCATCCCCATCTCTAGGATTTCCCTCTTCTGGAGATTTTATACAGAAGTATAAGACCCTAAAAGTAATCTGAATGGATTCTTTGAAGTGGAAGTTTCTCAAGGCTTATCTAGTAGGAATTACTACTATTCATTTACTTTTGATGCTGCAAAATATTCTATCTTATAAACATAAAGGATTTTATTATTTATTGGTGGATAAAAGCAGCTTCCCTAGAAATAATTTTATCCATTTCACATACATGAGATTACAGGCATGCACATAAAGTTCCTGTGGGATTGTATGCTTATGGACTTTGGCTATATATCTTGGGATGAGTCTTCTGGACTCATGCAATCTCTATGTTTCCTACTTTGAAGAAATGCTGAGCTTTCTGTTCATTTGTTTTGTTTTGTTTTTTTAAGTATGACTGCCCTGCCTTAATATATTGTGGTCCAAGAGATTGTTACAGCATCCTGACCGTTATTAGCAGTGGGCAATGGGCCTAGAAGTCCTTGTAGCTTCCCTATTGACCATGGAAGTTGGCAATGCACTAGAACCGTGATCTGTGGTCCAGTGCCCAAGTTCACTCCTGACCTTTGTGGGGAAAGGTAAGTGGTCAAATTCCATCTTGTCTCTTGCTAACTGGTTTGAGATTTTTGGAACTGCTTGAATGTTACATTTTATGCTAACCTCACTTTCAATGCCTGAGAACAGGGACCATTAAACAAAGAAAAAAAATTTTTTTACAGACAAACCCTTCTTATATAAGCAGTTATGCCTAATTGTACTCAAGAGAACATATCTTGGTGTTAGAATGCTTTGATTGGAATTGATTTACACTGTAACTATGCCTACTCCCTACCAATGCAAGCATCACTTGAAAGCTCAGCTGCAGTTCCCAACACCTGAGTCATCTTCTGTACCATCCCTCTGTCCACTGCAGAAGTAAGTATTCTAAGCATCATAGTTTCCTTTACCTTGTGAGAAAAATGGAAAAGGATTCCTTTAAAGTGTTGTTAAGGTACCAAATAAGGATGTATTAGATCATGGGAACATGTTGAGTTTTCATAGTCTTAGTCATAGCAAGGAGACATGCCCCAAATGTCTTCTTATGGGAAGTTGTTACCTAGTGCAATTTGACTTGAAGCCACGGAAGGAATTAGATGATTAATGCAAGAAAATGTGTGAGGCATAAGTTCCAACCTGTGATTCACCTTGCTGCAGAACCTCTGAAATAGTGGAGAAATTTGGTCTGAAATTAACCTGTTACTGTAAACATAGATCATCTTTCTCCACTATATAACATCTGAGTATAAAAAGGAACATTAATTTAATGCAGAAAATATCCCTTTAAGCACAGAACATGGGTTGTGTAGACAACCAAATGTCTGTTGCTTCCTAGCCAATCTGTAAAGCTGAATTGACAAACCTCAGGTTCAGTGAGAAGCCCTGTCTAAAAAATGCGGTAGAGAGCCATTGAAAGGATGCCCAATGTTTTCACATGGCCCCCTAAAGCCCAGAAGCTCATGGCCATTCCTATATAGCTGCATGCACCCACACATAGCTTTGCACATTCATACTAACAAATGCGCACATGTGCAGTTATTTGTTTATTTGTATTAATATGGGCTTACTGTGAAATCAAGAAAAAGTATTTTTCATACAGAATTTAAACTCTGTTCAAATCATATCTCAAATGTTTGTACGATGTTTGGAATGATGTGCTAGATACTTAATTTGTAATAAATTGTGCTGTGATTTTTAAGTAAGGACTCATGGACGTTTATAGTCCAAGGTTTCCCCCTGGTGGCCACCTTGTCAACAACATACCAGGACAGAAGACAGGAAAGGCGCTTTCTTGACACTGCTCACGCAACCCTATAGGTGGAACAACAATATGAACTAACCAGTACCCCCCAGAGCTCGTGTCTCTAGCTTCATATGTAGTAGAAGATGGCTTAGTCGGCCATCATTGGGAAGAGAGGCCCCTTGGTCTTGCAAACTTTATATGCCCCAGTAGAGGGGAACGCCAGGGCCAAGAAGTGGGAGTGGGTGGGTAGGGGAGCAGGGAGGGGGTATAGGGAAATAAAGGGAGGGTATAAGAAACTAAAGAAAATATCTAATAAAAAAAAGAAAAGAAAATGAAAACACAGAGGTTTTGTCCTACAGAACTGGAGCACTGGGATTTTTTTTTTTAAGAGAAAACACTACATTTCTTTTTTTGTTGTAAATATATTTATTCACATAATTAATTATATATCATATACTGCTTTGCTATGAAAATCAAAAGACCTTCCATTTTCATAAATTTAGAATTTAAAAAAACTTTTATTTTTATGATCACACTTACTATACTTTTTTTTTTTTCACTTAAGCAGAGTTACTAATGCATGGCCTCATATCAAATCCTTAAACAGATGGTCAACAAGGTGTTCAGCATTTATTTTATGTTTTCAAAATGCATACGGCAACTGACATTCTATCTCAATCTAAACCAGGATGTGTGGTTCCTAGTAACACTATGTCTTTTGTGCTTTAATTTGACTTATTAATGTGAGTCATGTTTACACTGTTTGCTGAGATACTTATGCTGTTCAGACTAGGTACGGCTCTCAGAGACTCATGTGTTTAAATGCTTGGCCCATAGGGAGTGCCACTATTAGGAGTATGGCCTACGGTTGCTGGAGGAAGTATGTCACTGTGAGGGTAAGCTTCGAGGTTTCCTATGCTCAAGCTATGCCCAATGGGGCAGAGTCCCCTGCTGCTGCCTGCAGATAAAGATGTAGAACTCTCAACTCCTTCTCCAGCACCATGTCTGACCGATGTTGCCATCCTTCTGACTTTGATGATAATGGTCTAAACCTCTGAAACTTTAAGCCATTACCACTTAAATGTTTTTTCTTTAAAAGAGTTGCCATAGTCATATTATCTCTTCACATCAAGGGAACGTCTATGGCACAACTTAAATTCTGTACTTGTGTGACAAAATGAATTAACAAATACTATAATTATTTTAAAACAGAGCCTTGGTTATGATGTCATTTGACAATGATAAAGGTTTTTAAAGGTCTGCTCCAAAGCACTTAATAAGCTATGAACTTCCTATGAACTTCCTTGTCACAGAACAAGCATTTGAAAGAAAGAATTTTGATGTTGGAACTTTTAGGAGCTTGACTAAAAACCCTGGTAAGATGATCGAAATGAAACACATTCATTTGCTCAAGGATATTATCTCTTGCTTCCTTTGAAAATGACAGATGACTGCCACTAACATCAAGTAGTATAATCAGAGAAGAGTATGACAAAACTCTATCTCTTCACTATTGTCTACATAGAAAAACTTCATACTCACTCTCTTTTAGTAAATTTGAGATCCAATCATTCTCAGAAAAGGAAACAGCAGGTAAAACAATGTTTTCTCTTAACCACCACAACAGTCTTGGATTTGGTGTCTGCAAACATGATGGATCTCCAGGTGGGGCATTCCATGGTTGGTCCTTCTTCCAGTCTCTATTCCATTTTTTTTTGTCCCTGTTCTTCTTTTGGATGGGAACATTTCCTGGTTAAAATCTTTGAGATGGAGCAGGCATGGTGGTGCATGCCTTTACCCAGCACTGGGGAGGCAGAGGCAGGCAGATTTCGGAGTGAGAGGCCAGCCTGGTCTACAGAGTGAGTTCCAGGACAGCCAGGGCTGCACAGAGAAACCCTGTCTCAAAAATAAATAAATAAAAATAAACAAACAAACAAAAACCTGAGATGGGTGGGTGGCCCCATCCGTGGACCAGGGGTCATGTCTATTTACTGGAAATGGTTCCTTGGAAGGTCCGGCCAGCAACTGACCAAGGCAGATCTGGTTGCTTGTAACCAACCATCAGGCTGAGCTCAGGTAACCTGGTAAGGGAGCTGGCAGAGGACTGGAAGAGTGGAGGGGGGTTGCAAACCAATTGGAAGAACAGCATAGGCTGGCATGATCACCCAGTTCTCCCAGAGACTAGACTACCAATCAATAAGTGTACCTGGAGGGATCCATGGCTCCATATATATTTGTAGCAGAGGATAGCCTTGCCTGACAGCAATGAGAGCGGTTGCCATTGGTCCAGGTGAGGTTTCATGCCCCAGAGTAGGGTGATGCTGGAACAGTGGGGCAGAAGAGTATGGGTTGGTGGTGGAGTACGTACACACACACACATACACACACACACACACAAATCCAGGGAAGGACCAAGGTTGTGAAAGAGAATTTTAGAAAGAAAAAAAAAATAGATAGTCTATTAGTGTTCTGTGCAGCTAGTATGTCATGTGAGAGAAGAGCTGAAAACTGGCCATTGGATTTAGAGGCAAAGGGGAGGGCGAAGGTCAAATGTGGGATGAGGGGTTGGTAGAGGGATAACCAGAAACTGGAATATCATGGAATGGGAGGTTGGTGGAGGGGGTATCCAGGAAGTGGGATATCAGTTGATAGATAAACAAATGGAATGATTGTTAAAAAAAATAGTTTTCTGCCATAACAGAATTAAAACTCAAAAACAATTTGATGGATTTTAGGAAAAAGATGAACATAAGTACTATGTTACCTTTATCCTTTTTTTTTTTAACTTACAACTTAGGAAATAGTCCTGGGTTATTTTATGCCATGTAAACTAAAGCAGAAACATTTGTGAGGTGTGTTTCCCTATATGTCCTTCATATACCTGCACCCATTCTGTCTGCTTTACCTCTATGCCTACATTGATAAAACCTTCTCCAGGTCTCAAGTTCCTTCACTGTTTCTCTTTCTCTCTTTTTTTTTTTTTTTTGTAAACTTCTAAATTCTGTCTTACTGAGGTCTATTTTCATCAATGTTTAAAAATATGCCAATTTCTAATATTTATAACAAAACTAAACTAAATCTCCCCCTCTTGAGCATACATTCTTTTCAGTACTGTCTGCTCTACATATATCCTTTTTTCAACCACATATAAATCGTTATCCCTTAACTGGTTCTATGGTCAACTTTCAAGGGCTTCTAAGACCACCATAATATGTCAGTTCCCATGGTTTTCCTTAAGGTACCAATGACTTTTATGTATGTCTAAATCCAATGGCCAGTTTTCAGCTGTTCTCTCACATGACATACTAGCTGCACACAACACTAATAGACTATTTATTTTTTCTTTCTAAAATGCTCTTTTCACAACCTTGGTCCTTCCCTGGATTTGTGTGTATGTGTGTGTGTGTGCTTCTTTTGATTGGGAATTAATTGCCCACTTCTTTTTCTTATATTTTTGTTCTATTTTTTCTTCTTGTCATGCTCAAGGCATCACATATATCATCTCCATATTGCCACCTCCATATTGATATGTATGCTACCCTTGTTTTTAACACTGTTTAACAGATTATTGTTTTTGTGATTAAAAGATAGAGTATCTTCATATGTTCTCTAAGCCCTTGCAGAATGTTGTCACTGAAGACCTCTGAGGAAACAATCTTTCTGGTACCCTGTCCCCTCCATTCATGACAACTGTGTCATCTGTTCTTCTTTCTTCCCTTCTTCATCTTTAAGTTAAATTTCAAGTCTCAGTTCTGATGTCACTTAGTTAGGAATGGTATGTTTGTTTATTTATAACAGATTATGAATTCTTAGATAATTGTTATCCATGGCAACTAAATGTGAGTGAATCTGTCAACATCATGGTACAAACTTTTTTCTTACCATATTAATTTGCCCAACCTCAAACATTATATCTCATATTCAAAAAACTTTAATCAATTAATGAAATGCAGTTTTATTATGTATTGCTCAGAAGAGCATATACATTGAAATTGACATCAATGATAACAAGTAAAGACTTGTATCATTCATCAGTGATTGTACCATATGATAACAATTAGAGACTTGTTATCACAAAAGGACCATTTACTTTGATTGAAAATCTTATAAACATCATGCCAACAAGCAATTACCTCTTCTGTAACAAACAGTAGGAAGGGCATAGTTCCTGGTTTGATCTGGAATTTGTTATGCTGTGTGTTTGTTGTTTTGTTGTTGTTATCTTGACAAAGACCTAGAGGCATCTGAGAAGAGGGAAGTGGATGTGCACTGGAGTAAGAAGGTTCCTGAAGGCAGCTACTGAGGCTTTACTGACCAGCCCCACTTCTTGCTTAGTCTCTGCTGCATGAGTGTGGTTGAAAAGTCACCATGTAACCTGTGGCTCCCACCACTATGACTTTTCTGTCCGCCACTATGTCTTCTCTGTTATGATAGACTATTGTAAGTTTAATTTATTTCACTACAATAAAGTGTTTTCAAGATCATTCAAATAGTCAATAGCTAAAAATAATAAATGTTTAACAATTCAGTTATAATATATATACATACATACATATATATACATATATATATGTATATATATATACACACATAGATAGATAGATAGATAGATAGATAGATAGATAGATAGATAGATAGATAGAGTCATCAGAAGAGTCAGAGTGCCACAGAATATGGCATTTAATGTTATTTCATCAATAATGGATCTTTTGACTATGAGACATATCTGCTCCTAAAATTACCCATATTCCAGTTCAAGGAAGGAGATGAGCATCAAAACTTCCAGCTGGAGTTGCTTCAATTGTGGCAAGCTAGCTACTGGGCAAGAAATGTCCTAATTTCATCTGCAGACAGAATACTGTCCCCAAAGGACAAGCATGCAGAAGAGTCAATTGCTAAGCGTTGCAAAGACAGGGTAAGCTAGTCCTTCATAATTCCTGCTTCTCTTCAGTTCTGTGAGATGTTCTGAGCCAGAAGGCTAAAGACACATGTTCCAATATTATAAGGGACATTGGAGACTTTCCAGTCCACTGTCTCTGCCAATTGTATAAGTTTTGGAAGCTGTGCTGTGGGACCATGAAATGTAGCTTGGTTTTTGGTTGAGTTAAGGCTAGAAACCCCGGAGACCCTGAAGGGATACTAGGCATTTTATCTGTTCTTGGGCACCACGCCTCAATCACTAGCTATAGCCTTCCATAGATTTGTGGCCATCAGTCATGAAAGACCCTCCACATGTGGAGGACATGACCTGTAGTCATGAAGGCTAAAGACAGATCTCCATTTAAATGAGGTACATAGAGGCCTAGAGGGCTTAGCCAATAAGCTTTCCTTCACAGACACTCTCCTCCCTCCCCACCTGCAATAGGTATTTAATCTCAGGCCTGCCCTGAGAAGTGGGTTATGATTTTACTCATCCACTTTCCACCATGACAATAAATGCCTTAAAACCATGGACTGCCTCCTTTCAAAGGTATCCACCATGGGGAGCCATGGAGAAGGCCTTCACCTATAAAGCTGCTGTCCACTCTCCCTTAGAAAGACTCTCTGCACTCCCAGCCACAGGCACTACTAAGTCAAGTTCAAACCCACTGCCACCAAGCCAAAGATTCTCCTCATAGGACCAGCCAGTGATCTCCCTTTTTCCCCCTGGCTCTGGGCTAGATCCAACCCGTGGGCCCCCACTCTGTTCTCAGGTCTGGGTGTCCAAGAGCCTGAGAACCAGACAGTCCCAGCCTAATCGCAGGCCTGGGGACTCCCGAACCAGCTACAGCTGTCCTGCACCTCAGACTGTGCTTCCCTACCATGGGAGTGACTTCCCTACAGCCCAACACTCACCAGCAACAGCATGGGGTTAAGTACAGTCATTTTCCATGTTCTGCCTCCCAGTTGGCTAAGCACTTTGGTGGAGCAGACATGGGACCCCAATAACCCTACATTTTGCCTTTGTGCTTCCTGCATACTCAGGTAATATTTAATTCCTTCTTATATCTCTGATGGGGTTGAAGACTGTTAACTGTCTCACAGTTAAACTTATGTTGTTTAACACTGAAGATGTTCTAGATTTAAAAGGATGTTTTTCAGATGGTAATACAGTTAAAATCCAACATGATTAAGATACAGAATTCTAAACTCTTTATGTTAGGATATATGATAGAATACTTTATCTACATTTCCAAATATGATGGGCAGGAAATCACAAGTTTACATCATACCATATAATTTGCATAATAGCTATAATTATGGTCAATTTATATCTGAGAGGAAAAAGCCTTTTACTGGACTAAAAGGGGGAAATGTAGTGGGTTGACTTAATGCTGTTTGGATTCTAATGCTAATTTGGGTCCTTGAAAACTGTTTGCCCCAAAGATAGGTCCACATGTAAGACACTGAGGGATCCTGCCCCCAGTTAATTCTGATTGGTAAATAAAATTGCTAGCAGCCAATAGCTAGGGATAAGAGACATAGGCAAGGTTTAGATTTCTTGTGATTAGGACCACACAGAAAGGCAAAAGGAGCCTCCATGGAAGAGAAAGAGCATGCAGAAGGGAGAAAAAGAACTGTCATGAGGTAGCTGAGCCATAAAAACATGGCCAATTGTAGTTAGGAGCAACCCAGAACATATGGATCACAGAAATTTGTAAGTAGTAACTTAGAGTTATAATAGGAAAGTGGATTTTAACACCATGGAAGATAAACAGGTGTTCCAGCTATTGTGCTGCTTAAGACATATTTAAAAAAATAAAAGCTGTATGTGTGTCTTTTATCAGGGAACACAAATTGTGAAAGGTTGGAAGAAACCCTGAACCAGGATTTTTAAATTTATATTACTACAGTAGACTGTGTCTCTCTGGAGCTGTTAAGTCTGAATAAACCTACTCAGTGAGGTTTGGCTTTGTCAGAATATGTTATCATTGCAAGAAGAAAGCAACTAGGGCTATTCTCTTAAGGAGAATATAGTAGGGATGGAAAAGGTCAGAAAAACAATTTTTTTCTATCTAAAAAGGGAAACAATGTGAATGAGAATGTAGAAAAGTAGAATCTTTGCAAAGTGTCAATGGAAATGGTTCAATCACTGTGTGAATCATTATGACGATGTCTCAGTCATTATGAAGATGTCAGCACCCCATGGCATTATCCTATGGTCCAGTCATTCTCTATAAGTTGTACCCAGAACTACTAAGAGCCGTAATTATAAGAGATATCCATATATTCATGTTGGTAATACCATTATTTGCAGTGGCAATACTGAGAAAGCAATCTGAAGATCCAGAGTGCAATATGATGTTTATAGTAGAATATTATTAATTTCTGAAAAAAAATGAAATTTTCACCGATGTTAAAATAGAGAAAAACTGGAGTGGAAGAAGGGCTTAGCAATTAAGAGCACCAGCTGTTCTTCTAGAAGTCCCAAGTTTGATGCTCAGTGCTCTCATTACAGTTCATAATTGGTAAACTGCAGCAGTTAAAATGCCCAATTCTGGTCTTCAAAAGTAACAATCATACACATATATGTGTAGGCAAACCATACATGAACATACATTACTTTTTTAATTTAAGAAATAGATCAACCTTGAACAAATTATGGCAAAAGAAATGCACTTTATTGTCAAATAATGATGTTTTCATTCATCTTTTTCAATGTGGATAACTTATTATTCTAAATAAGTTACTGCATGTTTTCTATTTTATTCATTTATCTTTATTTCTGTATATGCTTTCAAGTCTCTATTTTACTCAATAGAGCATAATTGAGATTCCATCAGTTTGCCCACATCTGGCCAGTAGAGCTCTTTAAAGCCTGGCCTCTATGCCCATATGACATGTTCCCACCTGCTTTTGAATATTCCACACTTTCTTGCCAAACACAACATTCCTTCTTGTACTTCTGCTAACCCAGCCTTAAAACTAGTTATTTTTCTCCAGGAAACTTGGTTCCTTCCAATGGATGTTAATATGATTTTGAAACCAAGACCAGGTCTAAGTGTATTTGCTCATACTAGAGAAATAAAGCCTAGGTTCCCATATGAAACTGACCTAGGAAACTTGTGTGCACACATACATGCATGCACTACTCTACCAGCACGTACTCCCTTGCCAAGTTCTACATATCAAAAGTTAAGAGTTTATACTAATTATTCAAATTGCCACAAAGCACCACAGCATGCATTTTCCCCATTCCCTTTCCATGTCAAAACCTCACTTCCATGGTAGTAATCACTATGGATACTGGTATTATTCATGGGGGCTTCACGCCACTTCCAGGCACAGCTCCATTATTTCTGCTTGCTGTGGCTCCTGATTCTGACAGAATGTCACTCTGCATTCCCAGTTCCTTCCACCAGCTTCTGCCATTGGTGCTAACTCCCACTCTCAGTTGCCCAGCTTCTGAAAGACTAGATCTTTCTCACTCAGGCCTACCTAATAGGTTCACTGTCCATTTATTCATATAAGAAGGAAGTTATGAAAAAATGGAAGGAGAAAGGAAATGAGGGAGAAACAGAGAAAAAGAGAAGTAGAAACAGAAAATACAGTGCCAAGGACAGAGTCACTCATGTTTTAACGTGATCCATCCAGAACTCCAAAACCAGGAATGACTGACCCCACACCTCACTCTCTCATATACAGTGTTACATCAATATGAAGCTTCTGTTTGTATGTATGCATCTTCTTTATCTGTATCTATCACTGAATGATAGGTCCAATCTAAATTGAATGAGTTTTATCAGCCCATATAGATTGCTATATGTTTTACTAATAAGAAAGTTTCTATTTAAATAAATGACAATATTAAAATGCAGGTTATTTAAATGATGCATATTACCTATAGTTATTTTGCAACTAAGTTATGAGTTTGAAGCCTGGGAGTGATAGTATAATAAACGAAGTTGCCAGTAGTTACACCTACCCTCAGCTTTGCTATTTAAATGTCAATTATGCAATGTTTTCTATGACAGTACAGCTTTCCTGTGTGAGGTCCTTGTTTGCTTTCAGGTCTAGTTTGAGAACACAGGGCCTCCATTGCATTAGTATAATTGTACATGTGAAAATTAGTCATCATCTTGATTGAAAAGATTATCTTCTTGCCTACCTCTTGATAATGTTATACAATCGTTATTTTTGTTTTGTTCCACTAAAAATTATGTAATCTCAAGGATGAATCCAAAATAAATATTTCATGCTGCTATGGTATTTAGCAACCACAATGAACTTGACTAGAGAGATTTAAGAACTGATAGAAAAATACTCAGCATCAATAGAGTCTGAAATTGGATATACTTCAAAGAACTGTTTTAACATCATTAGGTATTACCGTTCAAGTTTTTGATATTTACCAACTATAATTTCTGAAATTTTAATAAGATTTTTAACCTAAAAGTTTTTTAAATTCAAGTAAACTTTGGAAGCATCAGTAAGGGATTGAGTTTGAAGGAAATCATCAATCTCCAGTAATATCTTCAATAGGAAAACACTGTTTCTCTGGGTAGCTTATGCCTATAATAGTCACAATTGTACTTCTTGCCTCTCTTTTTAAATACTGTGAGAACACTTGTCCTGTGCACAGTTCTGGCACATCCTATTCTCTGCTTAATTTTTGCTGATTGATTGTGTGCACAGTGCTGCACACACAGCAAATGGCAAGCTCCTTTTCACCTTACATAGATGATACTATGATACTTTTCACCTTACATAGATGATACTCATAGCCAGTGAGGAATAGCGTCACACCTTTTTTTTCCTTTCCAACAAACTACACGGGTAAACTATATGGCTACTTTTTCTTTTACCTCCAAAACTTTGACTATTCAAGTTATACGGATTGTGTCTTTGGAATAATGTCTTGTCATGCTTAGGATCAGATATGCCATGTTTATTGACACCAACACATACGACACAATTTCCTTTTTGACTCTTAATATAATATGTCATTTTGTGGGTAGATTATTGTTTTCTTTATTCATCTCTCAATAAATACTCAATTTGTTTCATAACATATTAAGTTGAACATACCTATACTATAGAAAATATACCAGAAAGAAACATATAAAAAGAACATACACCAAAGCAATATTCTTGAATTTATGACTTCCAGATCAATTTACATACCTCATATAAATAATTTATTTGGATTTCATTATATGCTCACACAAAATTAAGTTGACCCTAGGACATGAAACAAAAAAAAATAATATAAATCTAGAAATATTCACAAAAGATTTTGAAATAAGGATTCTTAACTTTATACATGTCCTAATTTCTTATAAAGTAAGAATAAAAATGACATACATTTCAATCACAATTTTAAAATCAATTATATGTTTAACTTATATCTTTTGTAAATAGAAATTCAGCAAACCATTTTCATATGTATAAAGAGTATATATATATAGTATATATATATATATATATATATATATATACATACATATGCATACACAATACATCTGCCAAGGTTGGTGTGTAGTCAATACATGTATACACTGTTTTCTTTTTGAAAAATATGTACAAAACACACCTCTGTGTCTTTATACTTTTCCAGAATGACTTTGTTTGACCTAAGTGGTAACAACAGGATTTCTGTTTACAACACATGGATTTTATGAGTGTATAATAATGTACTAAAGGTATCTAATAAGGATAATATATATATATATATATACATATCAGATTATATATATTATATATATTATATATATTATATATATTATATATATTATATATATTATATATATTATATATAATCTGATATATCAGATTATTTGTAGTTGTTTTTCAGTACCAATCTTCTCCTCAGAATGGTCATGAAGACTGAAGGACTTAGAGATTTGACAGGTAGCTGCTGTCCACTTTCATGTCAGTTTCAAAACCTGTCACTATAAATAGTCAATGAAATGTTCAGCCATCTTTTAATATTAAATTTGTATTTACTAAATATTTTTGTTTCTATAAATACTTGTAGTGTGATGAGATAAACCAGCTAATAATAAGTTGTTTGAAAAGATAATATCACCCCATTTTCTCCAGAACAGACCTTATCCACTGTCTCTATCCTTAATTCGAGCACCATTTGAGCAGAGTGCACAGAAGGAGGAGGAGATTGTTTCCGTATTCCATCAATAACTATTTTAAATGCGTTCTCCTTCCTAAGGAATTATGTAGTAAGAATAGTATTTTACTAACTCATGGAGTCTATTTAAACTGTATCCAAAGATATCTGCATCAACTAAAAATACTACACACCCATTGCTTTGATCTTAGTTAATGTAGCTGACTAGGAGAACTTGCTGAAAAGTGGACTAGGTGATGAAAGAAGTCCTTGCCTTCTGTTGTGGTTGGGGAGAAGCCTAAGGTTAGTACTGAAGTCAGGAGAATTGATTGGATAGATTTTTGAGTAATTGTCTTCATAGATCCATTAGAATGTAACCAAGAAAAACAACAAGTATTCCTCTACAGGCAACATTCCAATTACTTCACAAATTACTTCCACTTTTAGTTTTTATCCCTCTTCAATGGATGCAGCAGTGCTGTTTCTGGCCATTTCCTGTGGTGGTTGCTCTATCCAGGGAAGAGAGTAAGAGTTCAAGTTTAATTCCCCCTGCCAGTCATTTAGCAGTGGCGTGTCACAGGGACACTCATGAAGACCTCTGCCAGATATCACACAGAAACATAATATGCTGAATCTAAAGAGTTGTTAATATGATGTGAAAGGACAATTTAACTGAATATTTTAAAACACTTTTAGAATTTAAAGCGCAAGGAGAATAACAAAGGAGAGATTAGAATAACAGGCCATAGACATTATGAAATTTATTTTTTTTTTAAAAATTAAACTTATTTGTGCATTCCAAGCTTTCTAAATTCAAATCGAGTTCAGATTATATCAAAGTTACCTCAAGAAAATGTTTATAATTGTGAGAAGCAGTCTACTTTGTGGCTATGAGGACAAAGGTTTAGAATGTATCAAGAGATTATGCTATTTTACTAAAGTGATAGTTGTAGGTTCTCTTCAAGATCCAGGACTTCATTCACCATGTGTGTTGGCTAAGTGCCTAGGACTATGCAAGATTTTGCTTTTGTTAAGCAGACCTTAAGTCTGACTAGAGAATTGTTGGTTGCATCCAAGTTGAATGCACCATTACTGCTTCTGTAGGGTTATGACAAATTTGCCAATGTTACAGTCCATGGACATCATAGCTTGGTAGAATATCCCCAAAGGCAGTGTTTTCTCAATTCTCTATCCAATACCAAATGGTCATACCTAGAAATATACATAGAAGTAATGTTATACAGATGAGCAGGTTGTGCATAGGAACACACATGTATGTAACAACAATGAATGAATAAAGAGCCCATGAATATGAAACAGAGCAAAAAGTCTTATACGGGAGCATTTGGAGGGAGGAAAATGAAAGGAAATGACATGATTACAATATCAAAAAACAAAAATTTTTTAAAAGATTCATTAAAATTAAAGACTGATGCAACCAAACTGAAAGTATGGATGCACTACCTGCTGACTTTCCGGTTCAACCAAACTGAAAGTGTGGATGCGCTACCTGCTGACTTTCCGGTTCTGCAACTCTAATTAACCAGTCTTATGTAATTGGATTTGATGTCCTATTTTTAGATACCATATGATGCACCTGAAAATAGATATTAACTACACTTTCAAAGCATCTGAACACTTTTGACAGGAAGTTGAAAGGAAAATGATTGAAATCACTCCATACTTCGTAAGGTATTTTGAGGCAACCTAGTTAACATGGTAGCATATTTTTCTAGAGAAAATTGTATTTCCTTTTAAAGATTTAGTATATTGAAGCCATATTTAGATCCTTAGTGACTAACGTTTGTAGGTTTCTATTTTGACTGTCATGGCCTATATGCTACGAATAAGAGTGTTTGACACTATTACAGATGCTATGGTGTGCTTAAAGACAGGAGTCTAGTATGGCTGCCCTCTGAGAGGCCCAATAAGCAGCCAAATGAGTCAGATGCAGATACTTACACCCAACCAATGGACAGAAGCTGGAGACCCCTGGGGTTGAATTAGTAAAAAGCTGGAAGAAGCTGTGGAGGAGGATGAACCCATAGGAAGACCAGCAGTCTCTACTTACCCAGACCCCTGAGATCTCTCTGACCCTGAGCCACCAACCTGGCAGCATACACCAGCTGATTGAAGCCCCTAACACATACAGCAGAGGACTGCCTGGTGTGACCCTAGTGAAAGAAGATGTACCAAACCCTCAAGAGACTTGAGAATCCGGGGAGTGGGGAAGTCTGGTGCGGTGGGGGTCAGGGGTAGGGACACACTCTTGGAGATGGAGGAGGAGGTATTGGTTGAGGAACAGTCAGAGGGTGGACTGGGAGGGGGATGATGACTGGACTGTTAAAAAAGCCTAAATAATAATAATGTTAATAGTTAATAATAATAATAAAGAATGTCTGAATCTCAAAACTCCTAACTTTTCTCTGTTCACTTATATGAATCTTAAAGACTCCAAGCAAGAAAGAATGGATTTAGACGGTTGCTTTTTCCAAGTGAAAGAGGTAAATTGTGTGTGTGTCTGTTTGTATGTTTGTGTGTGTGTGTGTGTGCTTGTCTGTGTCTGTGTGTGTGTTAATGTAGATATTGATTTCACAAATCAAGGGCTGCATTCAAGTGCAGACTATGAGTATTTATGTTTTCTTATCCTCACAGCCAGCAGTGTGGCCGGATCTCTTTCTGGAAGTGGCTGGAGTCACCTGAATCTACTACATTATGCGTGCCATTAGCCATTGTCATATTCAGACAGAGAAATATGGTAAATGAATATTATAATCAAAGCATTCTAGTTCACAGTGAAACATTTAAAGTAAGTGGAAACAAAGTTTCTAAATCATGTTCTAACAAGCACTGTCTGTTCTGATTTCTACTTAGCTTGTGAAATTTTAAAATGAAAAGCAAGACTGTTTACTATTTTAGATTATATTGCTGATAGAATGATAAGTTAGTTAAATTATGCCAATATAGCATATGGTGGGTGTTGAAATTGTTTGATGTGTGTTCTTAATGTTCTTAATAAACTTCTCTGCCTCCTGGGATAAGTTGACTATTATTTATATTGCTCTTGGATGCTCAGAAAGTTTGACATGATTCATCTGGTGAAGATATTTTTTTTCTCCCCACAAGACAAAAGGAAAGAGAAGAAGGAAAATACATATTGTAAGTCAAAGATAAGATTAATTAATAGAAGGGACTCCATATCTTAGGGAAAAATCACAGATAGGATATATGTGTGTGTGTGTGTTTGTGTGTGTGTACATGTGTGTGTGTGTGTGTGTGCTTTTTCATGAGATCTCATAAACAAAACTTTCAATGTAGTTTATTCCTAATGCTATCATTACCTGTATTAAATAAAGACCTTGAGCAGATCAACAGCAATAATTCTCTTGGACTTCCCTTAGGCAGATCTGAGGTTCTCCAAGACAAGGTGAGTATGTGGATGCTCATTTTGAATGGCATTGTATTTATATAGCAGTGGAAAAAAATGGATAGCTTTATAATCAGAGAAAAATACTCACCATAGGACCTCACTATTGACCACAACCAGAAGGTGATGGTCATGGGAAGTGACCTTAATTTTCTTTAATTATAACAAAGTAATGTGTTTTCTTTATCTCTATGGCTGAATTTAACATCTGAGTTGTGCCTGCTGGTTGTGAACTCATTACATGAACCCATGGTGGACCTCTGTTCTTTTCCAAGCATCCTTAGATGAAATCAGCCTGGCTCATGTCCTTGTGTTGGCCTGTCCCTCTACTCCCCCAGTCCTGACCTAATTGTAGAGATTCACAAGTCTTTAGCCTCTCAAGGAAAGGACACATTATCCTCGTTGGTTTGAGCCCACTGGTGATGAGATGGAAGAGGTCTGTTTCTCATCCTCTTTTGCTTCTTGGCAAGGACAGTAACTAAAACTTGCCTGTTGGTACATATTTGGTTCCCCAGCAACATCTTGGCATTGCCAGTGAAGTTCCAGGCTCTTAGTAGGAGTTTAATTGCAACATGAATATCATATATTCTTATTGACTCAAAACAACACAACATTTCTTTTTTTGTGGGTTTGCTGGGCCAGCTGGGGCCATCCATCTACAGGACAATCAAACTTGTTCCAAGGAAAATATGACCCAGAAGCAAACGTGTGTCTGCTATGCTCATGGTGAATAGTAGAAATTCAGAAGACTAGAAACACATCTTCTCTGACCCAATCATATTTCCTCCCATTCTTTGCTACTAAACAAGTCAAAATCCATCTTAAGTCCCTGGAAGGTTGGTCTGAGTAAAGTGTTTACATTACAAATAGGAGGACTTGAGTTCATGTCTCAGAACATTTGTTAAAAAATGCTGTGTGGTGTTGCCCACATGTAATCCTAGTTCTGGAAATGTGAAACAGGCAGAATCCTGGCTCTCTAAGCAAACAGGCTGACTGTAGAGCAAATCTCAGGCCAATATGAAAGAAAATATCTCAAAATACAGTGGATGCTATTCCTTAAGTCAGGCATCCAAAAGCTTACTTCTGACACCAATACACACACATTTGCACACAGATGAACAAACATGCACACACAAGAGAGAGGGGATGGAGGGAGGGAGAGGAGAGAGAGAGAGAGAGAGAGAGAGAGAGAGAGAGAGAGAGAGAGAGAGAGAGAGAGAGAGAGAGAGAGAGAGAGAGAAAGCTGGAGTTATCACAGAGAAAGGAGCCTCCCTTGAGTAAATGCCTCCTTGAGATCCAGCTGTATGCCATTAGTTCAATTAGATCAAGGTTAGGAGGGCCCACTGTGAGTGGTACCATCACTGGGCTGGTAGTCCTGGCTTCTAAGAAAGCAAGCTGAGGGCTGGCGAGAGGGCTCAGTGGGTAAGAGCACTGACTGCTCTGCCTAAGGTCACGAGTTCATAATCCCAGAAACCACATGGTGGCTCACAACCACCCGTAATGAAATCTAATGACCTCTTCTGGTGCATCTGAAGTCAGCAACAGTGTACTTATACATAATAATAAATTTTTTGGCCAGAGCAAGCAGGGACTGAGGGATCTGGGTTGGTCAGAGGGAGCAGAGGTCCTAAAAATTCAATTCCCAGCAACCACATGAAGGCTCACAACCATCTGTATAGCTACAGTGTACTCACATACATAAAACAAATAAATAAATCTTTAAAAAACAAAAAGAAAAGAAAGCAAGCTGAACAAGTCAGGGGAAGAAATCCAGTAAGCAGCACCCCTCCAGGTCCTCTGCATCAGTTCCTGACTCCATTGCTGGTGGGATTGCAAACAGGTACAACCACTCTGGAAATCAGCTTGGCGATTCCTCAGAAAATTGGACATAGTACTTCCTGAGGATCCAGCAATACCACTCCTTGGCATATACCCAGAAGATGCTCCAACATGTAATAAGGACACATGCTCCACTATGTTCATAGCAGCCTTATTTATAATAGCCAGAGCTGGAAAGAACCCAGATATCCCTCAACAGAGGAATGGATACAGAAAATGTGGAACATTTGCACAATGGAGTACTATTTGGCTATTAAAAACAATGAATTTATGAAATTCTTAGGCAAATGAATGGATCTAGAGGCTATCATCCTGAGTGAGGTAACCCAATCACAAAAGAACACACAGGGTACACACTCACTGATAAGTGGATATTAGCCCAGAAGCTCAGAATACCCAAGATACGATTCACAAAACACATGAAACTCAAGAAGAAGGAAGGCACATTGTTTTTAAAATCAGGGTCTCTCCCTCTACGGGGCCATGCCAGTTCCACTAGGCTTGCCAGCAAACTATCCCCACCATCAGTGCTGGAATTATAAATCTGCACTGTTGTACTAAGCTTTTAACTATGGGTTTGGGGGACTGAAATCAAATAAGCATGCTTTTGTAGAAGGCACTTTTCCTATTAAGCTATATTCCCAGTCAATAGGTTTCCACTGTAATCTCATTTGCCTTTCTCTGCTCAAGCAGGGTGTGTTCCAGGACTGTGGAAATAATTATATCTGCTAATTCTTTTATCTCTTAATTATTTTATCTACATCATGTTATCATACCACTATACATCTCGTAATAGTTCATTTCAATTAGGTATTCTCTTCCAATGATAGTAAGAATTTTAAAATGTATAATAAGTTTTCCTAACTATTACATATGTAACATTAAGGAAATAAGAAAGTTCCCCTCAGATACATAGCATATTTAATACTGGTATATTAAAGTACCAGCTATGGTTAAAGCATCATACAAAAAAAATACGGAAGCTCTTTGAATTCCTCTTGAACCAGTGGGTACTGGATATAAAATCTTATGATATGTTAAGAGGAAAATCTGTTTAGATTCTAGTAAATCTGTCAAACAATAAATCTATTCTTCATTTTATTTTCATTCCTTTTTTGGTTTATTCATTATGCTTCATTTTCAAAGAAACAATCATGTGGATTTAGGACCTTCTTTGATATTATATTTTTAGGTAATGTCATTTAAATTCTGCTGTTGAATGTATTTTTAATACTTTTACCCTTGTCTTAATAGTCCCAAGTTTAGGACCTATCCAAATTACTACTTGAAATCAAATGAGTTTCCATTTGTGTGTTTATTACTTTCATTGTGCATAGGAACAACATGGAAATCAAGTGTCATGCAACACTAAAGGCCCCCAGATTCAGAACCTGGACATTGTTTTTTGCTTCTTTGATACGTGGCAGGGAACGACTTATGATGGCATTCAGGAAAACAAACAGCAATACAACCTTGCTTCTCTAACTCCTTTAGAATTTTTCAAATAAATCTGTAATGACAACAGCAACAGAAACTTTTGAATGTCTTGAGAGGAACTCAGAACACTTTATAGGCATAACCAGCAACGAAGCACTTGCAATGAGAGGCAGATGCTGTGCTTCATGTCAAACTGAAAATTGTGCAAAGGACATTATGGAAAAGTTAAAGAGGATTAATGTGGTTTTTTATGCTTAGGGTTGGCAACAGATTAACAAATTCTTTATTCAATCTCTAAGTGTTTGGTCAAAATCAACTTCCTTAAAATGCATCAAGTTATCTTTTTGCACTTGTAACAAATGAAATTCTGATATCAGACAAAAGTAGCAAATTTGGGAGTATTTTATAAAATAGAGCAGTATTCATAATCAAAGGCACAACAAGCTCAAGTAGCAAATGTGATTTTATGTTCATCTTTTCTCATATCCTGTCATAACTCATGCCTGAAAAGTTTGACCCATAGAAGTTTATTCTTATCCAAAATAAATTTGCATTTGTTGCTAAATTTTGAGTCTAGCTAAGATCTTTTTTTTTTTTTTAAAGATTTATTTATTATATGTAAGTACACTGTAGCTGTCTTCAGACACTCCAGAAGAGGTCGCCAGATCTCGTTGCGGGTGGTTGTGAGCCACCATGTGGTTGCTGGGATTTGAACTCTGGACCTTCAGAAGAGCAGTCGGGTGCTCTTACCCACTGAGCCATCTCACCAGCCCTCTAGCTAAGATCTTGTTAAAACAACTAAGATTCCTGATGTGATGTGATAGCAAATGATGTTTCAGTTTAATATTATTGAGGTAACCTTAAAAGTGATGTTATAGCAAAGTGTACAGCAGGATATAAATAAAAAAATAAAGCTTATCAGGAAGAATTAAATATAGTCAATGTACAGAATATTAATAGTTTATAAATAAACAGCAGAATCAAAATTATCCACAAATGATGGTTGGCTCTGAATTTTAGGTCTTCAGAAATACTGCATGCTTAATGCATGGATCAATATCAATAGATTCAGAAATGATGCAAAAATGTTGGTTAAGTTATTAAGCAATTTGAAGTAAATGTTACATTATTATATGATAACACAGAAAATCAATATTCATAATTACTGAGCAGGCTGGTAATCTCCATGAAAAACAAAATCTTTCTGAGAGAGAAGATAACACAATGTATGCAGTTCTCAAAGCTGACAGTTCTATGAGACAAAACAAAGTAATATTTGAACCTAATTCAAATAAAATACAAAATTTCATGTTCAGCTCATGGTGATGTAAACAGATGAAGTGAGGGACTAAAGTAGTACATGAGAGAAAGAAATGCCAAATTTGTACAGAATAACTAAAAATAAAGAGTGTAATTGCTGACTGCAAACATTCCTGTAGTGTAGGCTGCACATAAGAATCCCTTTTTTATTAGGTATTTATTTCATTTACATTTCCAATGCTATCCCAAAAGTTCCTCACCTGCTCCCCCACCCACTCCCACTTCTTGGCCCTGTCGTTCCCCTGTACTGAAGCATATAAAGTTTGCAAGTCCAATGGGCCTGTCTTCCCAGTGATGGCCGACTAGGCCATCTTCTGATACATATGCAGCTAGAGACACGAGCTCCAGGGGGTACTGGTTAGTTCATAGTGTTGTTCCACCTATAGGGTTGCAGACCCCTTTAGCTCCTTGGGTACTTTCTCTAGCTCCTCCATTGGGGCCCTGTGATCCATCCAATAGCTGACTGTGGGCATCCACTTCGGTGTTTGCTAGGCCCCAGCATAGCCTATAGTAGTACATTCCATTATAACCTTTAAAATGGCTGTTAGAGTTAGTTTGCCCTCACAATTTCCCTCTTTAACATTACCCTCCCAACTCCCTCCCAGACAAGTACTCATATTGTTGTTTACCATTAATCTCTTTATATTATCATGCTCTTTGTCCCTTCCTTGGAATATCACCTCCTTAGCCATTTACTAGCTCAATATCTGTTGGTTTTCTGACTGAAAAGCACATATAAAAAGCTTGAGATCTAAATCCACACATGAGAGCTCCACCCATATATCTTCAACCTTCCAAGTTTTTTTTAACAGCTGAATAATTTTCCAGTGTGCATATATACAAGATTTCAATTATTCATTCACCAATTAATGAACACCTATGCTCTCTCTAACTTCTGGTTGTTACAAATAGAGCAGCAATGAACTTGTTTAAGCAAAGGTCTTTGCCTAAGATGTAGAATCTTGGTGCCGAATCCCAAGAATAGTATAGCTGGACCTTCTGGCACAGGAACTTCCAAACTGATTTCCACGGGGACTGTACCAGTTGACACTCACAATCCCAAGAAGTAAGTTTTCCCATTTTTCTGCATCCTCATCAACATGTGCTGTTTGTTATTTATGTCATTGATCTTGGCCATTATGACTGGAATAAGATGAAATGTCAAAGTAGTTTTCTTAATTTGCATTTCCCTAGTGACTTAAGAGTTTTGAATATTTTAATATGGTTTCTATGCCATTTTATCTATCTATCTATCTATCTATCTATCTATCTATCTATCTATCTATCTATCTATCTATCTATCTATGTATTTAATTATTTTACATCCCTAATGCACCCCCTCCCTCTTTTCCTCCCAACACCCCTCGAGCCCCCTTCTCCCATTTTCTCATTTTTATGACATCTTTTGTAAACTATATACTCACTCTAGACTCCAGTTCTTAATTAGGTTGTTAGTTTTCTTGATGCTCAGTATTTTAATTCTGTGTACATTTCTATAAACTAACCTTCCATAAGATGCATAGCTGGCAAATATTTTCCCTTTATGGAGATTGCTGGGATTTTTTTTTCTCCCAGACATCACAAACAATTTTTAAGGCTGTTTCTAGTTCCATCCATTTGCCTACAAAGTTCATGAAATCATTGTTTATAGTAGCTAAATAGTATTCCATTCTGTCAATGTATCAAATTTTCTGTCTCCATTCTTCTGCTGAGGGAAATCTGGATTGTTTCCCGCTTCCAGCTATTATACATAAGGGTACTATAAATATATCCTTATTATATGTTGGAGCATCTTTTGGGTATAAACTCAGTAGTGGTATAGCTGAGTCTTCAGGTAGAACTATTTCCAACTTTCTGAGGAACAAACAGATTGATTTCCAAAGTAGTTGTACCATCATGCAATCCCACCAGCAATGGAGGAGTGTTCCTCTTTCTCTACATCCTTGCCAGCATCTGCTGTCACCTGAGTTTTTTATCTTAATTGTTCTGATTGTTGTAAGGTGGACTCTCGGTCATTGTGATTTGCATTTACCTGATGACTAAGGATGTTGAGCATTTCTGTAGGTGCTTCTTGGGCATTCAAGATTTCTCTGTTGATAAATCTTTCTTTATCTCTGAACTCCATTTCTAAATTGAGTTATTTGGTTTTCTTTAGTCTAATATCTTAAATTCGTTGTATATTTTGGATATTAACCCTTTACCAGGTATATATCTTTTCCCAATCTGCAGGTTGCTGTTTTGTCCTACTGACAGTGTCCTTTGCCTTACAGAAACTTTTCAGTTTCATGAGGTCCCACTTGTTTATTGTTATCTAAGAGCATAAGCCATGTTCTGTTCAGGAAAATTCCCCCTGTGCCCATGTGTTCAAGGCTGTTCCCAACTTTCTCTTTTATTGGTTTCAATGTATCTTGCTTTGTGTGGAGGTCCCTGATCCACTTGGACTTGAGCTTTGTACAATGAGATAAAAACGGTTCAATTTTCATTCTTCTACATGAATACTGCCAGTTAGACCAGAACCATTTGTTGAAAAAAAATGTTTTCTTTATTCCACTCTATGACTTCGGCTTCTTTGGCAAAGACCAAGTAATATAGTTGTGTAATTGCTTTTTATTTTCAGGTCTTCAATTCTATTCCATTGATCAATCTGTCTGTTTCTGTATCTATACCATACAGATTTTATCACTGTTACTCTGTAGTACAGCTTGAGGTTAGTGAATCACACCCAGAAGTTCTTTAGTTCTTTTTTTCTTCCTTCCTTCCTTCCTTCCTTCCTTCCTTCCTTCCTTCCTTCCTTCCTTCCTTCCTTCCTTTTTTCCTTCCTTCCTTTTCTTTCTTTCTTTCTTTCTTCCTTTCTTTTTCTTTTCTTTCTTTCTTTCTTTCTTTCTTTCTTTCTTTCTTTCTTTCTTTCTTTCTTCAGTGACTTGTAGTTCAACTCACAGACCATATGAAGCTTAGCAAGAAGGAAAGCCAAAGTGTGAATCTTTCAAACCCACTTAGAAGGGGGAATAAAATAATCATGGGATGCAGAGGGAGGGAGGAACCTGGGTGGGCGAGGGGAGGGGTGAAAAAAGAAGGGCAGGTGCAGGTATGGGAAGAGGCAGGAGAACATTTCAGAGGGCCAGGAGCATGAATTGAAATAAGTAGCAGTGTGTGGGGGGGTGAGGAACAGGGGAAAGAACCACTAGGAAGTCCCAGAAGCCAGGGAAATATGCAGAATCGATAAAAATATGCAGCTTTGGGGTGTTGGAGCATAGGGAACCTCTAGAAAGCTCCAGAGACCTGGGATGTGAGAGGCTCCCAGGATCCAACGGGGATGTCATTAGTCGAAATACCCAACAGCAAGGAAATATTTCCTGGAGAGACTACCTACAGTAGATAGACAGGGCCCCCAGTAGAGAGATGGAGCCACCTACCTATCTAAAAATTTTTAACCCAGAATTGTCCCAGATTAAAGGAAATACAGGGAGAAAAATGGAGCAGAGATTGAAGGATAGGCCATCCAGAGACTGCCCCACTGTGTGATTCATTCCATCAGAAGACACCAAACCCAGACACTATTGCTGATGCCAAGATGAGCTTGCAGACAGGAGCCTGGCATGGCTGTCCTCGGAGGGGCTCTGCCAGCACCTGACTAAGATAGATGCAGATACAGCCAACCATTGGACTAAGCCAAGGGACCTCAATGGAAGAGTTAGGGGAAGGAATAAAGGAGCTGAGGGGACTGCAAACCCCTAGGAAGAACAATAGTGTCAACTAAGCAGACATCTCAGCTCCCAGGGACTAAACCATCAATGAAAGCATATAAACGGGCCAGTCCATGACTCCAACTAAATATGTAGCAGATAATTGCCTTATCTGGCATCAGTGGGAGGGGAGGTGCTTGGTCCTGTTGAGGATTGATACCCCAGGAAAAGGGGATGCTACAGGGGTGAGGCAAGAGTGGGTAGGTAGGTGGGAGAGCACCTTCTTTGAGGCAAAGGAGAGGGGTATGGGGTGGGGGGTTCATTGAGGGGACTAGTAAGGGGGATACAATTTGACATGTAAACAAAACATAACTAATAAAAATACTATTTTTCATCTATTCTTATTCTTATTATTTTGTTATTTTATTATTTTTAACAGTAACTTTATTCTGGATTTAAAAATTCAATGGTACCCCCTTTCACCTTATTATTTATGTGTATGAATAAGAAACATGTTTCAAATATTTATTTTATAAAAGCCAGTTTTATGTACTTCTTTGAAATCAACATAACTGCCTTATCTTCTGTTAAGCCAGTATCCTCAGATTTAATGAAACTTGTCAGAACATGCACTCAAGAATTTCACATTTAATAACATTATAAATTTCTTTCTGGCACTAATTCTACTTTTGACAAGTTATAATAAATCAAATTTGTGTTCTTTTTCATTAAATCAGATGAAGCAAAGAAATGACAAGTGTGAACATAGAACTAAAAGAAATTTAAGTTATTTCCA
Source organism: Mus caroli (assembly GCF_978045245.1). Classification (NCBI taxonomy): domain Eukaryota; kingdom Metazoa; phylum Chordata; class Mammalia; order Rodentia; family Muridae; genus Mus; species Mus caroli. The sequence goes on from NW_028227272.1 coordinate 83,392,552, forward strand.
TATTTGTTTGTCTTGATTTTAGGTGTCACCAAAAGACTAAATACAGCAAAATAAAATCGAACTCCTCAATAACTGGCTTATCCTTAAGTCTCCCATGTTATCTTGAAAGCTTTGATTTAGAAGTTCTGGCATGTCTCAAAATCAAATTCTTCTTTTAATGTTACTATTTATTAAACTATTATCAAAAGAAATGAAATTATATAGCATCAGTTTGACTGTTCTTACACATGATAAACTTCTGCCTTCAATATAACCACCTTCACTTGTAGCTCTGCTATATACCTATATTCTTTTAGAAACTTCTTCTCATCTCCAGCTATTGAAACATATCCTTTGTCATATATTTCTATTACTTGTATGTTCTCAGTTCTTTTACATGATCTTCCTATGGTCTTTTAATGTCCTGACCATGGATGACTGAGCTCTGAGCCAGAGTACCTGACTGACTGCCATTTAAGAGATAGCAATAGTTTAATTCTTCTCATCTCTTATTTCACCTGTTATTTAGATAAATGTCATTTCTTTGTATAAAGCAAAGGAAAATAACATATGACCACAATATGCTTCTGTTTTAGCAAAATTTGAATGGAATCTTCATGCTATGACTTGACTGAATTATGCCTCACTCTATATAGACAAATATGTACAAAAGCAACATTGTCCTTGCAGATTAGCACTGATCAGAGTTTCTAAGATAAGAGCATAAAATGAATAGAATTCACTGCATAGTCCTAAAAGTTTACAGGAAAAGTTACCTACACCTTATAAAAAGGAATGCTTTATTTCCTCTGTCCCAGTCTTGAGTTTAGCCCTTCCCCTTCAGTTGGATGGTCCCTTAATTGTTTCATTTACTATTTACCTATGGAATAGCTGATTCTGGACAATTTGGGTTTTTCAAAGTGCTTATTGGGAAACAGAAAGAGAACATTCAAGAGATAAAAATTGGCTCTATGAATTTTGAGTCACTGTTTGACTCTTCCTTCAGAGCAGACCTCTTTATTGTTTGTTGATAAGCACTTCAGCTGGATTTGGGTGAAGCAATATGTACACAAGTTCTTATTCTAGGATACTGATTTTTCAGACACCCTGGCTCCAAGGTCCCAAATTATGCTACCAAAAGATATAAAGAGCTCTTCATTACAGCTGCAAATTAGGATCCCACATGACAACATTTCTTCTCTAAATATGAATTTAGACTGTGCATTGGTTGATTATATTTATTGTAACTCAGCAAAAAGCATTGTGTGTGTGGTCTTAGTCTCAGTCAAGCATTTACTGAAAAGAAAGCAAAGTACTGTGATGTTAACACTTCTGAGTGTTGCTAACATTTACTGTAGTATGCATATCTGAAAGATCCCTAAGTCTACTGATCCTACAAAGAAAATGCATCTCATAAAAATCAACAGAAATAGATCAAGTTTGTATTTTCATCTTTGAATACAAATAGATCTCAGGCTTGAACAAGCGGCTTATACTATTGCCATGTTTGTTCTTAGATATGCGTCATGTGTGCAGTGATGTTTACAGCTAACGGCCAGCAATAGATGTTTTGATATGTTGCATATTACTAAACTGCTTGAGTCATCATTCTGAATATCATACATTACAGTTGTACAGAAGATGATGTAGATTTATGCAGAGCTGGAACGAAGGTGAAACTTGTACTAAATCCATCTTGGCTATCATTGATCCATAGCACAGGCACTGAAACATAAAACAAAATAAAACAAAACAAAACAAAACAAAACAAAACAAAACAAAAAAACAAGCATCCATTTCTCTCTTCCATCCTTTAGTGTTTAGTCATTCGAAATAGATCATCAATTCATTTACTTATTAATAAATGCTGACATAGTTTCATTAAAATATCATAAGTTAGAACTTAGAGTCTCTATTAAGGATAAAAGGATGGACTGGCTACTCCAAGGAAAATGGGTATTAAATATAGGTGGAGTCACTTACTGACATGAATGCAGTAACATTGTAACTAGCAACAGATGAAAATCAGCATAGTAAAAGTTAAGTTCAATACCATTCTTTGTTGGACAGCAGCTTTTTATTTAAACTGAACCACCCTCTCCTGAAGGGAGTTGGGAGAATTATCAGTTTCAGAATTCCTAATGCACGTGAAACTTATAAGGTTCATGGAGCCCTTCCCTGAAGTTTTATAAGTAGTAAAGAAATACTTAGTAGAGAAGACTCTTGTGGGAGAACATATAAACTGAACCTAGAATGCTATTATTCAGTGTTTCTGAGTAATCTTTGCTGGGGTAAACTTTCCACGGGGTCTTTCATGTTCCCGTAAGTAACTCGACTTCATCAACCTAGACTGGAGTAGACATATTAATTTTCTCGGTCATTTTCTGCTGTTTGGGATCAATAGAGATTTTTTTCCGTGTCCCCCAAGGAAAAGTCTCACAACAGAAACCTAAAATCGGGTTCCTAATGTCTATTTCATAAAGGAGGGCTCATGGGCAATAACCTCATTTCTTTATTCTCAGGACGGTAGCAACTCTCTTATTCTCTGGTCATGAACAGAGCAATGATACTGAAGTGTCCAGGATGTCCTGGAAGCAGTTCTCCCTTTTTCTAGCTTCTGCCAAAAGAAAGAGCTGTTACAAATCGAGAGCCAAGCCAAATTTTCGACAAGGCCAAAATTGAAAATATATACAATCATCATTATTTAGAGCAAAGAAAATGTTTTACACATAAAACCCAAAGAGACAAGAAAAACTTTCTCCACATCAAATGATTTAATTTAATAAAAATGTCAGCATTAACAAATGGTCAAAGAATACAAAGCTAAGGAACTAAAATATCTTGGGTCACTTTTAAGTGCTCTGTTAGGTTTAGACAGTTTTTCATCAAAAATTGCTTTAAAATATTAATTTTATATTGCTTCCCTCACAAATGATGTAGTAGCTCTCCATGACTGCTCTGACAAAACACAGTAGACTGAGAAATAAACTGTTGTATGGCTCTAGATATTGTCAAGATCGGATCTCCCTGAAGGCCATTGAGGAAGTGTCTCCTCTATAAAGGTTTTAGTGGTTAGTGCAGGATCTGAGGGTACATCTCTAGTATGACTCTCTTCTAGCTAGGTTCTATGATGTTCTGAGGGCTGTGAGGACATTTTTATTATAAGCATAAACCTTACATGTATTCTGGAGTTTCTTCTTTATGTTTGGTACTCTGCCAATGTTTTATCACCCCACATAATATTTTACAAAAGTGTCAGTGCCCAGATCTCTCTGTCTTACACGGACACCCTTCATATTGGATAACAAGCCTACTCTATCTCCCAATAAACTCATACTATGATGTTAGTATTTTAACATTTGATAGATAAATATAGTGAACCTATAATGAATTATGTGTGTTTATTTGGATATTATATGTACGTTTATAGTATATACTTTAATGGATAATTTATTGCATTGAATATTTACTAAATCATAATCTGGCAACTCAGGAAAATTAAGTCATTCTATGTTAGTATAAGGACCTATAACCTCACAATGTACAAACTCAGATTTGCATCCCATACTAAGGTCTCCATCTCTTCTGTAGCCCCCCCACCCAGACCCCAACAAAATGGACTCTGATGAATTTTCATTGGAATGAAGGAAGTTTCACCATCTTTTGTTTTAAAGCCTATTTGTGTATTTGGCTTATTGTATATTATTCATATTCTCTGGCCCTAAGATATAATTTCTTTTTGTTTCTCTTTGGTTTTGCTCTTTGAAGACTTTCCAGCTGTGAAGAGTGTTGTGGGTTAACAAGAGAAAGACGAAATTAAAGGAAGTTAGTGGTTTGGCAAGTTTAAACCATTTAGAAGTATCACTGCCGAAGCATCTTTCTACTACCATGCTCTGACTTGTTTTGACATCCTTTGTTATCTCAGGAGCAGCCAGCAGGTACTCATCTAGTAGGTCTATCCATTATAGGAAACACAAGGAAGACATGTCTTTACTTCAGGGTGCTGCACATTTGCTGAGAATGAGTTAGGTAATGAAAGCACAAGTTAAGTTCAGCTCATACTGCATATAGGCAGCTACAGGAGCAAGGAGAACAGTAGAACAGGTATTTTCTTATTTTTTAATCTGCATAATGAAGACTTAGTTTCCATGGCAATTATGAGTTCATATCCACAGTAATAAACTGTTAAACCCAAATTCTACTTTTATTCAAACTTCCAGTAAGCTGTCCTTTCATTGAACATTCTTAAATGCCCCATTAAAGGCATGCTGAATTTGTTTTGGAATAGATCTTGGTTAAAATAAAGGAATGGCCAAATTATCAACTTTCCTGTTGAGTATCATGAATAAGTAATAATAATGATTAAAGTCATTAAATACATGGGAAAACTGAACATCTATGTGTCATTTCTTTTCATGTTGAAGAAAGTTCATATATTTGTTATATTTAGGAATATTTATTTTCATAATATTGATGAAATATATTTATTATTTCTAAGGTATACTGATGTACTTAGATAGATAGATAGATAGATAGATAGATAGATAGATAGATAGACAGACAGACAGACAGACATGATGATTGATTGACTGATAATGGATGGAAGATAGATACCCAAAATCGTGGACTATTTCCTGTATCTCTTTGGAAGAATTTTATCTTTAGTCTGATTGTTGTTTCCTACGTTTCTTATGCAGTTTTGTTCTTTGTAAAACTTTTCCAGGGGACACTCAACATGTTCACCCCAGTAAGGGAACTCAACAAAGCAAAGTAAAAATTACCCCAGAGTCAAATTTGGGGAGCCAATGAGTCTTTGTTTTGTTACTAACAGGAGTATGGGTGAGAGGTTACAGGACTAGGGATGCATCTAGAAAGAAAGATGTATCCCTGAAAAGTACCCCCAACCCAATGGACACCTGGAAAGCCGACTCCCTAGACCCCTCTGCAGGACTGAATAGCAATTCAGTGGTTCCTAGAGACAGCCTTTCTCCAGTCTGAGTCTCTTCCCTAGCAGTTGGTTACAACTTTTGTGTATCACTGGTGAGGTGCAGCCAAGAATCTTCCAAGTTTCAACTTTCTCAGATATGTCCCCTGTGTTTACACACAGCATTCCATGAGCCTCTTTCTGGGAGAAAATGTTTCCATGCAGAAGAAATTGTGCTATAGTATGTTTACTGCTTCATCTGGAGACTCTCTTAGGCATTGTCTGTTGACTGCCCTGTGTTCATTCCAACAGTGCACACTATGCACCGTGGGACTTGTTTATTTGGTTGATCCCATAGCAATCAGTCTAAGGAATAAACTCAGTCAGCTACAGTAAAATTATTTTTCCTCCACTTCTTATAACTGGTTCAAAATTACATACACACCCTGAGTGATTCTCATCAGATTTAAGCTAATCTGTGGAAAGGCAAAACCTATAACACCACCAATAGATAAAATTACTATGTCCTTTTAGTCTCTGGTATTGTAAATATAAACTATCTGCTAGTCTCATTCGGATTCCAAATTTCTAGAGATTTCTTTATCCTAAGTAGAGCCCAGCTCTCCTATCATCGTAATAGCTGATACTTTAGTCATTTGGAAGAAACAAAAAAAAATCCAAAATTAATCCCTGGTGTTTTGTGATAGTGTGGCTTGAAATTTCTACCAGATTCCAATGTTGTACTTATACAGTTTCCTACAAGTACAGTTTGTTCTTCAAATCCTACTCCTACTCACTAGTCTCCTTTATTTTCTCAGTTTCAGTTCCTCCTGATTCTTCACTTTATTATAAACATCTTCCTGTGTTTTGTTTTGTGTCCATCTTTATCATCATTCTTGGTGTGTTCTGCCTATTTGGAAACCTAAATTTAACATGTGACACTTCATTAGAGATGAATTTCCTCCAATTAGACTTACTGATACACCCTAAATCCAGCTTTTCTGAGATGCATCCTTCTTATTATCTCACAACTAACATTCTATATCAGGCACCAGCCCCCTAGCAGGACCCAGGACCAGGCAAATTCTACATTCTTCCACTGTCCATTCAATTGAGCTCATTCCTCTTCATTTTATCATGGTGTTTTGCAGAATATGCAATGTATCAGGTAATCTGATGTAGGTATGTGGTTGTGTGTATGCACATATGTCTACCTGTGACTATGTGTACAAGCTTAATAATTTTTAAAGAACCCATCCAAGAGGGATTAAGTTTTCTGCTTAAGTTGTTTTAGCTCCATGAATTTATTTTCATTGCATCTGCACTTGAAATAACTTAAGTTTCTTCTGTAATGTTAAATTAAATTATATTTTATTGGTTTCAACCATGGTATCTTTCTCTGTTTGTTTACATTATTAATGTCAGCCTTCAAAGAGATCTGGGGATATTAATTGGAGTTAATTATGCAGATTTGACCACCCATGCAATTGTTTATTTCTTCAAATATATTACTTTGCTACTGTAAAAAGTGGAGCCAAACTATTCTGATTCAAGATTAAAGGACTGCGTAGCATCTAGCATCCTGTGGGGTTAGCATGGTAGATCAAAGGAATCTACAAGATGTGTTATAGCCCATTTCTAATTATAGAACCAATGCTTTGCAATGTGGCTCCCACTGCTTTAGGTGGTTGAACTGTTTAAAGAATACAGTGTCTCTGTGCTTCTGCCTAAGATTTCATTCTCAGTAAGGGGAAAGAATGAGCCTTCTATTCCTGAAAGTTTAAGACAGTTATCTCAAAGGTAGTTACTAAAACATATATATATATATATATGTGTGTGTGTGTGTGTGTGTGTGTGTGCTTGTTCACAATCCAGTGCTCAATACAATATTTATTGCTTGATCTCTCTGCATTCTCTTTTTGTAAAAATTCCATGCTTATATATCCAATTGTCATGTGTCTTAACTTTTCTATATTCCATCAGTTGTAACTCATCAAATAAATCACATGACTTTTCTCTCTCTGTAGCCCTGCTGTTTCCTTACTTTCTCTATGGAATACATCTGTTCACCCCATTTTATCCACCAATGTCACTTACTTTACTGATACAAGAATAAATGAGACTTCCTAAGGAACATCCCTGTACCTCCCTTCTTAAACCTTACCCATGTGTTTTAGGTTATTTTTGTTTGTTTTTCAGTTTTGGGAGAAGGATTTTCTTCTGGAATCATGATGGCTTAAAATTTACAGAAACCACCTTGCCTTAGTAAGCTTAGTGCTGAAGTGGGTATGGTACTTTTGTTTTGGCTTTGTTTTTTTGGTTTGTCTGTTTTACTTTGCTGTTGCTAAGTAATTATCGAAGGGCCTTCTACATTCTAATCACAGACCCTCTATTGCCCTTAATCGTATGCTTTGGGTGTTCATTTTTTCCAAGAATCTAATTTTCCTCAAAATACACCATGATTTGCGATTAACTTCATTACTGCCTTAAACTACATTATATAGTTTTATTCTATAACAAAAGTCCCATTACAGCAACTCTAGTTGTTTGGGGACCTCTGAGGTCTAAAGGAACCTTTGTTCTCAGCTGAGAGATAACAAGGCTAAGCCCAGAGGTGTGTGGGGTAGTTCCCATTTTGAGTGAGATTCAAGCATCCTCCCTTGGACCCTCCAGGAAACAACACAAAGGGGGAAGGCAGAGCCAGTGAGAGAAGGCTGAGAGAGATAAATCAGAAGTGGGATCAGGGTGGGGCACAGCTCTAGGATGTGCCAGACACACGGATGTGGGAGGTTTCAAGGAGTCTATGAAGATGACTCTAGCTGAGACTTCTAGCTATGGGGGTATGCCTGCTTTTTGACCCCATTCCCCTAACTGGGCTGCTTTGTCTGGCCTCAGTGGGAGAGGAAGAGCCTAGTCCTACAGTGATTTGATGTGCCAAGGTGGGTTGGTACCCAGAGAGGCCTCCTCCTTCTCAGAGGCAAGGAGGTGGAGGGGGGGAGGGAAAAGGGCTGTGTGAGGGGATGACTAGGAGGAGAGGTGCTGCAATCCAGATTAAAGATGAATAAATAAATATATTAATGGGGAAAAGATGGGGTAATAATGGCTCAGACAAAGAAATGGTCAGAAAATGGGAGAAATAGCTGGGACCTTCATAAGCCATGAAATCAGAAAACCCAAAGCTCTAGGGACAGTTACTAACAGATACACTCTGTGTTCATGAAGTTCTTTCTCTTTGAAAAGCATAATTTTGCAGTTCCTTGCCTTTTTGTCTCCCTCTTTCAGCCAGTCTGCCTATCCCTCATTTAATCCCCATCTCTAATAGACTTCAGTGATGCCTTCTTACAACATCTAATTTAAAATATACTTTTTTCCCTGCCAGGCCAAGAATCTGGAAGGAACTCAAAGTCCTGCTCCTCTCTCTTACTCTTATAATTCACATTTTAAAAACCCTTGTAGTAATGGTATTTTTTTTTAAATGCCTGCTGGGACAGGAGAAAGATACTCAGCAATTTCTACCCATATAGCTCAAAGCACCATCTTATGATATGGACGGCACTTCTCTAAATGAAGTTTGGTCTGCATCCTGATCTTTCAGTTCTGGGGTGTGGAGACAACACTTCACCCCTGCACTACTAATCTTCTACTTCACCTCAGTTTTCATATGTTGCAAAATTGTAGTACAAGTTAAGGGACTTCTGACATTGTAGTCTTTCCATACAAAGTAAGCTCGAACAAAGATGAGAGAAACGCCATGAAGGCAATCAAATTGTTACCTACTCCTCAATAATCACCAACATTTTACAAATCTCTCTAGGCCAGTGGCATTCCGTAGACTCTAGCGAACACACATGAGAGCATGAGAATTCTCACTGTACCATTCAATGAAAATTCTTTCCTAGAGTATAGTAAAACCATGATAATTAAGGACCCTTATAAACATATTACTAATCATGTAGAGACTCACAATTAAGAAATAATTAATGCTGTCATTATGGGATGATTACCCCCTGTCTTTGTGACATTCTTTCTGTTCTTGCCTTTATTGATGCACCTATCATTGCAAACGTTCCTTTCTACCCAAAATAGTACAATATTATAGTGGTACAAATTATCTATTGCAGCTAAAGTCTCCACTGAAAATATGTTTCCTCCAATAATGATGCCTCATGGCCTAATGAAATTTCATAAAGCTATTTGAGGATATATATATATATATATATATATATATATATATGTATATATATGAGGATATATATATATACATATATGTATGTGAAATCTATGAAAGAGTAATGATCACATGTTACTACAATGAATAGAATGTATTCTATTAATTCATCTATTAATTGATGCATTTTATATTTTTGAAATAGAATATCAACCTTTCCACATAGTGTCATAGTAGGTGCAGCACAATTGGTTTATTTGTTTCAGTCATAAACAAAGAGATAAATATTTTAAAAACTGTCAAATGACACTTTTCTTTAACTTGGTAGATCTCACTAAATTAGTGATTTATGGTTGCAAAAAAAAAATCAAGTTTTACATCTTTTTTTTTGTGTGTGTGGCAATAGAATAGTCCTCTATTTTTTGTTTTTCTTGTCTCATATCAGGTAGCTCTTCTGATATGAGAAAGAAATTTTGGGTTTTCCCTTAACAAGCACGTGCAGGTTTAGAGAAGGAGAGAGCCATGCTCCAAGCCCAAAGCCAGCTTTTAATCTCTCTCTTTTTTTTTTGGATTTTTTATTAGATATTGTCTTTGTATATATTTCAAATGCTATCCCGAAAGTTCCCTATAACCTCCTGCTGCCCTGCTCCCCTACCCACCCACTCCCACTTCTTGGCCCTGGCATTCCCCTGTACTGGGGCATATAAAGTTTGCAAGACCAAGGGCCCTCTCTTCCCATTGATGGCCGACTAGGCCACCTTCTGATACATATGCAGCTAGAGATACGAGAAAATGTGGTACATTTACACAATGGAGTACCACTCAGCTATTAAAAACAATGGATTTATGAAATTCTTGAACAAATGGATGTATCTGGAGGATATCATCCTTAGTGAAGTAACCCAATCACAAAAGAAGTCATTAGATATGCACTCACTGATAAGTGGATATTAGCCCAGAAACATAGAACACTCAAGATACAATTTGCAAAACACAAGAAAATCAAGAAGAGGGAAGACCAATGGGAGGATACTTCATTCCTCCTTAGAGTAGGGAACAAATACCCATGGAAGGAGTTACAGAGACAAAATTTGGAGCTAAGACGAAAGGATGGACTATCCAGAGAATACCCAACCCAGGGATCCATCCCATAATCAGCCACCAACCCAAGACACTATTGCATATGCAAGTTTTACATCTGAAACACAGATAAATATTTTTGGAAACAAACAATAGAAGACAACCTTTGACAGGGAACATGACAATGGATTCGTAGATGGGACACGAGACCATGGTAATCAGGGCAAAACCAGACAGAGAGATGACATAGAAGCCATTCCTCTTTGTGAAGCCGAGGTCAAGATTTACAGAATTAAAGCACAAAGAAAGGAATGCAAACACACCTACTATTATGTATGTGGTCTAAAAAACATATAAAATTTTTCTAAAATGTGCCAACAGAAGTGACGGGAACTCAACTTCAACAAAGACCAAGGGGTAAAGCAAAACAGCCCCACACTAGTGTAATAAAAAGTGCAATCATCACAGGCATGATCAACACATGTCCCTTGATAAACCAAGTCAACAAGCAGATTATACAACCCCTATTTTGTTTTATCGAGAGTCCAATATTAGTGATCTCAATTTGATTGATTATCCCTTTTTTGTTTTTTTATTAGATATTTTCTTTATTTACATTTCAAATGTTATTTCCTTTCCTAGTTTCCCCTCCGAAAAACCCCTCTCCCCTCCCCCTGCTCACCAACCCACCCACTCCCACTTCCTGGCCATCAAATTAAATCTCAACAATATCCTATGAATTACATGCCAACACATCAGTGGTAGAAATAGAAATCTGCACCGAGTGTCACGTTTTACATAGGTGTTAAAGAGGAGTTCACAGAGTAGACCACATAAAGAGAGGGGTGAGCTCCAAGGCACGGCTTTAAAAGAATATTGAACATCAAAATCCATTAAAGAGTTTATCAAGGTAGAACTGAGGACAGGCATGATGATAATATGTTGACACTTTGTGTATAAATGAATAAGCAATATACTTTCCTTATCCTTTATCCTAAATCTGTGTATATAGTTAAAATTGATTTCTACAATAAATGCCAGTCCATGGTAAGAAATACGGATAAGAGAAATGTAGAGAAGGCTCATCAGCTATTGCTCTTGGAGAAGACATAAGTTCCAACTACAGTGCCCACATCAGACAGCTCACAACTGCTATAACTTCAACACCAGGGAGTACCTAGCCATCTGTCCTCTGTGAGTATAAGAACTCAGGAGCACGTGCCCACACAGAGAGGCATACACATAATAAAAAGTAATAAGTCTCAATCTTGAAAAAAATATCAAAACATATATAAAAGTTGCAAAAACATTAAAAAGCAAAGTACTATTTAAATTCACTCATTAAAATTCCCACATTAAAGTAACTTTACAAAGGTAGATGACAACCAGCCCCATTGCAGTGATTTTGCCATTCTGGAATTCATATATTCTGAAGTTGCACCAATAATCTAGACTATTATTATAGCAATTGTCCTTGTATAAAGTTTCTTTCTATTTTTCTTTCTTCTTTCTTTTCCATATATTTTACTGTTCCTTTCTCCTTTTCTTTTTCTCCTTTTATTCCTTCTTCTCTTTTAAATTATTTTGAGACAGTGTCTTCTTTTTGTAGCACTGGTTGTCCTGGAACGTGCTACTTATATGGAGATGGCCTTGAACTTGCACATTCTCTTCCATCTGCTTCCTAACTGCTGAGATTAAAGCATGTGTTACCAATCCAATCTATAATTATAGTTATGTGGTTATAGTTTATGTCCTTATAAACACTTTATAGTTCTCCCTTATTTCTCCATCATAAATGTAAAATAGAATTGTTATTTTCTGCATTGTGGACTTATTTCTGTATCACATTTACTAAAACATACACGTAAAATATAATAATAAAATATATTTCTCAAGAGTTTTTCATTTCCTTTTAAATGGAAATACATTTAAGACTTTTGATATAACATGGAATCAACCGAAAACTTAACTTCTCTTGTTTGCTTTACAGTGTTAAACTGTCTCACGACTACACTTTATCATAATCTCACCGTTCTGAATTCATTATTGTGAATGTTTAGCATTATTTATAGTTTTAACAAGCAACTGTATAATATATGATGCACATACTACCAGCTACCAAGCCATCTTCTTTAAGAAAGCAAAGGCTGCCTCCAGTTTAAAATTTTCCTTTGACTTGGCCTTTCTTGGAAACTGGTCAAACACTTGCAGAATGTGAGATGGCACACACAATAGAGCTCTGTCACATAAGTATGACTCAGGGGCTGATAATTTCTGAAAACTGCTCTGGATACTTGTGTTCTCATTAGGATCAGAGTTATTTTTATAATTTCCTACAGGAAAAATTCAGGACAGGACAAGGTTCAAAAGGAAGGCCAGGAAGAAAAGACACAGAGGATATTTTTTGAGTTAATTCCTGCAAAATTGTCTCTCTGGCACCATGCTATTTTAAGGACCAGATTGTTATTCTTGAAAATTAGATCATGTTGAATTAAAGAATATGATACAGAAAAGATTCTGCCATGTGGTAAAGTTATTTCATAGAAATATTTTCAGCTGTACAGCTACAAAAATAAATATTAAAAGTTAAGCATCTGCATTTAAAGCATAATTGTTCTATTGAGAGAAATAATTAGAAAGGAATGTATACCCCTGTTAATTATAAATAATACTCTAAGTAATTAGAGCTGTGCATCCCTAAGGACTTTCTAAGCACAAGGCAATCAAGTTCCAGGTGGGTGCGTAGTTTTTAAAGTAGTCTGCAGGTGAGACCTCACAAAAGGTACTTGGCACAACTAGAATGAGCAGATAGTGCTTCTAATTGTAATGGAATAATTTGACAATAATAACTCACATTTAAAACCTGATTTAAAACTGAGAGTGAACAGATGTTCATGAAATTCTTCATATAGACTATGCTCCATTGTCAATTCATTTTACTCCTTGGAAAATGATACAGGCTCAAAGTAGGAAAGGACACACTGTTCCAAACAACAATAAGAATGGAAGCTTAGCTCTGTGTCATTTCCTGAATTTTCGTGAATTCATCTTTATCTTTGTAGTCTAGCTCATTTCCTTTCCCAAATTAGAACAAAATTCAAAAGTTATTTATAGTTTCATTCAGCTAAAATTAAATCAGTTACCTGTGATGCTTCATGCTTTCTTCTGGCTCTAAGTTTTCATCGTGACCTTTCTCATAGAGAGAATTGCAGCATATTTCTTACTAGCTTTCTCTCTGAAGATAAGCTTAGTATGTGTGTAAGAAAGAACATATTGGGATACTTTAAGTGAATCCAAATACCCAGTAAGCATGGCCTGAAATTGAGAGAATGTTAAATGTGAGAACAGAAGCATTTCAGAAAAAGCTCATCTTGTCTTCATTTTAGGTAGTAAGGAATTATTTAGTTATATCAATGAAAAAACAGTAAAACAAATAGCATATTAATTATAATTTGTGACTCAATGTTTAACTGTGTTTCCCCGGCACATTATGAAAAGACATAACTTTGAAATATGGACTACAGGCATGTAATTGGTAGAAGAGAAGTCAACAAAATGTGAAAATAAGAGTGGTGATAATCATCAGAAATGGTTAAGTCTGTAAAGGAGAGTTATTTGACGCTAAAATAAAACTTGTCTAATTTTACTTTATTAAACTCAAGATAATAGAGAGAATTTTATTGAAATATCACATAGGTTGTTAGAAACATAAATTCAGAATTCTTTGAGATTGAATGCCAAGAAGCATACATAAACTCTTGAAAACAGATGAAGTACATCTCTCTGTGTGTGCCTGTTGGCATGAGTGTAGGACTAGTCAAAGAGATGAGTGTAGGAGTAGTCAAAGCTTTGACAGATCAGGAATGAACCCATGACATATTGTAGAGCAGGAAGAAAAAAAGAAAGAAAGAAAGAAAGAGAGAGAGAGAGAGAGAGAGAGAGAGAGAGAGAGAGAGAGGGAGGGAGGGAGGGAGGGAGGGAGGGAGGGAGGGAGGAAGGAAGAAAGGAAGGAAGGAAGGAAGGAAGGAAGGAAAAAAGAAAGAAAGAAAGAAAGAAAGAAAGAAAGAAAGAAAGAAAGAAAGAAAGAAAGAAAGAACAAACAAATCAGAGAGAAAGAAAGAATGAGAGAAAGAGAGAAAGAAAGAAAGAAAGAAAGAAAGAAAGAAAGAAAGAAAGAAAGAAAGAAAGAAAGAAAGCTTGCGAATAAAGAAATAACCCAGTGACATCCATAAGGAAGAACCATTCAACAGCATCTATTGATCTTGAAGCAGTTTTAAGACTACCAGGTTGAGGAGAGGCCACTCTTGTATTTTAGTGCTGTGATATGATAGATGGAAAACAAAGTCAGAGGGGAAGGGAGAATGTATTTAGCAAAATAAATAAATAATAGGAGATACTCTGAAAAAATAAAAAGTCATTATGAAAAGAAGGCAATACCAAGGGAGGGTTTTTAAAAACTGTTTTTTTGTTTTGTTTTGTTTTGTTTTTTGTTTTGTTTTTTGTTTTTTGGCATGAAGGACATTAGACTGTCTTTGTAAAGTGTAGTATCATCACATAATGATCACTGAGTCAAGCTCTGGGGAAGAATACATGCTGGAAGATGCCTTGCCCTGGTAGCCCTCCCTCCGTCTGCTGGAACATTAGCCCATCAGGAGTAAAGGTAGTTACGTCCCTCTTCTCCATGAGATTTCACTATGTCGGAGTAGAGGCTTGCAGACTTTCAGGATGCCCAGACAGATTTTGTCACAGACTCTTAACAGTCCCCTGTATGCTCCTAAAAAAGAACCATTTAAAAACTACTGCCTGGATTCTGTGTCCATTCATCCCTCAACTAATGATTTATTAGCCATCAAAAGCTGCTTGCACTGCCCATTTCCTTCCAGGGTGTGACAAAGACAACATAATGTGCTTGTACACCACTGTAGCACTGATTTGCACTCCCCTGTGAGCTTTCCAGTGCAGTGAAATGAATTCGTGTTCTATGACACATTTTTCAGTCTATTCACTTTCCAGTTCATTCCAGATAGGTTTCGAAGGAGAAGGGAAATACATTATGCAACTACTGTTCTCGGTGCAGAGAGGCATGCAACTTCTTGACAGGCAGAGGAAGAAACCCACCTTCAAGGCAGAGAGAGGAGCATATGGGGAAAGGAGCAATGACTGAGTAAATGAGCATGCATTAGATGCATGTTTTTCCCTTCATAAGAAGCGCTCCATGTTCCTTCCTGACTCGCAGGTCTAGGAACAACTCTCCAAAGCTAGGCAATTACTTACTGCTACCTGCTCACTCTAATCTAACCTGAGAACACGCTGTGCACATGCTGGGCTGCCCCTCCCCCGTCAGACCTCCAGTTTAGACATTCCTTAGCAACTTCACTTTCTGCCTATCTCGTCAATGGGTTCAACTGTGTATTTTCCACCATATGTCTGCATCTTCTGTTTCTAAAGCCTTTCTTGACCCTTTAGTTTGAATTATCTGTTAGCCATCTTTGATTCTGTCTTTGCTAGTTAATAAAAATTCCACTTATGGCAGTTTATAGCAGACCACAGCAGTTATTTTCAACTTAGTACGAAAATGAGGGAGGATCAGGTTGAAGTGATGGAAAAGGAAATGGCCAGTTTTCTTGATGAGATGGGATAATGTAGAGTAGACAAGTTAATGAAGAATCCTTTTCCTTTCTTTAGAATTTTATCAATTTTTCATCTTTGTAAAGATGACATAATGTGATATAATGTGCTATTGCTTAATAACAGTATATTGTTATTGATTAATACCAAGGTATATTAAATGCAGGCATAAAGGTCAGATGACTGGTGTTAACTGTGAGTAACAGTCTTTAACTTAAGTATAAAGGAAGGCTTCTAATTTTACTGACTTGGGGAGAAGCAAATTTAAAAAGAGGGAATGGTATAGGATATTGATGTATGTTATTCATTTAGGATACAGGGGCAGAGCAGAAATGGAGAGAGCACATATAAGAAACCATCAAACATTTAGTCAAATCCCACCACTATCGATCTACCATACAGAACTAAGAATAAAATTATTGAATTTGGATGAATATTATCTGTACAATTAGTAACTCAGTAATTGACAGTAGCGCAATTTAAAATATGTTTATAGAAAGAAGACCTGGGAGGTTTCCTATTGTAATAGAAAAAGAAGTGGTGGCTCACAGAGAAATGACTGAACAAGCTTTTCAGAATACGCTATTATCTTCATTAATTCAATTATGTGCAGGGAGTTTATTAATTTGCTGATAGTTGAGATGAAGGCTTTTGTTCTTTAAACAAATAATTGTAGATTCTTTGTCAGATGGTGAGAATATCTCTTGAATGATAAGAGGTTTTGGTAAAAATGTAATAAATTCTAAAACCTTTGTGCATTCTATTTGTTTATTTTCATCTTGTATTGGAAATAGGATGTTATCTATACTCATCTATAATTAATAAAAAATTCTCATGAACACTGGTATTAAGTATTTAATGAAGAATTTACATTGCAAGAAAAGTAAAGTTCAAATTATTCTTAAAGAGCTTACAGCAGTGTACTGTAGTAGTATAGGTTAGCATTTATAAAATCTCCCACCTTGGTCAGATTGCCCTTCAGACAACATATTTTAGCAAAGGTGCATTCATCACAAGAGAAAAAAGGTTTACCTGTATTATCTGTAACATAAATCTCAGGATCTTTAACAATGCATAGAATATGAGGTGCCCAGTGAACCTTATTAAATAAATTAATAAAGTTACTTTATTGATATTGATAACTAATAAGTTAGTGAACATCAAAAAGCAAAGTATGGACAAAATGAATATCACTGTGCTGGTTAGATTCTTATCAACTTGGCACTCATAGTGGGAAGAGAGACTTGGTTAGGGAAATGCCTCCTTAAGATTGGGCTGTAGACTTGTCTATGAGGAATTTTCTTGACAAAAATGATACATATCATTGGGGGTGGTGTCAAGCTCGGGTAAGTGGTTCTGGGTTGCAAAAAGAGAATAATCTGAGCCACAAAGAGCAAGTCAGTAAGCTGTGTCCTCCATGGTCTCCACTGCACATCCTGCCTGGAGGCACCTGCCTTAGTGGAATCTCAGGCTTGACCTCCCTTAGTGATCAAATGTGAGCAGGATGTGAAAGCCAAATGAATCCTTTCCTTTCAAAATTGCTTTGGTCATGGTGTTTACTATAACAATAGGAAGCAAACAGTTATTACATAAAATTTTAAATTATGCTCAGTATAATCGTGCTTATTTTATTTTTTTTTTATTTGTTTGGGGGCAGTTAAAATTAAGAAGGCATAGGGATAGTATATATGTTTAAGGGGTTATAATGGTATTGCTCAAATTCAGCTAAAAATATCAATGTTCCTCTGGGTAACGTTACCTATTTGATCAAAACTCTAGGGGGAAAAAAAGCAGATTTTTTAATACTACAAGTACAAAATGAATTAGTTTAAAAACAATCAACAACAAGAAAATAAACTAAATTACTTTAGTGTTAGTGTCTGTCCAGGATGCTAGTGCACATGATTGGAAAGAACTCTCTTACAAACATTTAGTTGTCATGGATAAATCCAGAGGCTTAAGAACATGACTTACACGTCTACGTATGGTCCTAAAAGATTCCTACTCATGTTTGCCATGTCCTGGTTCTCTATCGTTTTGTGAGAGTACGCCATATTTATGCACTGCAGCCTCCTATGATTTATGGTTAGGAAAAAAAAAAATGCCATGACACTTCATTGAAAGGAAGTCAGAAGTTCCAGAGGGCTGGATAAATTCCCAATCAAATAATGGTTTTTGCGGTGGCTACCAAATCTTTTTTTTTTCTTTTTTCTTTTTTTACAGAAGACAAAAATAATTATTTCAACCAAGTCTCATTGGGGTTGGGGGGAGAGAGAGAGAGAGAGAGAGAGAGAGAGAGAGAGAGAGAGAGAGAGAGAGAGAGAGAGAGAGAGAGAGAGAGACTGAAGTAGAGGTAGAAAGTGGATTCACAACCTTTAAAGAGAAAAGTGAGATATAAATACAGAGGCCAATAATAGAGGTGTAAATTGCCCCCTGAACCTCCGTTAACCATATCGTTTAGGTCTAGCATTTAGGAATTGTGAAATTTGGGGGATATGTAGGATTAAGAAGCTTCCAAAATAGCATTTTACGTCATGAAAAGGTGTTAAGGGCTTTTATTCAAAGGAATTTTTCCACTGACAAAGGGAATTTGGCTTGAGTAGCACATTCATGACGTGAACTTTAATAAGAAGGATGAGGTTGTTTTAGCAGGACGGAGTCAAGAGAGTTACGTATTCAAGTAGATGTAACTGATACCAACCAAGAATGCCCACGTTTGCTCGCATGTGTCTTCTGTTACAGTTGGCACGGCTGATGAAAAGGAGCTTTGCTAGCTAACCAGGAAGGGTTGATTTTCTTTGCCATGATCTCAACTTGCTTTTTATGATTCCTAGTCCTGATCGATTGTGATAGATTCTAGGACGAGGCTCAAATAGCTCTTCTGGTAAAGAGAATGATCCCAGGGCTAAGGGAATATGAATGGCCACAAACCACACAGCTGTGCTGCACACCGCACCAGAGCTACTCACTTTAGCTACCCGCTCATCTTCTTCTTGTGACTTCCTCTTTTCTAATCTCCCTCCACCGGATCATTCCCCCTCCAAACTTCCCTCAATCCCTTCTGTTCTCCCTTTTCTTTCCTTTACCCTTTGTTTGGATTTTCTGATCTTCTAAAGCAAGGTACCATTACATAGGTCAGGCTGGCCTTATTTATACAGTAACTTCCTGCCTCAACCTCTCAGATTCAAGGAGGGCAGGTACGTGGTATACACCTGTTTAGTTTTCTCTTCATACCGTTTTCTAATGATATAAGGGGGAAATTACACAAAAAGAGCTAAAAATTAAAAAAAAAATCCGTCTATGTTTATAGAACGAAATTAGCTTGTGTTCTAGAAACAAGGGGTTGTGGGTCTTTTAGAGTAGAATCATGGGTTTCTTCTACCACATTCAACCAAGGTGCAGTTCCCACAGTTGGTTTTTACAATCAGAATGTTTCAAGAATTTCACTCAGGAATGAAATCACAGCTCCGATACAGGGAGTATTTTTAGTCCCTGGAGGTTCTTTAAACTCCAATGACCTTAAAAATCTTAAAAGTAAACAATTAAAATTATGAATTCTCACATTAAAAAATAACTCAAAAATCCCAATGTCCAGGCCCTTATCTTGAAAACTGTTAACCCAGTGAAGAGCCCAACAGTCGGCCACCAGCTTTGACTTTATTCCCTCCTGCCCTGTGCATCTTGGAGGTATAACTGCAGGGCTGAAGAATGTTTTATGTTTAAAATACTCTAACAGAGGCCAAGTTCCTGTTCCAACCGTCTAATTGATTGTTACAAAATGGCGAGAGGGTTCATGTTCTTGAATCCCAGGGTGTGAACAAAGGTCTTGCCCACACCTTCCCAGTGCTAGTTGCTAATAATCTCTTTGAAGTTAAGTCTCCATGAAAGAGCAATGCACAAAAAAAAAAAATCCTTTTTTATAACTGGAAATACATCAGACATGCTTCTAAGCAACTCCCCAGCCAAATTCCAGTAAATCTCATATTATTTGGCTCACTTCCCCTAAACCTGCTGTGATTTAATTCTGTTTCAAATCCTATCCAAATTACCACTCTTGAATTTTTTTGCTTAACAGATGCCTTTTTGTAAGCTATATTATCAGTTCTTGTCAAAACTGCATGTGTGAACCTGAAAAAAATATTATAAAACTAATACTCCCCCTAGTAATTCAATTACTGTGGAATTTAGTCATATGTGTGAAAAAATAATTTAGCTCCAAGAATGGGGAGGCCACTAAGGTAGGGAAACTTGGTGAGGGTTTTCATTTTGTGGTTATTTTAATTTAAAGTTCAAAACGAGTTCAGCAGATTAGAATCCCAGACTATGGATATTACCCTCCTTTTATTGTTAAGGAGAAAAATTAAGTCACTGAATTCTTTTCAGGAGCCTCTTGCCTAGGTAATGCAGCTACAGGCTGTGGGCAAGCTCTCGCTTCGTTTATTTTATTAACAGTGAAAAATAAACCAATGATTCAGCAGAGAGTATGCTCCTGCCTGGACATCCAGAGTGGTTCTGAAGTGAAGCCACATTTGAGGGCCTTACCCTTGAATCAGAGGTGATTTTCCAGAGAGCCAGTGACATTCATCCATTGGTCCATTTTTTATCCCTAGTCTTGTTTTTTCAGTCATCCATTCATGCTAATTCATATGTATTTATAGAGACCAGACATGTAGAATTCGGCAGCATAAAATACAAGGGGGAAACACATACATGCATGCTATCAGTGAACACTATTAAATCTCCATTCAAGACATCTGTTCATAGTCAGTTATTCATTTTTAAATGCCACTGTATTTATTCATAGATTCTAAACATTACCACTGTATACTCTCAAGAGAAATATTTTTGGATGGGAGGCTTTTATATCTGAATTCCATCTAAGACTCATATGGTAATAATAACAAATTAACAGGAATTTGAAGATGGCTAAGTATATAAGAATATTTGTTATCACATTCCTGTAACCTCCAAAACCCAGCACAAGATAGTTCATATGCCTCTGTCCCCAGGTGGTATGAATGGCAGAGACTAGAGTTGCTGGGTCTTGATGTCTGCCAGCCTAGAGCCATGTTTAGTGACAGATGTTTTCTCAAGGGGATAATGTGGAAGGTGGTATAAAACACTGACCACCTTCTATTGTTATCTATGCATTCAGAGTGATGTTTGTGCATCTAAACATATACATATGCCTCCACCACACATATATAGACTCAATATACACACCTAAACATACATAAACCTAGATCACTAACTCATTAGTGGCAAACACAAACACTCTAAAAGCATTATTCTTTATTTAACTAATTCTTGCATATTTCAAAGATGTGGTTAAAGAAACTGATTGTTCAAAAAAACCTTTTTTTTGTTTATCATGGCTGGATATAATAGGCTGATAATCACTCTATGTTTGGGAAGTGAAAAAGTGGTTGAAATTGGTGAAAAGAATGTTTATACACTATGGATAGGAGTGCAAACATGTTGGAAATCAGTTTGAATGTTTCTCAAGGGACAAGAAACAGAATTAAACATATCACTCAGCTATACCACTCCTAGGCATATAACCCAAGGATGTGATCTCTTACTGCAGAGATACTTGTATATTCCCTATTATTGATTGATTGCTTTACTCACAATGGCTGAGGATTGACATCAACCTAGATGGAGACCAATTAACTAATGGATATTGAAAATATATTCACAATGGATTTCAATTCAATTGTAAAGAAAAGTGAAATCATAGAATTTGCACCACTATGCTATAGAGGTATAGCAGGATAGATGCTCATGAGAAAATTAATTAAAATCAATTAAACATTTTATAGAAAGTAATGCCAGACCAGTAAGAATGAATGGATTAAAATAGAAAATGCAAAAATTTGAGTCTTGAAAAAGCATCTCTGATGATCTGTCATTTGCCATAGGACTTAGCTGTGTATATCATTCTAGAGTGTATTTAAGAAGTCCCTGTGCAGTAGAAATATGTGCAGTATTTGAAGACTATTTTTTGCTGCTATACTGGGATCTATATAGATCAAATGGCTATGGATTATACGGTGCTAGACAATCAGTGTTTCCTTTAAGAGCTGTGCCTTATCAATATAAATACCTCAGAAGGCTTCATGCCTTAGCAGCAATCCATCATAAGGCAGAAGTGCAATTGAAGTATCAGGTTCCAGAAGGGAATTAGCAAGCTGTGTGATCCGGTGTTATATAAAATGTGTTACCCAGATGGACAATTAAAATCAAAACCAATTCAGAAATGTCCAGAGTAAAGAAAAATATTGCGTCAATAATACCAACTTAAACTCTGATATATACTTAACCATAATTACTCAATGTTACCTGTCTTTGTGTGCAAACTAACAAATGTGTTTACTTTTCCTCTTCAGTGAATATTTTTCTGAAACTTTCAACATGGAGCTATATTGTCTCAAAATGCAACATTTCCTGGTTTATACCCCATGAAGCTTCAAATAAGATCATTCTAAGAAGTAATATAAAGATGGATTTACTCAGCTTCAGTTAAGGTTCACTATAATCTGATATTTCTCAGAATCCAACATTTTCTGATTTTCCACAAGAGTGCCAGAATATATCCTTTGTAATGATCCAGTTTGCCTTCTTTTGTGGTTATAAACACTGTGGCCAAAAAAACTTAGCAAAGGAAGGAGTTATTTGACTTTAGGTTATCCCCTATTATCCAGGGAATCCAAGAGAGTAGCTCAAGGCAGAAACTTGAAGCAAACGCCATAAAGGAATGATGCTTGCCATCTTGATTGCTTATTCTCTCTCTGGACTCCTGCAAAGGTGGTTTTCTTACATACCCAAGGGCCAACTACCCAGAAGTAGTATAGACACAGTGGGCCAGCTGTCAAACATCAGCTAGCAATCAAAAGAATCCTCAGACATGTTCAAAACGACAAAGTGATCTAGACAATTCCTCAAATAAGGTCCCTTTTCCCAAGTGGATCAAATTGAAAATAAAACTAACCATGAAGCTGGGGAAACCACACAAAATACTGAGCAATAGGAGTATAAAATTTTAAACAATAAAGAAGCATAACCAAATCTAGGAGTCAATGTGTACTCTTTGAGAAAATATGCATCCATTAATCAGTTATTTAAACACAGCAATGTTACTATAAAGGGCTAAGAGTGTAATTTAGCTTGCCCTTACCACATATCTACATATTGGAGAATATTAGAAAGTAATGACCATATTAATTTCATTGACTATAATCATCTCTAAAATGTGCATATGCATGCCAATAAATCATGTTTACCATATTAAATATACATATACACAGTGGGAATACATTTAAGCATTCATGACTTTCTGCTTCCTGCCTACAGACACAATGTGACTTGTTACCTAGTGGTCCTACTGCTATGCTCTCCCAACCATAAAATAAGCTACTACTTCTTAAACTGTTAGCTAAACTAAATTCTCTATTCCATAAATAAATAATAAATAAATAAATAAATATAGATTACTCAATAGATATTATATAACTTGGGCAGCAGAGAGCTTAAATGCATTAAATAGACGGCATTTGGAGAACAAAGTTGACTTCTAGGGCTGAGGAGCCACAGAGAAGCCCTTGAAAAGTGTGTGAGGGACTTTTGGGATAGCATTGGAAATGCAAATGAAATAAATACACAATTTTAAAAAAAAAGAAAATTTTAAACCACAGAACATCAGGAAGCAGCTCTAGAGAGATGGAACATAGCTCTCTGAAGAAAGGACTACAGTTGGCTTTTGCATGTTTCCTTGAAGAAAAAAAAAATGGTGTCTTTGAGCACTGAGTAAGCATATCCTATTCTAGTAGAAAGGGGAAGTAAAAGGATGTACAGACAACAAAAAGGGGAAAAAAAATAAAACTATGCTTCTCAGATCTTTGCTCTCTAGTTCTACCTTGTGACTCACTAATGGGAAACCTGAACAGTGAGCATATTAAGACTGGAAGGAGGATCACGTTAGCCTAGGTTCAGTATCCTGAAGCCGAACAGAGGGACGAAGATATGTAAAGATATATCTTACAGAGTAAAGACAGAAAAGAAAACCAGAAAATGAGGTAGGCTCAGTGACTCCTTGCAAGTATTGACACCTGCATTGCAATTAATGTTCTGCCATTATAAATAAGATGGAGTTTGTATACAATTACTGACATTGATCAGTAACAAAAAAAATAAACCATTCATATAGTAATATATGTAGTTATCTGAGGGGAGTGGAGGAATAATTGAATGAATGTGTAAATATTACAAGAATTCCTGAGTACATATATGTCATTGATATGAGAACAGTTATGTCAAGACTCCAATGCCTCAAGTCCATGAGAGACTGGAAAAACTTTTCCACAGGGCTGTGATCAGGATGGGAAAGCATACATATATTCACTAAGGACTGAACAGTGTGTGCAATAACTTGCAGCTGCATCTTCTTCCTCCAGGATGTTGTCAGCTGAGAATGACCACCTACATGTACCTCCTAGCAAGATCAGCAAATCCTTTCCTGTACTGGATATAGCAAGCATGCTGGGTTCCTTTGTTTTGTATGGTTGGTACCACTCCAGCAAAGTGTATACCTCCCCCATAACCCTAGTTTTGCTGTATGCTTGTCTGTGGGTTTATCTTTCCTGCATTCCCTTACTGCTCCAGTCATGTTTCCAAACCCAAGCTACTCAGAATGCAGTAATTATTGAGGCAATTACCCTAAATGATCAGTCACATGTAAAAAGTTACATTCAGGTATGCGATAAAATTCTGTGACTTGCTCATGCTTAGCATACTCAAGATATCCTACGTTTGATCCTCAGTAACATGCCCTCTAATGTGGAATATTCTCTGTTTTCATTTATGTAACAGCTTGAAAGAGATTTGTGTGTGTGTGTGTGTGTGTGTGTGTGTGAGGGGGGCTACAAGGGTGGCAGTGTGTGTGACCAGTACTTGTTGAGTCCAAGTGTGAAAATATCTAAGAAAAAAAATCAGTAAAACAGCATGGTTTAAAAAGAATGTATACAGCCTGGCAGTGGTGGTACATGCCTTTAATTCCCGCACTCGGGAGGCAGAATCAGGCAGATTTCTGAGTTCAAGGCCAGCCTGGTCTACAGAGTGAGTTCCAGGACAGCCAGGACTACACAGAGAAATGCTGTCTCAATAAAAATCCAAATTAATAATAATAATAATGATGATGATGATGATGTATATCCAAAAAGACATGTTTAAATTTTTCATTGATGAAACCAGAGCCAAAGAAGAAAGATACCCAGGTATCAAACTTGTGTCTTCTATAGTCCTGACTCTAAGAACCTGAGTACAGGATATATGATAAAATTTTGTTGATACAGTAAATCTTGGCATAATCACTTTGCAATAGATAATTTAACACATTACTATAGGAGTGTCTCTTTTAAAATGCCTGCCTCAGATAATAGACAAACAATTCCTAACTTCCATTTCAGCTCCTAAGCGTAATATGAGGTTTTATAAATATTTGTCATGGGATAAATACCAATGCTTCTTTGTGACTAGGGCTCAGCAGTGCCTCTCATTTATGTGAAGATATATAGAGAAAACCTTTACTACACTGTTGGGTCATGCTCTCTGTGTTGAAACTACTCAACTTTTCCATATCACAGGAAACTGACCAGGGAGAATGTAAGCAAGAGCACATTGTACTGGCTGGTTTTGTGTGTCAAGCTGGAGTTATCACAGAGAAAGGAGCTTCAGTTGAGGAAATGCCTCCATGAGATCCAGCTGTAAGGCATTTTCTCAATTAGTGATGAAGCGGGAAGGCATTTTGGGTGGTGCCATACTGGGGCTGGTAGTCTTGAGATCTATAAGAGAGCAAGCTGAGAAAGCCAGGGGAAGCAAGCCAGTAAAGAACATCCCTCCATGGCTTCTGCATCAGCTCCTGCTTTCTGACCTGCTTGAGTTCCAGTCCTGACTTCCTTTGGTGATGAGCAGCAATGTGGAAGTGTAAGCTGAATACATTCTTTCCTCCCCAACTTGCTTCTTGGTCATGATGTTTGTGCAGGAATAGAAACCCTGACTAAAACAAATATGGTTGTGTTTGCATAAGGCTTCATTTGTAAAAATAAGCAATCAATGAGTTTACCTAATTTAGAACACTGTTCTTATCGTATACGTAAATCAAAGATTTAGTAGAGATAAGCCTTTTTTATACTTTTTCTTTTAAAATGCTTTGCTGATATCTTTTGGGAAATCATCATGACTCTTCCACTTATAAATGAAAAGATGCCACAACTGAATCCAAAAACAGTATCAAAGCATGTGCACGTTCATCCTTCACTCTTACAAAAAGTTTCTAGGGGTTGGAGATTTAGCTCAGTGGTAGAGCACTTGCTTAGCAAGCACAGGGCCCTGGGTTTGGTCCCCAGCTCTGGGGAAAAAAAAAGTTTCTATACCACGGTTTCTACACCTGAAATTTTCAGGCTCTGGTACACAGAAAATAAGAATTCAGAAGGGAGGCAGGTTACATGGGCACTCAACATATTTCTACCATTTTTTAGATTATGAGAGCAATTGAAAAATACTCATGATACAAATTAAAATATCTTGTGACTAATTTATAATATTAACTTATACATAAAATAAATACCCTTGTTAAATAACTTCATTTCACCATGGAAAAATACTAAGGACTTTTCTAATGTTTGGAGGGCTAATGGATATTTTAAGTCAGCTTGAATTTAGAGGTAAAATAATCAAAGGTATTATTTATTAATATTTGGTAAGAAATAAGATTCTTAAATCTCCAAAAAACGTATCCGTAATTTTTCATAGCATTTCAACTCTGCTTGTTTATTTTCAATCTCAGAAATTAGAATCTATTGCTGATTAGAACATTTATTTGATATTCAAAGTGTGTTTCCAGGCCATTATTTTGAACAGCATCCTGTGAGTAATTGCTAGTATCTGATGTCAAAATCTTATTAACAAAACGTTCAATTCAATAATTTCCTTAACAGTATTTATGCATGCTTTAGCAAAATACACAAGACTACATATGTAGATGGGCAATTTGTCAACTATACTTGAACACACCAAGTGTCAAGCAAGCATTTCTCTGCATATTGAGGCACTTGAAGCACTAATGGATGATTTGGCTGTCAATAGACCATTCATATGTCTCTGGTAGTACTTGTCAAACTTTTTTTTTCTCCAGAGCTGGGGACCAAACCCAGGGCCTTGTGCTTGCTAAACAAGTGCTCTACCACTGAGCTAAATCTCCAACCCCTAGAAACTTTGTGTAAGAGAGCCAGAATGGGTTTCAGAGACCAAGGAGTTTTTCACTACCTCATTTCACTGATATTTGATAGGAAATTATACAGTGATAGCGGGTAGTAGGGGTTCTGTACACATCCTAAGAACCTGCACTTTGGAATCCAATAAAGCATGAACTATGAATCACACCTCCCCCATTTATTTCAACTCTTCTGATAGCACAAGAAATCTACAGTGGGAAAACCACCATCAACTTGGATCAATTCCTACTAAAGGGCACTGCAGGATATCAGAGGGATGACAGTTAAAGAAGGCATTATGATGGCAGCCTGGGGGCTCATGTCTCTAGCTGCATATGTAGCAGAAGATGGCCTAGTTGGCCATCATTGAGAAGAGAGGCCCCTTGATCTTGCAAACTTTATATGCCCCAGTACCGGGGAACAACAGGGCCAAGAAGTGGGGTTGGGTGGGTAGGGGAGCAGGGGTGGGCTGGAGGGTATAGGGGACTTTCGGAATAGCATTTGAAATGTAAATGAAGAAAATACCAATAAAAATTTGGAGAAAAAAATAAAAGAGGGCAGCCTGCAGCCTCAGCTTCAGCTTCTAATCATTGAGAGCACAGATGGAAGAGAAAGATCCGCCCCTTTCTTGCAGGCTCCTCCTGACCACTGACATCATCTCAGCAGCTGTCCCTGGCAGCCAGCACCCAGTGGCCTCCAGGCCATGGTAAAACAGCAGAGCCTTTTTCCACAGAAAGAAAAGACCTGTGTGTGTGCCACAAGCATTTTACCACATGCTCGATTTGGTTGAGAAAACAGATTTAAAAAAAAAAAAAAAAAAAGAATCACAGATTTTTTTCCTCACTTTTTAGGGTGAATATTTCCTCAACATTGAATAAGATTTAAGAAAGTAGATTCTTGATGTGTTTCTTCATTCAAGGGTTTAAAAAAATCCCTCAAACATTTTCATAGACAACAGTTATCCCAAAAAGACGATAATGACTCCTGAAGAAATATGTTCATGAAAATTCAGGAAGCAAATGTTCAAAGAAACTGGCAATGGCAGGATTGGGGGATGTGTTCCTTCGGCGGAGTGCTTATAACTAACCTGAGGAACTGAGTCCCATCACCTGAATACTTGTAAGAACTCTGAGCCAGAGGAGGCATGTTTAAAACTTTAGCACTAGAAAGGATAAGGCAAATGACTGCCTTGCCCACCTTGGCCTCTCTGGCCAGTCAGCTTAGCATAATGAGATGAATCTCATGAGGACCTTACCTCAAAAGCAAATGAGAGACCATGAGGAATACACAGGGAGAGAGGGAGAGAGAGAGAGAGACAGAGACAGAGAGAGAGAGACAGAGAGAGAGAGAGAGAGAGAGACAGAGACAGAGAGAGAGAAAGGGAGAGGGAGAGGGAGGGAGAGGGAAGACTGTATAAAACAAAGTCTAAAAATATTCACAAATTACAATAATTCCATTGACCTTGTACTGTTGAATCCTTACAGGTTCAGCAGGATGAACATGAGCAGATGGTATGAATATCTTCTCATTTATATTTCATATCAACTTATGTGCACTTGAGGCAAAGTCTACCATGTTCCTTGAGACTGTTAAAACAATCATTAGAGGAAAGCACAACTGGGAGGGAACAGAACCTGAATACTAAACTACAACCTACTACCCTCAGAATAAGGCAAGACAAAATGCCCTCTATCCTAGATTGACTCTGGAGCAGAAACTAAAATCACAAAAGAAGTCACTAGATATGTACTCACTGAAAAGTGGATATTAGCCCAGAAACTTAGAATACCCAAGATACAACTTGCAAAACACAAGAAAATCAAGAAGATGGAAGACCAATGTGTGAATACTTCATTTCTCCTTAGAATAGGGAACAAAATACCCATGAAAGGCGTTACAGAGACAAAGTTTGGAGCTAAGATGAAAGGATGGACTATCCAGAGACTACCCTACCCAGGGATCCATCCCATAATCAGCCACCAAACCCAGACACTATTGCATATGCCAGCAAGATTTTGCTGAATGGACCCTGATATAGCTGTCTCATATGAGGCTATGCCAGTGTCTGGCAAATACAGAAGTGGATGCTCACAGTCATCTATAAGATGGAACACAGGGCCCCCAATGGAGAAGCTAGAGAAAGCACCCAAGGAGCTGAAGGGGTGTGCAACCCTACAGGTGGAACAACAATATGAACTAACCAGTACCCCCAGAGCTCGTGTCTCTAGCTGCATATGTAGCAGAAGATGGCCTAGTCAGCCATCACTGGGAAGAGAGGCCTTTAGGTCTTGCAAACTTTATATGCCCCAGTACAGGGGAATGCCAGGGCCAAGAAGTGGGAGTGAGTGGGTAGGGGAGTAGGGCGGCGTCAGGGTATAGGGAACTTTTGGGATAACATTTGAAATATAAATAAAGAAAATATCTAAGAAAAGAAAAGAAAAAAGAAAAGAAAAGAAAGAAAAGAAAGAAATGAAATGCATGAAAATTCCATTCATCCAGATTCCTGAGTACTAGTATTCAAAATACATTAATATTTCAATTTCAATAAATGCAGTTTACTTTCTGTCTAGTCATTTAACAATTTAAAACAGTGAACCATTATGAACCTGTATTGTTAGTGCAGATTCTGCAGAATAATATAATTTGAATGCTGAAAATCTATAAATATAGATGTTTATCAGCAGTTTTGGTATTTGGGGTTGATGTATGCGTGGGTGTAGTATGAGGGTATAAGTGTGTGTGTGTGTATGTGTGTGTGTCTACATATGTGTGGGGGGTGAGAGTGGTTAGGAGTATGTATGCAGGGTGGATACAAGTGTGTGTGTGTGTGTGTGTGTGTGTGTGTGTGTGTGTGTGTGTGTGTGTTAGACAGAAATCTCTGTGTTTCTTGCATTTCTGAATTTCACAGGTGTAGAAACTGTGGATCAGAAAAGGGCTATGAGGAAAGCACTACATGACTATATACACCCAAACGCAAATATGTAGTCTTTTTAACCTGAAAATCTAAATATTAACTTAAAAGTAGAGTTGTCAAAAATATCATGAAATATTCCTTGTTTCTTTTTTGAAAAAAAAACCTCTGAATACATTTGACCCTTTATGCCAATGTGACTGGAGGCATATTTATTTTGTTATTTACTTACTTATTGCAGATCAAGAGAGACACTCGAGCAAATAGTGCCTTTGTTACAGGCATTTCGAGAGGGTCTTTCTTTCCCATGAACACAGGGCTTTCCAGCTTTTAAAAGAGATCTCATAAAATCCACCATTGTATCTAACATGATGGATTTCATAGCTGCACCCTAAGCATGGGAAACACAGCATTCTATTTTGTTCAGATGATTCTGAATAAATGTGTTTTCGTTTATATCACCAACATCCATCATCACCCTTCATTAGTAGTTTGAATGAAATTAAGCTGATTCCTTTTACCCTGAAAACCACTATTAAATATGATTCATTCTATCTCTTGTGAGGCTCTGCTAGTGCCTGGCAAATACAGAAGTGGATGCTCACTGTCATCTATTGGATGGAACACAGGGCCCCCAATAAAGGACCTAGAGAAAGTACCCAAGGAGCTAGAGGGGTCTGCAACCCTATAGGAGGAACAACAATATGAACTAACCAGGGCCTCACCCCCCCCCCCCAGAGCTTGTGACTCTAGTTGCAGAGGATAGCCTAGTAGGCCATCAATAAGTGGAGAGGCCCTTGGTCTTGCAAAGATTATGTGCCCCAGTACAGGGGAATGTCAGGGCCAGGAAGCATGAGTGGGTGGGTTAGGGAGCAGGGTGGAGGGAGGTTATAGGGGACTTTCAGAGAGGAAATTAGGAAAGGGGATAGCATTTGAAATGTAAATGAAGAAAATATCTAATAAAAATATGATACTTTCTAATCCATTTAAGGTATTTTAATAAAATAATATATCTGAAATTTTACATGGCTTGTCCTCCATTAAAGCTGTATAAGCATCTCTCACTCACTTTGATGATTCAGATACACATTTGTTCCTGACGTTACTCATTCTAGGTGAGAGTATTTATTCCAGCCCTTTCTCTCCTGCATCCAGAGTCTCATTTACTGAAGGTAAAGCTTTCTCTTTTGTTTTGTATTTGTAGAGAAGAAAAGCCTGACATATGGCGACTACTTCACAAAATAGAGTGTCAAGAGATTTCAAGTAGATGGGAGAGTTGGTTGGTATTAAAAGTCCCAATTGGGAAGACAGGGTTTGAGAGGCAGTGGACATAGGATGGCATAAGCTTGAGGCAGTAAACTCCACAGGCCATACTGGCCCATGTTATCTAGGGATGCAAGATGGAATGCAAACACACTTTATAGATCTGGGGTATTAGGGAATGGACAGCAATGCTGCCATCTGCTAGGTAGATACATTTTCCTCTGTCAAGACTGTCTTGTGTAAACACAACCACGGTAAAGTGTTAGTGTTAGTATCTCTAAAGCATCCGACAGAACCTGACATGGGAGACTTGCTGTGCCTCTGTGGTCTGTCATCTCAATAGGATGTTCAGACTGGTGTTTGCGTCCCTCAGTACCCTAAATCTGCCATCTCACTACAACATAAAAGAGACAAAATAAATGCCTGAAAATTAAAGATGAGCAATCACTGGGAAAGGTGGCCTTAACCTATGGAGATGTTTGACAGTGCCAAGGTGGAGCTCCTGGGAAGCCTGGGAAGGAACACAATTATTTAAATGAATTTTAATATAATAATTTACTTTTCTTATTACATAACAAGAAAATATAATTTGATATAAGTATAATTACTAATAATATATAAAACAAAATATTGAATGTGCATTTGCCGTGAAAACATAGGTATTTATTCATTGTGAATTCTGAGTATTCTGTACTCAGCATTTTTTTCTGCATCATTGAGAGTATGGGTTTTTTTTTTTAATGTATGTGGACACACATGTATATAGAGGGGCACATGCATGTGTATGTATGTGTGCATGCACATGGATATGTAGGCCTAACACTGATATTGGCTGTCTTTCTATATCACTCCATCTTACTCATTGAGCATGGTCTCTTACTGAACCCATAGCAACATAGGTCCTGTTAGTCTACCTACCAAGCTTGCCAAGTACTCCCTGCTCTCTGCATCCTGAAGGCTGTGGTCACCACAGTGGTACAATTTTTACATAGGTGGTGGAAATCCAAAACCTGGACTTCCTGTAACTAGCACTTTATCCATTGAGTCATTCCCCTACACAGGTATTTTTTTCAATATTTGCATCTATCTATCTATCTATCTATCTATCTATCTATCTATCTATCTATCTATCTATCTATCTATCTATCATGTGCCTGTGTGTAATGTATATGGATGCCTACAGAGGCCTGAAGAAGATGATGGAAACCTGAATCCAAAGTTGCAATTGTTTGTGAACTGACTAACATGGGTTCTGAGAACTGAACTCAGGAAACCTAGAAGATCAGGAAGTGCTTATGATCACTCAGCAGTCTTTTGTTTAATAGAAACTTATGCTCAACACATTGAGCAGGCTGTTTTGATTTGCCTGTCTTGGTGGCACGTGTCTCCAGTCACACTTTTATGTATAGATTTTTTTTTAAGTCACCATTAACTTTTCTCTATTAAAAACGAGCAAGATAACTGTGTTTCAATTCATTTTCATATTTATTTCCAATAAATAAGAAAAAAGTTTTCAGAACCCCGTTCCTCTTACTCATTTGTCTCTTCCAGTTATAATATTCAGAGGTGGGGAGAAAGCTTCGTTTTCCTGTAACTTTCTGTACAATGTTAGGTTGGTATCTATGAGAGGCCTGTCCTTTTCTAAAGAGAAAGGGAGATGAAGTGGACGAGGAAGGAAGATGGTGGAGGAGGGACGGGGAGGAGAGAAGGGAGAGGAAACTATGGTTGGGATGTAATATATGAGAGAAGTGTATACATTTTTTAAAGCAAGTATTTGTCAAGTAAGACAAACTAAACACATAAGTCAACACAGCACTGACCACCATCTAGATTACTGCCTACAGTCTCCTCTCATGGGCCATCTTTACTTTAGGCAAGTTGGTTTATGCACGATGCTAACCTAGCTTTCCAAAAGCTTACTCTAGAATAGTCTAATAGGCAGTCTGGGGCTGGAGTCGTGTTATATTTGTAAAATTGTTACAAGCTCCCGCCAGCCTCTGATAAATTAAGGAACTGGTGTTGTTTTCTCAGACCTCCTTTGTAGCATCAGCATAATCCTACCCTTGGAAGGTTTCAGTTCTCCCTGTATTGAAACCTCCTTGGGGAAACATCTAAGAAAACCTAGTTTATCAATTCAGATGTTGATGTTTATCTGCCCAGAGTGAAACACAAGCGCCACTGTCATTTCATGGTGAGCCTAAAAAGGGAGCAGACAGTTGAAAGTAACAGATCTTTCAGAACCCACTACTGTGAATGCTGACAGATTCTATTGCAGGGGGTGAATGTCACATGAGTCTCATCTCATATGAAGCAAAGTGAGCCAAGTTCTAGGCCAGAGGCAAACAATGCTAGACCTTAATCTTTGCTTGATGAGTATTTATCTTTCTTTCTCTAACGATCTCTCTTTTAAATGAACATATGGAATAAATAAATCCATCTCCATGAATTATTTTACAGAGATTCCCAACCAAATTAGTCATTAAGTGGAAAAAGTACTGTGTGGTTATGTAATAGCCCCAATAACTTGCTCTGTTGAAGTCTAGTACTTTAGTATGTCAAAACCCTGTTGTTTGTGCTTCGTGTGTTTGGTTTCTAAGCTTTTTGAAAGTACACATTCTACTGCTTTGTAAACAGTCCCATTTTTCAGAGAGCATAATATCTTTTACTTTTACACTATATATCCAAACACATAAAATTATTATTTATTTCTGTTCTAGGAACACCTTAATGTTTAACCAAGGGACTCTTAAAAGTACAAATGATGAGGAAAAGCCTGGATTTGTTATAATAAATTGATTTTTCTTCACCCAAGCTTCTTTTGCCCGAGTCTTTGGCATGAAGCATTCCTCCAAAGTGACTTTTCCCAGCTGCTTGGTGGGTGAAGTAAAGGACAGTGGTTACCTCATAGGAAAAATCACTTGTGCATACACTAAGGTTTGAGTCCTCACAGAGGTTCCAGGTCAGAAAAATCAAGTGAATAAAGACAAGTTATCCGAAGGAGGAAAATCCAGCTTGTACTTGCATTCAAATTTGCTGCTAAATTTTTAAGTGTGGGGTAGCAGTGTGGGTGAGGTGAATTCTAGATGAGTCTTTATGAGCTCTGGGTTTTAATCTTGTTTCTCTTTTGTCATCTCACTTGACTTGATAGCATTCCAAATATTCATCTATAAGGAGTGTAATCTTTATCTTTCCTAACTCAGAGTCATCATGCAGATAAAAGAGGAAAAGCAGATGTGAGCTTCCCTAGGGTAATACCTAAAATAGTGCAGATATTAATGCTAATATGTCTTGGCCTTTGGATGGATGAAAAACCCCTCAGACCTGCCTTGGAAGGAAGAAGTTCTTTCTCCAAAGTCTAAAACTCTCCAACAAAATGACTCATTCTAAGGTTTTACATCTAACATGTCACCTTCTCTCTCCTATAACAGAAAAACCAAACACCAGCTACATTTTACCAACAGAAGGAGAAATTTGATATTTAATAGTTCCAAGCTCACTAATTTTAAATCCTCTCTCACACACAGGCATGCTGGAATGTTTCCCAGAGCGTTCTCTTAATGCCCACATCCACAGTTCCCACCCTATATTCTTCTTCATCTTGAAAGATCTGCATTGAACATTGCTTCTCAAGCTTAACTATTCTCTTCTGCCAACTTCTACTAACGAAGCTATCATCTTCATTCTTAACCAACTTTCATTGGCATTGCCCGTCTCCTAAGTTCAAGTAGTGGCTTTAGCTTTTGTTTTTATTATTCCCACATCATAAGAAACAAAGAGGGAAGTGGGGGGGGTTATGGGGGACTTTTGGGATAGCATTGGAAATGTAATTGAGGAAAATACGTAATAAAAAAAAGAATTTCATTTCCATGATATCTAAAATCAGAGTAGATTTTTTTTTCAGATTTAGAAAATGTTTGGTTGGCATTTAATACATTTTTCTTATATCTGTGACTATGTTATGTTATTTTCTAAGAAACACAAAATATTTAGCTAACTATATAAATCTGTACTGCATTAATGAATGATAATACTTCCCTCAACTTTTCATTTTATATACTTTGTAGACTTCAGTCACTTTCTTTGTCATGGCATAAAGAGAATATGTTAATTTAAGTTTCTTATCTTAAAAAAAAAAAGAAACAAAGATCCACAAAATTTTCCTGTGAAATGTGGATGACATGGAGAGTTGTTATTAAAAATAATAATAATAATAGGCAAGCAAAACCTGACACATTAGAAATTGGGACTGATCCAATTGCCTCAACATTATAACCTGAAAAAAATATAAGTGATGACCACTATTTGGTTGAATTATCTCAGGGAACCTAACTTGATGATTGCCTAAATTGCCAGGAAATATTAAATCAACCAACTAGATGCAACTTGATATTGCCATAAAGGATCTGGTTTGCATCCAAAGGTCAAAAGGGAGAACGTACAGAGGATGGCATGACTTCTGAAGGGGAGCTGGGGTATGATTTACTCTGGTGGTTCTCTGGGAAGCATGATGTCATGACTTCAGCACAGCCTAATGTACACAAAAAACATTTATTTTTCTAAGTTTAGAAAATCTATATTGGTTTGCTATGAAACATGACATCATTACCCTCCTAAAAGCATTTTGAATGTTTCCAACCACTCCTGAGCACGCCAGAAAATCTGCCCAGTCAATTATTTGTCTTTTGACACCTACACACATTTCCATATTATATGTGCTTTAACACAAGCATAAGTATATTTAAGTAGAAGGTGATATTCATTTGAGAACAACTGAAATTTATTTTCACGTGGGTTGAAGGAATGTTAATTCTAGGTAAGGCTTGTCTCAGTTCAACCCATGAAATTCTTACTATAGAAAAGCTATGAAAGCATTTGACAAATATTTTCCTTAGAATACTATGAACATATTATTATCTTGATTAATGTAGCACTTATGAATTACGTCATTGAGGAAGTTGCTTAGAAATATACTCTTGTTTTCTGCTGTCATTTAATTCTTTATTATTTCCTGGGTCACACAGAGACCAAAAGAACTGCTCTGCAATTACCAAAAAGCCCACTGTAAAATGCTACACATAAATTCCTTAGAACTGCTGCAATGGTAAAATCAGTTCCCCAGCAAAGGTAGGCTGATATTAAAATTGATTTGTCATTCATAAGATCTTGTCACATAATAAGTGACTTGTAGTTTTTTCTGGAACTATTCTATGAGTTGCCATATTTAAACTATAACCCTATGAAGAATGTACATTTTTATTTTATTTATTCTTCTCCCATGTATTACATTCCAAATGCCTTTCCCTCCTGGCTCCATACCCATTCTCTCTCTCCCTCTCCCTCTCCCTCTCCCTCTCCCTCCCCCTCCCCCTCCTCCTCCCCCTCTCCCTCTCCCCCTCCCTCTCCCTCCCCCCTCTCCCCCTCCCCCTCCCCCTCCCCCTCTCCCCGCCCCCTCCCCCTCCCCCTCCCTCTTTCTGTCCTTTTCTCTCTCAGAAGCTGGCTAACTGTGGACTTGATTGTATGATCTTTCCTCAAAAGAATGAGGTAACTGAACAACTAAGGAAGATTCACTACTCTGAGTGCAGCAGATCCTCTACGATGGGTCAGGATATGTTGTGTTCATAGGAGCAGATCAACTAGGAGTCTGCCTCAGCAGAAAGGACTGGGCAGACAGGGTGGAATGAGACTGGTATTCAGGGGGTGGGGTTTTATTGTGTGATGGGTTCCAATTCCACAGGGAAATAGATCTCTTTGAAGACCCAGCAAAACCACTCTTGGTAATATACCCAAAAGATGCCTTACCATGCTACAGAGACACGTGTTCCACTAAGTTCACAGCGGCCTTATTTGTGATAGGCAGAAGCTGGAAAGAACCCAGATGTCCCATGACAGAAGAATAGATACAGAAACTGTGGTTCATTTACACAATGGGATACTACTCAGCTATTAAGGTTGAGGACATCCTGAGTTTGGCAGGCCAATGGATGGAACTAGAAAATATCATCCTGAGAGAGGTAACTCAGACCCCAAAGGACATGCATGATATGTACTCACTAATAAGTATATATTAGAAAAAAAAGAAAAAGAAAGAAAGAAAAAAGAAAAAGAAAGAAAGAAAAGTAGAGAATACACAAGATACAGTCCATAGAACTAAAAAAGGTCAACAACCTGAAGTCTCCATGTGAGGAAGCCTCAGTCCCACTTGGGAGAGAGAAGAAAGCAATCACAAGTGTGGGGGGGGGAAGAGAGGGAGCTGGATAGGTGGGTCAAGGACAGGGGAACCTGGTGGTGTTGGGTGAGGGAAAAGGACTGAACCCCTAGTGGCCAGCAAAAAAGAATGCAAACAGGCAACTTCAGGAGGTAGGAGATTGAGGGGACCTTCCAGAATGTACCAGAGACCTGGGAGGTGAGAGAATCTCAGGACTCAAAGTTAGGGACCTTAGGTGAAATACCTGACAGTAGGGAGAGGGAACTTATAGATCCCATGTCCAGCAGGAAGACAGAGCATCCAGTGAGGGGCAGAGTGACCATTCCATAGTCACATTTCTGACCCATAGTTGTTCCTGTCTGAAAGAACTGCATGGACGTAAATGGAGAAGAGCCTGCGGAAAAGAAGATCCAGTGACAGGCCCTGAGTCAGATCCATCTCGAAGGGAGATTCCAAGGCCTGACACTATTACTGATGCTATGAAATGCTCACAAAAAGGGACCTGTCATAACAATGGCAGCACTCTGTAATACTCAACAAGCAGCTGAAAGAGTCAGATGCAGATTTTTGCACCCAATTGATGGACAGAAGCTGCTGACCCCAGTGGTTGAATTAGGGAAAGGCTGGAAGAACCTGAAGAGGAGGGAGACCCTGTAGGCAGACCAGCAATCTCAATTAACCTGGACCCCAGAGATCTCTCAAACACTGAACCGCCAACCAGGCAACATACACCAGCTGATATGAGGCACCCAACACATATATAGCAGAGGACTGCTGGGTCTGGGTTCAGTCAGAGAAGATGCCTCAAGGGACTAGAGGCCTCAGGGAGTTTAGAGGTCTGAATGGGTGGTGGTTGGGGAGTGGGGACATCTTCGTGGAGAAAGGGGGGCGGGAAGGAGGTGGGACTAGGAGGGGGGAGTAAAATCTGGAGTGCAAAAAAATAAATAAAAGAGATCCAGAGAAGCAACATCAGGCATTTATATGCACACACACATACACACACACACACACACACACACACACACACACACACATGTAAAAGTATCTTTTATTTGCCTGTTATAATTATCATCTAGGAGGCTTATATTGAATAAGCTCCCTTGTTCTATTTCCTTTTAAACTATGGCTGGCTGGTTCTACTCAGCTGTACTACCTCAAACTCCTCTCAAAGCTAACTGGTTCAATCTGGCTTTTCTTAGCTTCTCACTGAATTGCTCTGCTTGGCCACAAACTAACCTCTGGCAATGTGTCCTAATCTTTTGACTCCTTCTTATGCCCTGGCTACAACGGCCTCTGCTGACCTGTGCTGAGCTGCAGGAACTCAGGAACAAACTCAACTCCACTGCACTGCACTCACTGCACTGACCCCCAACTGACTCAACTTCCAACTTATGACTTCTCGCTCTTCCTGATCTGTTCTTAAATGCCTGTTCTGGGGGTTGGGCCTATGATAACTGTGACTCACTCTGTCAAATCTTTCTCTGATTGTAACTTTGTCAATTAGATGTCATTGTTTGGCAGTGTCTGCCTTCCTTTCAGATCAGAGATCAGAAGGTCTTTAAATGTGATCAGAGCAGCCATGTTGCTGGATTAAAATTCTGCAGGCACACACACACACACACAATGTCCACATGCTCAATACATGAAAAGAAAAAGAAAGATAAACAATGGGGAAATAAACATTTGTATCTTACAACACAGGCAGCAGGTAGCCAGTTTTCTCTATTTTCTCCTAGTAGGTTTTATATAGCTGAAATTGCCCATACATGCTTTTACAATTTCAGCTCTTCTCCTTCAAATCCATTGTCATAAAGTCAAAGTCACAATATAGCCTTCCTGTTTTCTCAGTATCACAAAGAGTTGAAAGCTTGAAAACTATGTTTTGTATATTGCCCTGTAAATAATGATTAAATTGTCCACTTAGAGACACTTTCTAGAAAGTCCACATGTAAGGAAGGAATGGGCTATTACAGCTGCATCTCTGGCAGGACAGGAGTTGGGAATTGTTTACTGGAATCATTGTTGGGGTCAGTAGTAGTCATAGATCATTCCAATTTGGCAGACAGGAAGATGTTGACTTCAGAAACTTCAGTAGATATCAATTTATCACAGAGTTAAAAAGGCTTAACTGAAATGATGGAGACCAATTTTCTAACTCACAGGCAAAGACCCATTTTTTTTTAAAATGCTTTTTAAATTGTCATTTATTTCAGATTATGAAAGTGTATGCCTGTTGTCTGTCTATATGTGCACCATATATATTGGGGTAACTATAGAACCCAGTTAAGAGTGTGTGATCCATGAGCATGTGTTACACATAATTGTGAGCCAGTCTTTGTAGATGCTAGAAACCATATCTGAGACCTCTACAAGAGCAGCTAGTTCTGATAACCACAAAACCAGCTATCCAGCTACAGGTTAAAGACTTAGTAGTTGTTTTCTTCATCTGCCCTTCTGCCAGTGTTCTAACTCAATAGTTAGATAAAATAAGCATCCAGAATGGTGGTACATACAAAGAGTGAATATTGGAATGAGCAGAAATTTGTTCTATTTAATAACTAGTAAAATAATATATTAAAAGGTATTTTGATTTTTATCTCTATTGAAAATCAATCCCTTAACATTTAAAATGAAAATTCACCTTTCTTCCCTGTCACAAAATTTCAACATTGAACTGCTAAAGGATAAATGCTGCTTTTTTCCAACAATTTCCTTCCTAAGTTTATTATTTACAATGTCAACACCTTTGTCTCCTGGTCACTAGTGATGGTTGTCAACTTAACTACATCTGGACTCAACTAAACCCAAGCATCTGGGTAGTTCTGGGAGGGATTTCTTGGTTGGATCATTTGAAGTTGGAAGAAACAGCCTAATTCTGGCCAACACCCTTAGCTGGAAGCCTCCATAAAGGGACATGTGAAAGGGAAGCATCTACTTTTGGT
Source organism: Mus caroli (assembly GCF_978045245.1). Taxonomy (NCBI): domain Eukaryota; kingdom Metazoa; phylum Chordata; class Mammalia; order Rodentia; family Muridae; genus Mus; species Mus caroli. The sequence continues at coordinate 83,432,922 of NW_028227272.1, forward strand.
TTGTTGCCCTCACTCTCCTGGTAAGTCCTTTTATGGTTTTGCTAAGGCAGTCCTTTACTATCTAGAATCTACGTTGTTAGGACTTCAACTGGAGACCAGCTGAGATATTCAGACTTATGGACTGAAGAACTCTTAAAATTTTGACTATTCATCAAGAGATATAAATTGTTGGATGAGCCAGACCCATGAGGCACACTAGTAAATCCCCTTTTCATTCATTCAATAAGTTCTGTTTCTCTAGGGACACCTGACCAATACCCCATCTCTAGGACTAGGTAAGCATTGCGTCCTCTGCTGTTGGTTAAACTCTACTCTCTCTGATTCTACCATGTGCAGACTATTTTATCTTCACTGGTTTTTATACTCCTTTATGTCAACATATTCTACTAACTCTGAACCTGAAATTAAATACACTTCATTAACCGATACCAACACCCCAACTCTTCCATCTTCTTCAGTCACTGCCAAATTGCAAGAAAAAACAACTTCTTGCCTTTACCTTAATTCTTCCAAGTCCTAACTCTTATTTGATCTTCCACCTGCCAAGTGTTCCTGGAGCCTCAGATGGCAAGCACTCAATATTTAAGCCAAGTACTACTGACATTAGAGGCTTACAATGTATATTGGCAATAATTCTTGAAGTAACTTCAGTTTTGTTTTGTTATGTGTGCTGAGAATTAAAAATACGTACCTAGTGCTGTACTACAAATTCTAGCTTTTTTCTTTCTTATTATAAAATTAGTTTCACTAATGCTTCTCAGACTTGACTTGAATTTACTCTGTAGCCCAGGCTGATCTTGAGCTCATGCTCTTTTTTCCTGAGATCCCAAAATGCTGGGATTATAGAAAACACCAAGAAACCTAGCTGAGTCCTGTATCTTGCAGTTCTTTATATGTAAGTATTTCTACTGCCTCATGACAAATATTGACGTTTCTAGATTAGTCAGTAATGAATCATCATTGCATTTCTGTTTATTCTTCCATCACAATGCCCATGTCTATTTCCTTGTATGTAAAAAGCAGCAGTAATTTAAAAACTGAAATGAAACAATATACTAGATCAATGATTTTAATTTTATCTTCGCATATTTTGTACATTAGAAAGATATTGTTAAAATACAACATTTAGATGGTTTAATGCATTCAATACTAAAACATATGTAACACAATTATGGCTCAGGTCTTAGATTCTCAGAAAGGTCCTATCCTCAAGGACTGGGTGCTAGTTCATGGTACAACTGAAAGCTGGTAGCATCTTTGGAAGGTGATACCTAATAGAATGAAGTGGAGTCCGTAGAATTGTACCCTTACAAAGGATCTTAGCCCTTTGTGATTTTCAATTTCTAGATACAACATGTTGCACAGTATTATTCTTCTGTATACACCCGACCATGATGTTTGGTTTCACTACAGATCCAAAAATATCATAGCCAATAGACAACAGTCTTAAACCAGGTGGCAAAAATAAATCTTTCCCTTTGTTGTTTTCCTTAGTTGTTTGTCATGATAATGAAAGAATGGTTAACAAATTAGCATTTATTCACAGCATTAATAGCAGCAGTTTTCATAAAACTAGCACATTAACTGAAATGTTTTCACAAAGTATGCATCATTGATGTGGCAAGAAAAAGTAAAGTGAAGCAAAAAAGTGGGTCATGAAAGATGTTTACATGGTCACATGATCTGAGCCACTTTGGGAATAAACATAAATGTTCCAGTTTCTTGAATGTCACACTGTCTTCTTACTCAGAGTAATTAGGTCAAGTTGATGCTGTGGGTCTAGTGTCTATCTCACGACTGAATTCCTGACAGACGATGCTGAAAAGCCAATTTATAGTAAGATGTTGACTGCTTTTATTCAGCTGCATATGAGTAATTTATGATGACAAAAATGTATATTTTTGTTTTAGTATCTTATTTATATTTTCATTTTATGCAAGTCTTATTTTAGTGATAAACTGCCTCAAATATATGTGAAAGAAAAACATTTATAAATTAAAACTGTTAATTTGATTGATTACTTATAAGATTTAGGAATTTGAACAGAATTCCATGCATTCTTTTCAGAACACGTGAAGAAGTATAGTTCCTAGGTTGTGGAAAATCAAAATGTGTTACCAGTTAACACTAGTATTTGATCAGAAAGGGAGTTACAATCATGTGGGACAGGTATTTTAAATATCTTCCTGTTTTGAAAACATATTAATGGAGAGATTTAAATAATGTATTCAGCTATAGTCCCAGGACTTGGTGAATAGAGGAGGATCATGAGTACAAGTTGATGCATACAAGACAGAATCAGAGTCCAACCTGTGCTACTCTAAACCCTTTTCTCAACACACCTGAAATACAATGTTAGAACAAAGCTGTGTGGTGATACAGAAAACAACTGGTTGACCATTTTGCCTAAAGATTCCAATATATCCCAGCCCCATCTTCCTTTCTGTCCACTCCTTCCAATTCCCCACATACCTCCTTTGGTTTTCTATGTCTTTAAGATCATCATCCTGCTTTCATTGCCTGTAGGTTCTCTGATAGCTTTCCTAATTATTGTTGTCCACACAAGGACAGTTTACCTTAACAATGCCATCTTGCTGAAACCATTTCACAGATGATTACTACATCCCGAATGTGTACGGCATCTATGGAACATGAAGAACTTTTGTGGAGGTGAACTTTGTATAAATAACATGTTATTTTTAGACACATATAGAGATTTACAGAAATTAAGCCAATGGTTAGCATTTCATAATACTGGTGACAACTGGCACAGGAGATACTAATCAAAGCTTCTCTAAATTTAGTTGCAGAACAGTGAGTTTTCAATTATCACATATGTGTCACTCTGAGGTACATTTTCTAGTCATATAGTTACAAAGGACATGGGACCCATTATCTTAATTTGAAATCTCTAGAATCGGTAGAAGGAATGGCTCAGGTATTTAATTTCATTAGTTATGGAATAAAAAAAAAACAGAAAGAGAAGCATCAACAGACCTAGATCTATTGCTCAGTTGTAAAACCCTTTACTTAAGCAGTTGTAGATTCAGTTTCTGATACTTCAGACAACACCAACAGAACAGTTGGAGGCAAAAACACCTTAACATCAGCATGATTTTATATAGGGGAAGAACTTATAACATTACATACAGATTGCCAGTGAAACATCATAGACTCTAGTGGGCTAAGAGAACTTGTCCTAAGCTATGAACTATAATCTAGCTTAGAAATTACATTTATTTATAGAGTCGCCGGTTCCTACAGAAGGGACCCTGGAGGAAGAACTGGTTCCTGACTGAAGCAAAGGACTTAGTGCATAGTGTTTGAAGCATATTATTTTTTAAAACATTTTAATCATGTAAATTAATGATATTTGCTGTATTATTTCTACTCATGAATATAAGTAAAATGAATCAGAATGCTTTTTGTTTTAGCTTGTACATTTATACAGACTCATAAAAACTCTAACATCAAAGGAAATAAGTTTGGGTAAATTGGATACTTGGTCATATAATGTAATAAAATAATAATCACTATGCTGTGAAGAAAACATCAAAACAACATACCCAAACTTCTCATCTTCCATTACCAAATACAAAAGTTATTAAAGGAAGGCCAAATAATATTTATAGGTTAGATAAACAAATTGATATAATTTGTCAGTAATACAATTTCAGGATTTTGTAGTTGTTTCAGTGTGCAACAATGTATTAAAAATTACAGAAAAAAATGATGACACTGGTCATTTAATGAAAACAATTTGGAGCAGTAAAACCTTGACATTGGTCTTCACTCAGGCCCTGAGCCAATGAGTTTTGTGAATTAAAGAAAGATATACATGGATTATTTAGTGGGTGTTTTCACAAGAAATGATACCAGAATTTACTCTTCTTAATCCAAGGCTGACCTTCAGCTGAAGTAAAACACTTTGTTTGAATGAAAGTTTATTCCAACGGACAGTGACCAACTATTATATGTTATTCTCCAAGCATAGAATATTTTATTATATAGAAATAAGATAGATTTCTTTCCAGGCTGTCCCAAACATTTTTTTTTCTCAGAATAAGTACGTGGAAAAATAAATGTGTAGAAAGCTGGGAATAGTAAACATGAGATATGGCTTTCCCCAGGGAGAAGCACATGACTTAGAACTTCAGTGCCCAAGTATCAGACCTGAAAACATATATAAAGGTAACATTATATGGAATGGACTAAAAAAGTTACATTTATATATATATATATATATATATATATATATATATATATATATACTCACAATTTCAAGAAGAGCAGGGAGGGATATATGGGAGGGTTTAGGGAAAAATGAAGGAATAAATGTAACTAAATTGTAATCTCATAAATAAAATATAAAAATATGTGGATCCCTAGATAGTCAATGTTTTAAGAAATTTTAAGTGTTTTCATTTTATTTGTTAAATTCTCCAAAGGTATATTTTTCTTTCTAGTTTAGAAGACTGATTTTAATATTTTGAGTATAGTATTAGCAAAAAAGTTTTAAATCTAATAAAATGTTAGCAACAACTGTCATAATTTGCAACTTATTTTAAAACTCAAAATATATTTATATAATATATCAGTAGACTCATGTATTTTCATACCTATATCTGCAGATGCCATAGCATATTTAATGATGCAGTACAATAATTTTCATTTTCCATGGAGAAGAAACTCAAAATTATTTTCATTTGTTTCTGTAGATTGTTCTAATGAATATAAATACTAAATAAATTTCTGCTACTGAGAAAATAACATCAGAAAGAAGCATTCAATATTTATTTTTTGATTTTTGCTTAAAATTTCTAACTACATTTATTTATTCTGTGATATGTGTATGTGAATATGCTGTATATACATATGCACACATGTATCATGGCTAATGTGTGGAGGCCAGAGAATAACTTAACTGTTTCCACTGCAGTGTTCTTGGGAATATAACTCTGGTTATTAGACCTGGTGGCTAACGCCATTACTGCTAAGCCAGTGCTTCTCAACCTTCTTACGGCTGTAACCCTTTAATAAAGTTTCTCATGTTGTGGTAACCTCCAACCATAAAATTATTTTTGTTGCCACTTCATAGCTGTAATTTTGCGACTGTCACAAATAGTAATATAAACATCTGTGTTTTCCAAAAGTCTGTGGGAGTCACAACCACAGGTGGAGAGCCTCTGTGCTAAGTAATTCATGTTACCTTGGCCCCTGTATTGTTTTTCTGACACTCATGCAGTAACAGCTTGTTTTAAAGGTGTCCCTTCTTGTTCCTGTCCTGGAGATGTGGGTTGCCTGCTGAGAGACTTGGGGAGATTATTGAACAATTATGGTCACAGGTTGAAAATAAAACTCTGTTTTCTAAATATTTTCACATTAAAATTAATGACTCATCAGTAACAAAGTAGACCTAAACTCAAGAGTATTTTTACTCTTAAGGTTGTTTTATTTTCCTGAAGTTTTTTCATGTGACACCATATACTACTAAAATTATTTAATTGTGTTCTTTCTCAAGGATGTTGGAGGGACCATGAGGAAATATTAGAAAGGTGCTTCCTTGCTATAAGTAAGCAGGTATTTTCAGTGTTGAAAAAAAATTCAAAATCTTTATGAAAAATTTCAATTAATAAATAATATTGGAAATAGGTGACTGAAATTAATTTAAATACTTCAGTTCAATTTTAAGCTTAAAACTCAAGTATGCATTGACTATAAAAGCTTATTTTGGCTTAGAAATTGGTGAAAGTTATTGAATGTAGAAATCATGCTTTGTCCAGTTAGTTGTCTTTGGCCTCATAGCAAAAGTTTGCACAAGCATTTGGAAGGGTTCTCTCTCTCAATTTTTTTTTTTCAAAATCTGAGGTCACTCTTCAATTCAACAAACTAAATTTAATGCACAAACCAGTATTTAACTGTTGATGCGTAAATATACAGGAGAGTTCCCAGTCACCTAACACTAAATATTAACTTTTGGAACAATTTTCCTACACATAATTTAGAGCTAGAAAAATAAAAATAATTTTGTATTTAAGATCATTCAATCAATGTCCAGCAAACCTTTGCTTAAGAAAATTTGGAGTTTTCAGAGTTATTTCATGCTCTATTGTAGATCTACTTGGAAAAATACTATATTACTGACAAATAAGTAAAATCCAAATAGTCAATAAATAGATTATGATCACTTAATTCTTGAGACATTATAATGACTCTATTTAACTAAAATATTGGATTCTAAAAGCCCTATGTAGAGGAAAAGAATGGTCCACACTACTTTTATACTTCTATACTTAGCATAAACTTGAAAATCATCTCTTTGAATGTGGATCCATGGAGGACCAACAATGCTCTCAGAAGTAAGATTGGCATACACCAAAGAAATTAGACATACATGGATGCCACACATACACCGAATTTGAAACGATTTGAAAGTTAAACTGATACCAGACACAAAGTTCAGTAAGATAAGTTGTGAGCTTATAGTATTGAGTATATTGTAAGCATTGGCTTTATGGTCAAAAGAATTACTATAGACTTTCCCTATGGCTCATTAAAATCAGAATTTATATGAGCCCTGGGGGATACTCAGAAGTTCCTAGGTAAGTGCTGTAATTTGTTTTCAGGGTGGGACATTATGTCTCCTCATCACTACTTACTCCTCAGGTTTGAGAACCCACTGAAATATGAGCATGAAATGAAAGAGTCTGTCTCAGAGTGGATCAGATTTAATGATAAACAACTAGTCAAAGAAACCAGCACTGTGAGCATGCTTTGAAAACTTGACTTATTTTCTGAGATTATAATTGTGACATTTCTTCTCACTTTCCTCCTTTCTATCTTGCAAATTATTGGTCTCTTTTTTTCATTAATTGTTTTGAGTGTGTGTGTGTGTGTGTGTGTGTGTGTGTCTGTGTCTGTGTCTGTGTCTCTGTGTGTATAAATATAACCTTCTCAGTTTTGTATTTGTGTTTTCAGGGCTGTCTATTGGGTATTGGTTGGCTAGTTTAACTAGAAGTTCTTTGTACTCTGCATCTAGATATTATATTAGGTGGCACATCTCTACTATTTATCTACCTTCTGACAATAAATTTGTTTCTTTTGACAAGCCATCCTTTCTATATAAATAAACTTTTATTTATTTATTTATTTTACTTAATGGGTTGTTGATTTAAGAAATTGTCATTACCACTTAAGACATTATATTTACTTTCATAAAAGTCTTGAAATTGAAATTTGACTGATAGATGTTAAATAAGCATTTATTAAAATCCTATAGTACCAAGCCCTTCAGAAGCACTCAGCTATTGAAACAGAATAGTAAAGACTATTCGTAGCTCTTGGCTAGTAGAACAGTTCCAGGTAGATGCTACAGTATAGAAGGAAGTCTTTTGAGAGATGATCTAATCCCAATAGTGGTTAGGATTTTCTCTCTGTACCTTTCTTCTTCTCTACCTGTACTTCAAAGCTGATGTAATGACCAAAAATGGCACAGACTGAAACTTGGCTTCATAAAAAGCAGCAGAGAAAGCAGCTTTTATAGCATATTTATTAAAACTAATAGAGTGAGTGCATGCTGAATAGTTCTACTTAGAAATTAATAGACAGATCTGCTTCTATGTCCTGGAAGCAAATGTCTTCAGTTAATTTGACATGACATGAATTGTACTGACAGTTAATTCAGCAATGGAGCATCCATCTTTTAAAGATTATGCCACACTGGCACCTTCATAGTTACTTGGATAAGCTCCTCTAAATGTCCTTGGCTCAAAAATATTTTACAATAAACTTCCAAGCCAATGCAGGCAGAATATTGGCTTTTGTGGGGTCAGTCTCTGCCCACTTCAGGCTATGTGTTATAATAAGCAAACATACTATATTAGTGATTTAACCTATTTTTCTGTCAAACCAAACCCAAGTTTCTAATTCAACTTTTATAAATGTTAATTTATGTAAACATTTTTGCAATAAAAAATAACAAGAGAATAAACACTATTAAAATTTCTGCACTTAAAAACACTAATATTGAATGGCTTTGCTTTGGGTAATTCTCTAAGTTTTCAAGAAAAACTTTCTCTCTTTCATGAATATATATTACTCAATTATAAATATGCTTAGGGTATTTTGTGAGATTATTTTCTTAGTCAAGATAGCTATAATTTTTAGTTTGACTGTTTCTTTATACCCGTATACTTGATTTTTATTCATTTGTGACTCACATTACCAATTGGAAGTTGATATTTAATTCAATTTTTTGGTGTTGTTTAGTTTTGAGGGAGTTGTTGCTGTTACTGTTGTGGTTTTTATTGTTGCTTAGACAAAGTCATGCTTTGTAGCTCATGTTGGCCTGAAGCTCATTTATGTAGCTGAAGCTGGCTTGAAATTCTGCCAAGCTTCTTCGTCAGCATCATACTAGATGGAATTATAATTTTGTTCCTCCACATTCTCTAAATGTTAAATTTACATCAACTCATGTTTAATGCATATATGTGAGTTTGTGTGCACATGTATGCAGATGTTTATATAACACATGTATGCATATCTATAGCATATATGCTGATATATATACAATATTAAATGAAAATTCAAAACTGTATGGGGCATTTAAACATTACCTAAATAAGATTGACATGCCTAATTTATGTTTTTATATCACTAAATTACTACAGACAAATAAATAAAACTGGGCTTTTTACATCAAGTATTTCTGAATGCGACCAGTGAGCTAAAACCCACAGCTGTTGAAAGCCCAAACCATGATGAGAAAAAACAATTATCCATAATCAGCTGTTTACTCCTAGAGGCTATTCAATGAAGAGCTGATTCTGTAGGCCTAGAGGATCTTCAGAATTAGATTTTGATCAGTTTCTGGGGGTGATAACCTATAGCTTCTAGAGCTATTCTGACTTTCAAGGTCTTAGTATGTATGAAATTTTAGTGTAGATCACACAGATCTATAATGCTCACACATGTTTGCTATGACACCAATATCTAGGCATAGGTGTGTGGCATGCTGTAATAATTTGTCCTCTGTTAGACCCCAGCAAGGATAAATATGGAGTAGATGAGGCAGAACAATGGGGACCCAAAAAGGGTAGATCCCAGTAAAAACCTTGGCTCTCATCATCCACTTGCTTGGCTGTTGGGCAAGTCTTTACACATGGCCATTGTCGGTAAGAGGATGATGTCATATAATGGTCCTTTCTTAACTCAGGACTTCTGGGGTTCTATCTCCCACAATAATCCCTAAACCTTGAGAGGAAGACATTTGAATAATTGTGAGTCTTTGTGACAATTGTAAACATACTGCAAATAAAAGCTTCTCTGATTAGGTTGAGAGAGGCATTAGTCTATAGATACAAGAATAAATCATTAGGAGTCAGCTTAGGACTGTCTATTTTAGTAGTGTAATATATGGCTTTCCCCTGGCAACTATGATCACTCTAGGACCTGATAACAGTGTTATATATGGATTCCATCTTGTGGAGGAATATTAAACTCCAATAAAAAAAAAAAGTGGTTGCTTATTCCCATAGTCTTTGTGGCACTATTGTAAAAGCAGGCCTGGTTTGTGAGGCCAGTCTTTATTGTAACTCACAGGACTCACAACTGGTTATTAGCAATGATCATCATTCTCCTCTGGTAGGATGCATGCCATCATTAGAGCAATTTTCACTGACGTGTTTCTAGATGACATTTTTAGTGTCACTTTAAAATACACAGTTTCTACCATTACAGAGTTAACCAACACTTCCCAAATTAAACTTTCTGGACCCTACATAAGACCTAATACTGTAAATGTCATCTAATACCTACACTTAAGTGAAGATATATTTGCCTATGCTTCCATTTATAAATGTTTATTTCTATTCTGCAAATTATCAGCTAAGCAGATGTTAAGTATTTCTTATCAAGCTTCATTTTGTACCCACATTACAGGAAGGACTCTTATTTTTTGATATGTGTCATTTGAACAAGTGAGTTCTTATTCCTATTTGATTCATATCTTCGCAGATCTATTCTTTTCTAGTGGTATATTTTCTATGACTTTATTTTTATAACTATTTTAAATTATTCGCTAAGGTTTTTTTTCACCCAAAAATTCCATTACGTTGTTTTATTTTCTTCAGTATATTCTCTGATTGCCTTAAAAATTCTACTTTGGGTTGGGATGGGTGATGAATTCATATCTTTGCCCATGATAATCAATACTCAAACACAGAGTAATATTACCAGTCCCTTTGTTTTTCTACTTCTAATTAGTTATAGCAAGTGTAGTTGGTCTGTTTTCTTTCTTTTCTCACATTTAGAAACTAGGACACATACATGAATTCTATGCAAAGTTCTTCTCAGCATTCCTTTCAGGATAATGATAGATTTATTTCAACTAAAGGCTGAGCAGAGAAGTGTTGCTTTGGTGTGCATTTTGTGTTCTTGTTTTAGGTAGGCCTCAGGGAACACTGCTCACTGACTTTCCTATTCCTGTAATTATCATGTCTATGTGGCCTTCTGTTAGCATTGAGGTGTCTAGAGGTGATGTGACTCAGGATTTTGTTTCTAGAGCTATAGGCTCTGCTATGAACTCCTCAGCCCATTATTGGTCCTCAACTGTGCAGTTCCTATTGCTTGGATACCAGAGCATGAGAGATAAATAGGACACAACAGCTTGAGTTAGCTTTGAACATTAAATTCCTTGCATTTAATGGTGAGACAACCTTGAGTAACTATTTCCTCCTTATCCATAGATAGCTTATGTCATAAGTATCTATACTTTTAAGAGAAAAGATTTTCAATGTATATTTCTTCAAACATAGACCATATTGCTTCCCAGAATGACCTTTATGAACATGGTCAGTATATGTAAGAAGATGTTGGCCCTCATGTTTTAGTTCAGATGTCACAAGACTTGGGACTTTGCTTGATGGTTTTTAGATTAAGGTCCTGCTTGTTTCTGTAACAATGTTTATCTTCTCTATCTTCCTTACTTTCTTTCTTTTTTCTTATTTATTTATTTATTTTTGCATGAAAATGTTTTATTTTTTTAATTAGGTATTTTCTTCATTTACATTTTCAATGCTATCCCAAAAGTCCCCCATAGCCTCCCCCCCACTCCCCTACCCATCCACTCCCACTTCTTGGCCCTGGCATTCCCCTGAAGGATGGGCCACCTAGAGACTGCCATACCCGGGGATCCATCCCATAATCAGCCTCCAAACGCTGACATCATTGCATATACTAGCAAGGTTTTGCTGAAAGGACCCAGATATAGCTGTATCTTGTGAGGCTAAGCTGGGGCCTAGCAAACACAGAAGTGGATGCTCACAGTCAGCTATTGGATGGATCACAGGGCCCCCAATGGAGGAGCTAGGGAAAGTACCTAAGGAGCTAAAGGGATCTGCAACCCTATAGGTGGAACAATAATATGAACTAACCAGTACCCCCCGGAGTACATGGTACCTCATGTCTCTAGATGTATATGTATTAGAAGATGGCCCAGTAGGCCATCATTGGAAAGAGAGGCCCATTGGTCTTGCAAACTTTATAAGCTTCCTTACTTTCTTTTTTTTTCTCATCAGTGAAAGCTAACAGATGAGGAAAAAAAATCCCACTAAGATGTTTTTAAGTGGAAGAGGTAATTCTTAGTGCATGTGACTCACTCTCAGTCCTTGTTCTATGACTATAGGACAGTGTAATACAAATGTTCTGTACAAATACAATTTAAAAGTCATTTGGCGATGTTTCTATTCCTATTTTTCTATCTTCCAATCAAACTCCAGCTCAAGGCCTAAAGTCATGGAAATAAATCAGTCAGAATGAAATTTTTAAATAAGTGCCATAAAACCCCTTTTCTAGGATAACTAATGTTTTTTAAATCTGAGGTTTCCAATTTGCTTAACACTAAAAGTTTAGTTTTAAATTTGGCAAAGTAAATGAGCATTTTTCCAATAGTATTTCCTCCTCTGTTTGAAATTTGGTGGTTTGACTCTATACTATACTTATTAATATATATAGTTTTAAATTAAAAATTATTTCAAAACTCATGCTGAAACCTTATACCTTTTGTGTACATGCATCCATATTTCTTTTTATTGCTTTATCTAGAAGAGTTGTCTCTTCTTGGATTGGTGTAGTAAAACACTGCATTGTTTGTTGTTTACAAATAACAAAACTATGTTTTTCACACTGTGGAGGCTCAGTTCTGGAGATCAGCCTTCTAGCTGTCTCAGTTTCCAGGAGAATCCCCTCTGTACATGCACTTTCATTTACAAACTCATGCAGAAGAAAGAGCAGACAAGCTCTCTGGGACTACATTGGAGTCCTGTCCTCATTGAAAGCTGAACACTAATCTCTTTGTATAAACTCTTAATACTGTCCCACTCAGTTCTAGATTGCAATATGTGATTTTATGGAGACAAGATACTGTAATAGCTAGAAAGAGAAGATGAAATAAGTAACTCTTTCAAGAACCATAATCCAAAGAGCATGAGTGTTCTAAAATAAGATGTGTCAGAATGGTACCAGGCTCATTACCCCAGCCATGAATATCAAAAGACAGCATTTGTAAAACATCTTGCAAAGTACATATTTCAATTATTGATGATAATGGTTGGTGCTTTCGAAGTTATGAGAAAAAGCACAGGTTAACAAAGCTAGACAAAGGAGGGAGCAAAAAAGGGAAAAAAAGACAGAAATGATGCCTGGAGATAAACGGGACACATTTTATTCACAAATCACCTGTAAATGATAAGCAAGAACAGGACCACTTTTATGAAATGGTAAGTTCCTCAAATGGTCTTCCAAAGTAATGAAAAGAACAACATTCACATTTGACTCAGCTGAGTACTACACCTTGGATGTCCTTTAGTAAAGCAGATTCTGGGGTCTTATTGTCCTCCATCAACATGTTAGAAACCCTGCACCCAGAACCAACACATAAAAACACACTCTTAACAAAAAAGCAAATTAAAAAAAAGGGGGGAGATTCCTACCCATCAATAATTTAAAGCCACATACCTGATACGCAAAACATGATTCCATCTATTATTTAAACCTTTGCCTGTGTAACCTACACAAAGATCTTAAGTAAAATTTTAAAAGGATTAACAAGTTAAAAGATATGCCTCACCCCCAATGAAGTCCAGTTGTCATGGGAGTCAGAATAAAGAAGATAAATACCAAAATTATATAACAAGAAAGTGAATGTTTAAATTCATAGTCCTTATAATCATGCATTGGCTTTGTGTTCTTAATAACACAGTTAATGAAGGCTCTATAAAGTCTTGATAAGAACTTCTGATAATCTCATGATATCAGTACCATAAACAGTGAGGTGGTGGAGATATGACTCTGGCTTAAGTTTTTATAAACAGGATGAGATAAAAGGAGAAAAACAGGAAACTTTTGACAGAGGATGTATTTAGTGGTTAAGTTCTTACCCTGCATGCATCAAATCCTAGTTTTGATCCCTGGAGCATATAAGCATAGTGAAGGAAAGAAGGAAAGAAAGAAAGAAAGAAAGAAAAAAAGAAAGAAAGAAAGAAAGAAAGAAAGAAAGAAAGAAAGAAAGAAAGAAAGAAAGAAAGAAAGAAAGAGAAAGGAAGCCAATCAGAGAAAGAAGGGGGAAAAAGGAATGAAAGAAGGAAGGATGAAGGGGCAGAGAGGAAGGACTGATTTCCGTAAGATGACTGCATACTTGGTATTAGTTGTAAATTTGCTGTTCTGAGGCTATGGTACAACAAAGAAGCTTTTGTGGTAATTCTGAGTCTCAGGAAGTTTCAGGGTGAGGATGTAGACCTAAACGTTGAGTAATATTAATGACATATTACAAAAAAAATTAATCCAGCAAATAGTCTACCCTGCAATTGATGGCAGAACATCAAATGCAGCATTATCTTTCTGTGGTAAGTATCCGGTGGTTTTCATGAGCTCCTTCTGTTTTAACATGGGATTTGATACACTACAACTTCAGTAACACTTCATCAAAATTTCATGTTCAGTACATCCATTTTGTTTCTTATGAATGTTGCCTACTTTGGTGAGTAAAAATCAACGTGGTGCTTAGATGTTTTGCATGGCCTGATTGAGTTCTAAAAGTCGGTCTTTTCTGAGAATAGAGTTCCCTGCCATCGTATGATGATTTGAGCATCGTTACTTTGAATTTTGTTAAATCTACTTTTTATTAGAGGATATTAAACTCAATGAAAGGACTCAAAATTTAAAATTATTTACATTTCAAAGCCTTAATATGGACTCTACAACTTTGTGTTTTTTCTTTGTATTTTATTATTATTATTATTTTGTGGTAGAAGGCCTCTATCCAAACCAGAACAGAAACAGTTCAGTCACTAGTTGAGCATTAGGTTTTTCAGAGCCTAGACTAATGTTACTAAGAACTTCTAATTTCTTATATTGAAGAGTAAGCAATATAACCTATCTATTATATTCTATCATATGTCATATATATAACTACTATCTATCTATATTTCTATTGATCTATCTATTATGTATCTAACTACTATTCATCATCAATCATCATCATCTTTGTCATCATCAACTTTCATACCCTTTGTCATACCAGCTAATGTTATGACAATTATTATGTAAGGATTCTTTAACTGAGGAACTGACCCCACTCATTAAATAATCTTAAAAGACTTATTTTTACAGAAACAGTGAACTCTGTATGTGGCCCTTTATATACTAAAACAATCCCATCAATTCACTTACACTGAAATTAGCAGAATGTCATTTTAATAAATGGTAGTATACACAAGGGTATTCTGAGATGAAACAGAGAGTAAATTTTGGCATAGTTTCTTTTCACATGAACAAATGTTCCAAATATCATGCATGTATATAATTTTATGACAGATATGTTTCTGTTCTTAGTGTTATTGCAATGAGTACATATAAGGAAGCCAGAAGCAAAGGACCAATGTATATGCAAGTATTTTTGATGCATTTAATTATAAAAAGATATACATAGACAGATAAATAAATAAATAAATAAATAAATAAATAAATAAATAAAGGTGGATGCATACATACATAGATTTCCCCAAAGTTGTACACTAAAGTAAACTGGGACATTAATTAATTAATTATTAAACAATATTTACAGTGAATTGTATAAATGAAATCATTGCAGTAATGATAGAGAGACATTGGAATGTCAATTACTAAGTAACTCATTTGTCATTGTACATGTTGAAATGGAAAAAAGGATTTCTAAATTTTATAGGAAATTTCTAGAAGCTTCAACACACTAACCACATACATACCTTCTGTATCACTTCTAAGTTACAGAATAAGCAACATTGAAATACATTGTTTTAATAAGAGGAAGTGAATGTAGATTTAGGTCCACCTTGGGAGTTTATGCATTCCACATCACTTTGCTTGGTGTTGTAATCTGACAGCTGTTCTTTCTTATGTTTTCTACCCTGTTACCACAGGTCATCTTGGAGCATTCCTAGATGAGAAGGAACTCAAAACACCCATGAATTCCTCAAAAGTTTGATGCAGACTTACATAAAATCCCATTCTCTTAGCTGTGAAATGTGCACTCTCTTATTTACATTCTGTTTTAGCTTCTAATGTTTTTTGTTTGTTTGTTTTTTGGGGGGATGGAAACCGGGGCCATTTTTATACAAGGCAAGCAGCCTCCTACTGTTTCTACTGTAAAGCTCCTGTTTGAGGTTCTGAAATTTTAAAATGTTCTCAACTACCTGCATTTATAATGAGTAAAATTTTGATGATGGTCCATCATCATGTAGATAGGAAGATGAATGTTTCCAGATATGAAGAGTAACTCTTAAATTCAAACCTAATTGCTATCTCTAAAGTTATAAAAACTCTCTCACTACCTTTGAAAACTTGTCACAACAAAAAAACAATAATTGGATGATCTGGAACTTGGGAGCTAACAAAACTAAAAGACTCAACTTGTTTATTCTTGAGAATGGCACAAAAATAAGTACAATAAAATTATAATTTTATACTACTTTAATTTACATGATAAGCTAAAATAACATTAATGTTATTATTGATTAAGAAATATTGTCCCACAATGGAGATTAAGACAACTAATACTCTTCTAACCCTCAAAAAAGGGACAAATCCATGGCAGGTAAGAAGCTAACAGATATCACAATGTGAGATTTTGCCTGAGTTGGGTGCTCAGTTTCTCTGTGGTATTATTGATCTTTTCTCCCCTGTTCAGAGGTCTTATGCAGGATAATGGCTCCAGTAATCTGATTAATGTTCATGCCACAGTCAAAGGAGTTTTTTCACATGGCTGTTAGTCTCTTCCCTTCTGGAATCCATTAAATTCATAACTAGGGTTGATAGCAGGCCTCCTTTTGCTGGTAAATGATGGAGCCATCAATCATTCCTTCATTAAGCTTTGGAGAAAATTCTGATTATTAGTGCATCTGGCCAAACTTTGTTCACATCTGCCCACTGAATTTGTGTGGATACCAGAAAATTATGTAGTGTATGATTCTAATTAGGATAAGAGATTAAACCCTAGAAGCTGTGCTTCAGCAAAATCTTTGCTATAAAACATTAGAAAACATCCTTCCACTGACCCAGTGAAATTTGCTTAGTCATGAGGATTCCAAGTGAGTTTCCAGATCTTGAGACAAAACTCTGTGCCAAGAAATATCATCAGGAGACTGGGGAAGATGCCAATCCACTTAATGATGGGTTTGTAGTCCTAACTCAGTCATGTAACTTAACTCTTCTTTTTCACATCTTTATACGTTCGAGATTCTTGTCTTAAAATCCCTTTGATACTGTTACCAGAATTAAATAATTTCAGGCCATTCCTCTCAGTTCGAATATTTAGTTTATTTTTTTCTTTCATTTCTGTATAACTTCCATGGCAACATGGCCATGATGACTGTGCTATGTCAATCCACACCTCTCCTTGTGCCAGAGTCTGTTATCTTTTAATCCATATTGTTGAATGTTGTTTGTTATTATGAAGCAAATGATGACTGTCATCATGGAATTTAATGGTAAGGCCATAGCCTTTCATTCTACAGAATATACAGAATCTCCTTTCATGCAGGTTTATGTATACAAGAAGGGGAAAGACGTCCAGTGCATGCAGGTGCCAGGACCTCTTGGTAGCAAAGGGCAGATTACCAAGACAGCTGTGTACTTTGGCATGAAAGCAGAAAACCAGACGATGAGCAAGGTTCAGAACTACTTCTTCAGTTCATGTGGTCTTCACTGGAGCAGTTGCAGCTAATTTTCTGGTACAGGGTAATTTTTGTACTGCTCTCTTTAGAATGTTTACCATGGGGCTACCTATGAGAAATTCCTATATCCCCTCTTATTAGGAGTAAAACATGAAAAAAAAATTCTATTGCTTTCTTGAAGGTAGTGATATTTATTTGTTCTTTCAAGAAGTTTCCTTAGAAGATTTTATGAAGATCTCATTGAGTATATTTCTTTCTATATTGGTCTTGTCCCTTTTAGTTTCCTCTAGATCTTATACATAAAAGTCATGATAGCTACCTTGGCAGAGGATGTTCAAATCCACATGGCTTTATTCTTTGGCCTAAATGCCCAGCATAGGATTTTTAAATCTTTCTTAGTTTGTTTTCTTGATTTTTGTTTTTTGTTTCTTCAAGACATTATTATTATTATTATTTTGGATTTTTATTGAGACAGCATTTCTCTGTGTAGTCCTGGCTGTCCTGGAACTCACTCTGTAGACCAGGCTGGCCTGGAACTCAAAAATCTGCCTGCCTCTGCCTCCCAAGTGCTGGGATTAAATGCCACCACTGTAGGGCTAGGATTTTTAAATAATTTCCCAACATCACAAGGGAAAGATGTAATAACACCCTTGCTATCTTTCATGAGAGGGAATTTATGTATGCATACAAAACAGTTTTTCATATTTGGAGTGGTATTCTTCATACAGCAGATCAGGTAGATGATGGAAAACATGATTCAGATCAATTTATGCTTAATGTAGAAAAAGATGAATGAATACTTAAAGAGTAGAGTCATTCTGGGAGCGATACCCTAGATGGAGGATTGGCATCCTTTGAAAATGTAGGAGTGGCTCCTCTTAAGTCTGCAAAAGTGGAGCAGATAGGGAATTCATTCACAATGGGTCCTCTATGACCCATTCCGTCCACTTGAAGATTGTCTGGAAAAATTAATAGAAATGATGAGAGAAAGAGGGAGGTGGGACAAATATAGTTAAATAACTAGTAATACTTACAGAACATCTCTTTATCAGCATCACAATTATGTACAATGAATATATATGTGCATATATACATATCAATAATTTTATTTTAAAACCAAACATTCTCTAAAAATTGTAAAGATCAGAATCTCTAAAATCAAGTTGTTTTTTTTTAAATTATCTTCTCTTTTCTCTTAAAGCTTTGAATAATTCTAAGTGTTGTTTGACTCATGAAATCCTGAATTCCTTCTGTTGCTGTCACCTTCATCTTATTTTTATTTTCACTATTCCATTAGGATGCCCATAGTTATGTTGAGAAATCAGATGTTAATTCAGAATGATGAAGTTATAAATCCTTATAAAACCTAGTGGAAACAAAATCATTGAACAATCTCTATATCACTTGTTGGTCACATCTTGCTTAATTATGGTCCTTTTAAATTGTGCATTGAACAAATTATTACTATGTCATTGCTTTATATTTTACTATGACATAATTTATATACCATAAGCTTTTATGAATTTTTAGTCTATTCTCAGGTTTGTGCTACAATCAATACCCTAATCACATAAAATATACATTAGAGTGAAAACCAAATGTGGACTACAGATTCCAGGAAACTATAAAGTATTATTATCCCTTGTATGGATGGAAAAAGGAAGAAATATTACGAAAAGAGTGAATAGAGCACAATGATAAAAATGGTAAATGAGTGATAGAATGAGGATTAAGAAGAAATAAGGATGGGAGGGTAGGGAGGAGGGTGAGGTGAGGAGGGTAATTAACATTAAGGATGTTTATTAGCTTCTTCTAAGACAAATGAGATGATAAGTGAGCTTCCAGGGATACTTCTGTTCAGAGTGTTCCAGAGATCTCAAGACAATGCAGGCCATTTCTGTTGCTCTTGCTTGCCCACTAACACCTGATGACAAGTCACTATTGTCAAAGACATCACATACCTACTAGATAGATAGATAGATAGATAGATAGATAGATAGATAGATAGATATAGATATAGATATAGATATAGATATAGATATAGATATAGATATAGATATAGATATAGATATAGATATATATGATACATAGATAGATAGATATAGATATAGATAATATAGATAGATATTGGAGTGCACTTGGTGGGATTCATGGCTCCAGCTGCATGTGTAGCAGTGGGTGGCCTTGTTGGTTATGTGTGGGAGGAGAGGTCCTTGGTCCCATTAAGGCTCTATGCCCCAGTGTAGGAGATTGCCAGGGTCAGAGTGGGAGCAGGTGAGTTGATGAGCAGGGGGAGGGGAACAGGATAGGGAGTTTTCAGGGGGGAAACCAGGAAATAGGATAACATTTGAAATGTAAATAAAATATCTCATAAAAATTTTTAAAAAGCCTCTAAAAGGAAAAGAAAAGAAAGAAAAAAAGAAAAGAAAAAAGAAAAGAAGAGAAGAGAAGAGAAGAGAAGAGAAGAGAAGAGAAAAGAAAAGAAAAGAAAAGAAAAGAAAAGAAAAGAAAAGAAAAGAAAAGAAAAGAAAAGAAAAAGTAGAGAAATCAACTTGGTACCCATAAGTAAGCTTCCCACCAGCTAACTTTCAGAGTACTTGGAAATGCTGCATAGACTGCAATTGGGAAAACAAAAATCTATAGTCCTGCACAACTGTAAGCAATGTGAACTGTGACATCTGTAAGATATAACCATTGAATGCAACAGTGGAACACAAGTTACAAGGGTAAACAATCTCTTTTTTGATTGAATATTTAGCTTCTTGTTTATATTCACTAATAGTCTTAATCAAATTTTGGATGCTTTCAGCTGTTTTTCAACTATTGTTTCTCCAAATAATCTCTCTCTCTCTCTCTCTCTCTCTCTCTCTCTCTCTCTCTCTCTCTCTCTCTCTCTCTCTCTCTCTCTCTCTCTCTTCCACTCTCCCTGCTGTGTCCCTACATCCCTAGCTCCTTCCCTTCCTCCTTTATTTCTCTCATCTTCTTTAGAAACTTCCAATATACATATTTCATATTTTGGTACATCCTATGATAACTTTTAGTCTATGTTTATGTTTCTTCACTCCATTCTCTTTATCTTTCTCAGATTATATGATCTCATTGATTTATGTTCATATGAACTGGCTGTGTCTATTAAGTCCTTCTTGTGAGTATTTAATTAAATTGTTATACTTATTGATTCACATACATATGCATAAATGTATAGAAAGAGGTAGATAGATTATCTCTCAAGAGAATCCTATCTCTATCAACATTTTGTTTCATTGTTACATGAGGGAAAGTTATCTAAATTATTTCTAAAATGGCCTACTCTGGAAATCACCCCCCAGTTTATTTCCATAAATATGACTCAGGTCTGTTAAAATTAGGGTGACAAGATTTCCCTGAACAACATTGCCTCAAAGACTGTCCAGATGAGACTAATTATCTTCTCAATAATCTTTCCTTGAGGTTCTTTTCACATCAAAATTTTTAGACCATCTAGAGACTGCCATACCCAGGAATCCATTCCATAATCAGCCTCCAAACACTGACACCATTGCATACACTAGCAAGATTTTGCTGAAAGGGCCCTGATATAGCAGTCTCTTGTGAGACTATGTCAGGGCCTAACAAACACCGAAGTGGATGCTCACAGTCAGCTATTGGATGGATCACAGGGCCCCCAATGGAGGAGCTAGAGAAAGAGTACCCAAGGAGCTGGGGGGATCTGCAACCCTATAGGTGGAACAACAACATGAACTAACCAGTACCCCCTGTAGCTCATGTCTCTAGCTGCATATGTATCAGAAGATGGCCTAGTCGGCCATCAGTGGAAAGAGAGGCCCATTGGTCATGCAAACTTTATATGCCTCAGTATAGGGGAATACCAGGGCCAAGAAGTGGGAGTGGGTGGGTGGGGGAGTGGGTGGGGGAGGGTTTGGGGGACTTTTGGGATAGTATTGAAAATGTAAATGAAATAAATACCTAATTAAAAAAAGAGTTGATAAATGTGACCTCATGAAATTGGAAAGCATCAGTAAGGCAAAGGACATAGTCAATAAAACAAATTTAAAAGCTACTCATTGGTAAAAAAAAAAAAAAATCTTTACTAACCCCACATCCAATAGATGGCTAATATCTAAAATATGTAAAGAATTCAAGAAGTTAATCACCAAAAAGCCAAACAACTCAATCAAAAAAGGGTATAGAACTTAACTGAGAATGCACAACAAAGGAATCTTGAATGGCTTAGAGGCACCTAAAGAAATGTTCAACATCCTTATTCATCAGGGAAATGCAAATTAAAATGACACTGAGATCAACCTTACACCAATCAGAGGAATGGATACAGAAATTGTGGTACATTTGCACAATGGAGTATTACTCTGATATTAAAAACAATGAATTTATGAAACTCTTGGGCAAATGGATGTATCTGGAGAATATCATCCTGAGTGAGGTAACCCAATCACAAAAGTTGCTTGATATGCACTCTCTGATAAGTGGATATTAGCCCAGACACTTAGAATACCAAGATAAAATTTGCAAAACACATGAAACTCAAGAAGAACGAAGACCAACATGTGGATACTTCATTCCTCCTTAGAATAGGGAAGAAAATACCCATGGAAGGAGTTACAGAGACAAAGTTTAGAGCGAAGACTAAAGGATGGACCATCCAGAGACTATACCATCCAGGGATCCATCCCATAATCAGCCACCAAACCCAGACACTATTGCATATGCCAGCAAGATTTCGCTGAAAGGACCCTGATATAGCTGTCTTGTGTGAGGCTATGCCAGTGCCTGGCTAATACAGAAGTGGATGTTCACAGACATCTATTGGATAGAACAAAGGCCCCCAATGGAGGAGCTAGAGAAAGTACCCAAGGAGCTGAAGAGGTCTGAAATCCTAGAGATGGAACAACAATATGAACTAACCAGTATCCTCAGAGCTTGTGTCTCTAGCTTCATATGTAGCAGAAGATGACGTAGTTGGCCATCATTGGGAAGAGAGGCCCGTTGGTCTTGCAAACTTTATTTTCCCCAGTTCAGGGGAACGCCAGGGCCAAAAAGTGGGAGTGGGTTGGTTGGGGAGCAGGGCGAGGGGAGGGTAGAGGAGACTTTCGGGATAGCAAATGAAATGTAAATAAAGAAAATATCTAATAAAAACGTTTAAAAAAATTTAAAGTAGATGAACCTCAAGCATAAATTAGTAAAGGCTGCAGCAAAACCTCAAATGTTCATTTTCAGGCAATTGTTTGTCATTGCTGTTCAATCATAGTTACATTGAAAGCTACATTCTTAGGGGATAAAAAAATATGGTACCATAAAGGTTATGTTTCCTGACAAGAAGAATGTTAAACAATGAAAAACAATGCAACATTTTGAAGATGATATTTCAATGAATTCAATGATGACAGAAGTACAAATCCATTTAACTTCTGTAACAATATTAAAGGGTAAATTAAACTTTATACTCCCAATGTTTGCTAAAACAGATACTTGAATCATGGTTTCTTTTTTATGACTACTGATAATGGGTATGGTTCAATTTGCAAATAAATTACAAAGGAGAAGCTCAATTTTAAGGAAAATCTTTTCAGCCATGAGTAGAGATACAGTTTGGTCTGTGATAGAACAAAGAGGAAAAGCAATGAATGTGCTTCCAGATGTAGGAATGCTAGAGCATTTAGTCACGGGGCCATTGGAAAACTTTGCTTTTGTTAATTTGCTTTTGTCAATAAAATGAAAAATATGACTATTAGATGAGAAAGGAAAGACAGGTATTAGAAGTCTAGGAGAAATGGTACATAAAAACAACTTTCATATCCACATATAATGAGAGAAAACAATTATGTCTGGAGCATAGAAAAGAAAAGGGTGTGTGATTTTTAATGTTTATATTGCATGCTCTATATTACTTGAGTTGTTACAGCCATTATTCACCCAAACAATTGGGAACAGACCTATACATTTATTCAACAAACTTTTAATCACAATAACTGAGCAGCTTTACCCAAACTCCTATGCAACCAAGCTTCTATACAGCTGTATGGCTGAGTCACTTGTATTTTGTCTCTCATTGGCTTGGTGTGCTCCATGTGTGTACTCATGGTGAACTCCCTCAGCAACATCTCCTAATGCCTGACCTCATGGCAACCTCTTCCTCCTTCTCCTCACTCTTCTTCCACCTACCCCTCTTCTCCTGTACCTTTCCCTGCCTCTTGACCAACTCCTTCTCCTGGATATTCTCCCTTGAACCAGTGACTGGGATCAGAGTTCCTTCATTTCTATTTCTTCCAACCAGTCATTTGCTTCTCAGCCTTTTAGTAACCAATCAGAGATAATTGTGGAGCATTCTTTACACCAAATTCATACAAGAGATTCTTAAATATTCATGATGATGCATGTGGCTGGACAGTAACTAGATCTCAAGGCTCAGAATTCAGCATCTTAATACCGACCTCCTTAATACAAGGACCTCCTCCTGCATATCTCTTTCCCAGGACACAGGAGCATTCCAGCTTAAAAATACAACTCAAATTGAACTTTTCTCTTATATGAGTAAGTAAACTGTTTTGCTGATTAAACTTTACAAATTGTGTATACTTAGGTATGTTTGTGAATTTCAATAATAATTGTACCTAATGCCCATATTAAAATGTCTCCAGAAGATATTGGCATTGAAATGAATAGACTGAGTAAAGATCTGTCTAAGTAATAAAGTGAGCATCAGCCAGTGCACTGTAGGAAACAGGTTGCACTTTTCTCTCAACTCCAGGAGTAGATTTATAAGTTTAAATGAATATATTGGTCTGAAAAAAATATGTATAAAAATATATCCTAGAAAACTTTGTGTCATGGGGACTCCTAGAATGAGGAGGCAGAGTCAAATTCTATCTCTTTCTCTTGATGAGATGTATTACTGTGAGGACTGAATAAATTGAACTTGATATCATCCCTGGTAAACTGAGAATACAGATGATAAGATATATCTTGTATTAAGTCACAGAGAAGTAACCAATGTTTAGCAGACACTATTCCAATCTAATCTTTTAATTCTCCAGTAACCAGGTACTACTACCTTTGTTTATACATAAGAAGAGTGAGATTACTCATGATTAATAATCAACAAAATATTTTAAAAGTTTGAATGGAATGTTAAATTCACAGTACAGATCCACAGTGGTTGTAAATGCAGGTCACATAATCCATTCATTGGGTCTTGTATACAATCTTGGTAGCGAATATTTTCATCTGCAGAAAAAGGTCTTAATTTAGAGAATAAATTATATCATCACTGTCTCATATCGACCTTTCAGGACAAAATGGACACTAACAAAACTTTGCTTTTAGAACACTTACTTGGAAAATTTCACTGAT
The DNA here is from genome assembly GCF_978045245.1 of Mus caroli. NCBI lineage: Eukaryota > Metazoa > Chordata > Mammalia > Rodentia > Muridae > Mus > Mus caroli. Next base: position 83,457,497 of record NW_028227272.1, read on the forward strand.
CTCCGTTCCAGGAAGAAAGATACAAGCAAACAGCACTGGGTAGAGTGAAGAACACATGATCCCCAACAAATTCTACAGAAATTAATGATAATAGAGTGGGCTTTTGGAGTTCTTCCATTGGAAACAAGGGTGTCTGAATGGCATCACCCAACTTATTATGTGCAGGACTTCCCAAAAGAAGAAGTAAGCTATGCAAGACAGCATTAATGATTCAAAAAATTTTTAGAGAGAGTTGAGAACTGAGAACTTTATTCTGGAGGTACATAGTACATGTAATATGAAGTTCTTCACAGAAGACAGTATAGCATGTCTACCATGATAAATTTCCTTTATATACAAGTATCTCTGTTACATTTTATTGTTCTTATAAAGCACAATGTTCAAAATCAACTTAAGGAGAAAGGTTTAATTTGATATATATTATAGTCTGTAATCAGGGAAGCCATGGCAAAAACTCAAGGTAGAAAACTAGATGCAGAAACTGAAGAAGAGACCCTGAATGAATCAGGGAATGCTTACTAGCTTACATACTATAGTTTGCTAAGATATTTTTTTAAAGATTTATTTATTATTATATGTAAGTACACTGTAGCTCTCTTCAGACACACCAGAAGAGGGTGTCAGATCTCATTACAGGTGGTTGTGAGCCACCATGTGGTTGCTGTGATTTGAACTCCGGACCTTTGGAAGAGCTATCAGTGCTCTTAACAGCTGAGCCATCTCTCCAGACCCTAAGATTGTTTGAAAAAAAAAAAAAAACAAACCTAGGGCTACTTATCCCATGCTAGTACCACCCACTATTGCCTGGGCCCTCCCACATCAATTAAGAAAATGTCTCACAGAATTATCTATAGGCCAATCTGATGAGGGCATTTTTTCCCAATTTATGTTTTCTCATCCCAGATAGTTTCAATTTTTCTCAAGTTGACACAAAACTAACCCCATGGTGAGGCACTGTTGTCTATATAAAATTTATATTACTATTAAGGAAAACCAAGAATTTATTATCCTAAGAATATTAATGAATATACTTTGCCTAAGAATACTGGCTATATAAATAAGACCTAATTATAAACATGTATTATACATCTTGTCCTTATATATACAATTCAATAAATGTTATCATCTTCTCCATACTGTATAGTAAACATTATAATATACTACATGTAAAAACTCCATTATTTTGAATGTATCCATTCAAAGTGCTCCATATTATTAAAAATAGATACTAAATACTTCCTTAAAGAAGGAATTAGTTCAACTTGAATATTTATTACACCAAGAATCTATGGCTAAACAGATCATAGAATCCACATAAGAACCTACTACTCTTATTTGCTTAACAGATATACAACTGAATTAAGTCCTAATGACTTATACTCATAGATGAATTCACCTCCCAACTTTCATCAGATAAATTTGTATTTCAGCAGGTAATGATCAACAGAAAATCCCATAGCTTGACAAGGTATAGAAAAATAAGAGAATATAGAATTTTCAGCCCTAAATACAACACATATGCCAACATTTTATACCTGATCTTCTAAGACTCAAGGATCATTTGAAAGCAGGAGAATAAAAAATATAAGGGACACAGAAAGTGGATGACTACATAGACACAGAATCATATGGACATAGGGGGACATACAAACTCACAACCAGTTGTGACCATATATATGAGACATGATCAAAGCCCAGGTAAACAAAAAAATTGCTTGGAGAAGGGACTTGGATGTGAATGTCTGCCCCAACTAAGAAGCTATTAGAAAATGTTAGCTTCTGGAAGCAGACTAATCTAGGAATGTAATCCTTGATAAACAGACCAAAGTATCATCAAAGGCCACACAACCAAGAAAAATTGGATAGTTAAAATTGGCTTTGAAATAATTAAAAAGAAAATAATGTTGGGTGGAAAGGGAATCAATGTGGATATGTGAAAAGCTGGGGGAGAAAGAATGATTAAGATCAAACCTGTACAAAATTCTCAAAGAGCAAATAAAACTAGTTTAGAAAAATGACAACAGTAGGTCATGAGAGTGTCTTGTCACATAAAATACCACAGGATGTTGAAGGATGATGATAGCTTTATTGCAAGAACGAATATAAGTAGTGGGCTAGAGTATTCTGTTATGAGGAGAGAAATAGATGGAGAACTTGGCAGATTCAGAAGATATGTGCTTATTTACACAATATTAAAAACTCCTTGTAAGAGTAACTTTGATTCACCAAATGTAATTGTTGTCGTAGCAATTTACTTCTGAATAAGCTCACCAATTTTAGTTCTTTCTAGATGCTGTGTGGCTCGCTCCTACAACTCAGCTGTTCTGTCTCAAAACTCTTCTCCAAGCTGACTGATTTGAACTAGTTCTTTTGGCTTCTCACTGAATTGCTCTGCTTGGAAAAACTACCTCTGAATTCCTTGAACTGAACTGCACTGACTGATCTGAATGCACAAATAAAACATAAGTGAACTAAACTGCAAAACCTCAACTCCATTCAATTGAACTCCCCTGAACCCAGTGAAAACCCACTACTTGCCTGAACTCACTGAACCGCAGCCATGGAACTGCTCTTCCTCTCTTGTTCTTTCTGAACTCTCGCTATGCTGTTCTTTAAAGTAGCCCTCTCTTTCCTGACTGTTCTCCTAAGAGTTTGGTGGAGTCTATCTCTGATTCATCTGTCAAATCCTCCACTAAGTTGGCACTTTGTCTATCCCTTAATTACACATTACTTTCAAACATGACTGCTTCCTTTTGTAAATTAACTTTACCTATACAGTTTATTATTAATGATGTATACTAAGGACATATTTGCATTTCAGCCAGAGGGATTAAAGTTGTGTCATTCCAGCCTTCTCACACAGACCGATAAGTTCTTTGGATGTGATACCATGCCAGAGCAGCCATGTTGCTGGATTAAAATTCCTCTACACCTCCTGATCCTCAAATTCAAAATAGAAAATTGATTCTTTCCTAACTAGTCTCTGTCTAGTTTTTTTAAAAAGCTCAAGTGGGAGTGATAGGAAAGAGAGTTTTACCTGAAACTTCATCAGATGACTACTTAAACCAGTTTTTACTCTTGACATATTGTTTGCTAAATATTCTTCTAAAACTGTATAGAGACAAACAGGGCCTTAATATAAAAGTAGTAGTAGAAGACACAGTGCTCTCAAATTAACATTACATGACATCAGTTAAGGAGACTTGTCTCTTTGATACTTGGGGCATATGCATTTGTGCCATGATTGTTAATTTTATATGTCAACTTGGTTGGGCTAAAGATCCTGAGATAGTTGGCCAGACATTATGCTGGGTGGTATAACTTTTAATGTGTCTCTACAAGAGATTAGCAATGAAATGAATAGGCTGAATAAAGCTGTCTTTAAGTAATGGTCTGAGCATCACAAGATGTAATGAGAGTACATTGGCACATTTTATTTCTATGTTGAATCATGACATCATTTCATCCTGTCCTCATACATCAGCATTCACGTAAATTTGGACTTTGAGTTAAAATTCTGGATTCCTGACTCTTTCACAATGGAGTTGGACTGGAACCATACCATCATTCATGGATTTCTGGCTTGCAAATGCCTCCATAACCACATTAGCCAATGTCTTTGCTATGATTTCTATTGTGATAAAACACTCTCACTAAAAGCCACTTCAATAGGTAAGAATTTATGCCAGTTTATAATCCATCAACAAAGGTAATCATGGTAGGAACCCAAGGCAGAAATATGGATGGAGAAATACTGCTTACTGGTTTTCTCCTCATGGCTTGCTCAGCTTACTTTTTTATAGCACCCAGACCACAAACTCAGTGGTGGCACTAACCACAGTGAACTATGTCCACTCTCAACATCAATCATTAATAAAAATAAAAATAAAACACACAGATCAATATGATGGGGTTAATTTTTTTGGTAAAGGGTCTACTCATGTAAAGTTGTTATAAAACTATCTGTCATAGGTAATCTATAAGACCCCCTTTTTCTTGAACATGTTACATGTTTGAATGCCCCTCTCCCTCATGTGTGTGTGTGTATGTGTAGAAAAACAGAATTGTCATATAATGGGACTGTATATAACTGAGTCTACTTCCATGGAAACACTAACAAATCCAACTAAATACTAGTTATTGCCAAGTACATATTTTTTAAACTTTCTCTGATCAAACAAACAAGTAGTAAACTTCTAACAGAGCCAAATATAATTACTCGTTAACTATGCTTGCCAGAAGTATTACTGGCTGCTTCTGTAGTCTTTCCCAGTTTTCTTATAGTGACCAAAACCATAAAAAAATGGTGTATAAATTAATGATATCATTTTACAAACTTGAAAGATGTATTTAAAATTATCTTGCAGACTTATAATTAAGTCTGAAGAAAATTTACATTACTCTTATTTTTGTGCCTTAATTCACACTGACCTTGTGTTAATATTATGCTCTACTTTTCTAATTTTTTGTTGGTTAAAGATTTGAAGAATGATCATGCTTTAAAATATATTTTGAAAATAAAATAAAATGACTTATGACATCTTTCCAGGAATATAGTTATGAAGGCCATGGAATAAAAGGTGAATTAACATATATTTTCATATAAGCTCATGTTAATAAAGAAAAACTTCATAAAATATATACAAAGAGAATTATCCCCTCTGTATATGTATTAGTAGCTTCAGTCTTTTGTAGAGAATAATACATATTATTAAATCATATGAACCTTTGGCCTAATACATATAAAGCAGTAGAAACTGGTTTGATTAGTAAAGCAATTTATCACATGCAGATTCTTGGGTTTTGTAAAGAAATAAAAACTTTTTTTTTTTTTTTTGCTCTGGAAAGATGCCTCTAACCCTAAATATTAAAAGGATTTCTAAAGTAGAGACATTTAGTCGCAATACAAGAAAATTCTCTCTGGTATGTTTTCACTTACATTCATAAATTTCTGATACTATCCTTTAATGTAAACGTATTAATACTGGGTTTTAATACAGTATGATTTTCAGTAGGAGATATTGGATTATATGAAAACAATTAGGATTTATCCCCAGAAAAAAAAGTTTGGATTCAGGAAATAGATAAGGAAACATTAGATTAATGAGGTTTCTATCTAAATGTATCTAGCAAGAGACTTACTGAAGGAAGTCAAGATTATCAGATAGAGAAAATTGATGGTAGAAATTCTGCTCAGATATCAAGAATTATGACCAACTGAAAAAGAAAGATTTTGGCTAGGTTGACTCAATAGGATTCCTTACTGAAAGATACATGTTATAAGTAAGTATAAAAGAGGCCAGAAGAATATGTAGTGGCCTGATTAAAAACAGTCACGTGTTTAGTATGCAAGATGAAAGTAATTCTATAACATGAGTCTATATTTTTATGGTTTGGATTAGAAGTGCCAATTTCAAATAGGTTTCCTTATTGAATATTTGGGCCTAAGTTGGTGAAGCTATGGAGAGGTGGTTGATTATACTGATCATGGAGTACTACTCAGCTGTTAAAAACAATGACTTTATGAAATTCTTAGGCAAATGGATATATCTGGAGGTTATCATCCTGAGTGAGGTAACCAAATTGCAAAAGAACACACATGGTATGCACTCACTGATAAGTGGATATTAGCCCAGAAACTTAGACTACCCAAGATACAATTTGCAAAACACATGAAACTCAAGAAGAAGGAAGACCAAAGTGTGGCTACTTCGTTCCTTCATAGAATGGTGAACAAAATACCCATGGAAGGAGTTACAGAGACAAAGTTTGGAGCAGATCCTGAAGGAATGACCATCAAAAGGCTGCCCCACTTGGGGATCCATCCCATAAACAACCACCAAACACAGACACTAAGCAGATGCCAACAAGAGCCTGCTGATAGGAGTCTGATATAGCTGTCTCCTGTGAGGCTCTGTCAGTGCCTAGAAATACAGAACTGGATGTTCACTGTTGTCCTTTGGAAGGAGTACAAGGTCCCCATTGAAGGAGCCAGAGAAAGTACCCAGGGAGATGAAGGGGTCTGAAGCCCTGTAGGAGGAACATCAATATGAACTAACCAGTACCCTCAGAGCTCCTTGGAACTATACCACCAATCAAATAAAACACATGGTGGAACTTGTGGCTCTAGCTATATATGTAGCCGAGGCTGGCCTAGTTGGTCATCAATGGGAGGAGAGTCCCTTGGACCTGTGAAAGCTCTATGGCACAATATAAGGGAATGCTAGGACCAGGAATGGGAGTGGGTGGGTTGGGAAGCAGGTGGAGGGGGGAGGGTATAGGGGATTTTCAGAGGGAAAACTAGGAAAGTGGATAACATTTGAAATGTAAACAAAGAAAATATCTAATAAAAAAATGGAAAAAAAATCACCTAAGCAAAAGAATGGAATCTACACCTGGGGTGGAGACAGGGTATTGGTGCCTCTCTTAAGGATTAATCCAATTAGATATTAAATTTCCTAATGACGGACTTCACACCAGAAAAAGGCTAGTTTTCAGAGCTAGTGTTGAGCCAGCTCTGTGAGAGGCAAACTGTAGCATTAACATTTACATTATTGGAACATCATACAATGCCATATGCTTTTAGATATGATATTTAGTGTGTACAGTGATTTGAGAAACATTATCACACATCCTTCATCTTATAAGTATAATCTATTTGCTTGAAGTTGCATTAGAGTTTTCAGGCAGAGTAGAAGATGCTGGAAATGTAGAGAGAAAGCGTTTACAAGTTTCTTTTCTCAGCCAACTGTTGCACATTTGAATCATGGTCCAAACTATTCAACTTTTCTCTGAGGGAATAGATGTGGTGGAGACATCTTATGCAGGAAACTCTGCAGAAGAGGAAGTAAAAAGAACCAGTGGGGATGGAAAACACCAAGAAAATAAATTCCTTCAGTAAACAACAGGACTGAGGCATATATGGATGCACAGAGACTGTGGCAGTATCTATAGGTCCTGAAAATTTCATAGCCAGATTGAAGTCTCAACACTAAGAGGAGAGGAAGGCAAAGCCTCCATTCTTAACCCAAAAGTTATCTCCAATTGATAATCACTCACGAAGAAAAAAAATTAGACAAATATGATTGATAACTGAATCAAACAGCCATTTCAAGACATGCTCATTATGGTGTGTCTTCTGACAAGCATTGAAATGAAATACCAATATGTAAGGAGCCGCCCTCACATTGGCCATTACAAGATGGCGCTGATGGCACTGGCACCTGTGTTCTAAGTAGTAAACAAGCAAGCTGCGCATGTGCCAGGGTAGCTTCCCACCCCATGTGCTCTGCCTTCCCCATGACGACAACTCCGGCCGATGGGCTGCAGCCAATCAGGGAGCGACACATCCGAGGCAGAGGACAGTCCTCCATAAAAGGGACGGTTTCCGCCATTCTAGGGATCTCTCTATCTCTCTCTCTCTCTCTGGCTCTCTTCTCCACTGGCTCCTGAAGGGGTAAGCAATAAAGCTTGTGCCACAGAAGATTCCAGTTGCCCTGAGCGTGTTCTTACCAGGGGGAACAAAAGCGCGAGCAATACCAATATAGGATTTCTGTGATAATTTTGGATTATCTACACAACTATTCAAGCAAGGCCAGCATCAACTCTATTTTTACTTGTCTCTAACTGCTGTGACTGCTTGTCCCTTGCTATTATTTTTTTTTTTCTGAGAGATAAAGCCTTCTCTGTAGTCTTGACATTTTGCTTGTATTTTTAGTCTTGCCACAACTGTGCTACAGATGTGATGTTAAAGTTACTTCTTGAACATTAGTGGTGGTATCAGTTCCCTGTCACTCTGATAGGAAACAGAGAAAATTAAACAAATATTCAATGGAGACCTGCTAAGGATAAAATATGTTGGACCAAGTCTTCCCAGAGCATGGGCTGTGGTTATTTCTCATTTCTATGTCTCTCTAATAACAAGATTGGCATGGGGAATGACACTGGACACAAAGGGAGGTGGTCAGGTCACAGAACAAAATAAGCATGAGGAATCTTAATAATCCTGACTCTTATTTTCACTAGACCAAAATCCAATGTATAATAATGCTGACCATAATAGCCTAGTTAGTATTCATCTAACTCATGAAAAGAATAGAGAACACTAGTAATACTTAGTCTAAACAGCTGAATCAAAAACCTTAACATGGTGGTTCATTGGTGGAATTTGATATACTCCCTAGATTTGATAAATACAGTATTATGGCTGCATTTCTACATTAATTACTTGTTGCTGTCATGAGGAAGGAAGTTATATGTTCTGGCTTGTAGGCTTTAGATACATAGCCAATTATAATGAGTACAGCATGGTGGCAGCAGGAGGTAGCTGGTCACATTGTATTTATAATCAGGAAATAAAGAAAATGATTAATACTGCTGAGCTTACTTCTTTTTATTAAGTTCAGCACCCCAACTTACAAAATGATGCTGCCCACAATTAAGGTAGATCTTCATCCCTAATAACGATACTCCATTAGAGGAATGCCCAGAGATTTTTCTCCCAGGTGATTCTATATTTTGCCAACTTGAAAGTATTAACCATCACAGACATTGACATTTTGTTTGTAAACAATCCATTGTGTTAGATATCTTACAAATGTATTTGAATTGTAGGAAGTTTTAAATCTTTTTCATCAACAAAGACCTAGCATATAATATATGATATCACAATTGTGACATTGACCTGAGCTTATTATCTTTAGCCTGTGTCTTTTGTGACTGCTGCGTTTACCAAAGACATTTTCCATTCTTGGTTAGATCATTAGTCAACTGACATTTGTGAATAGATTACTTTCTTTCTGTGGCTTTTTATTCCAGGCAAAATCTACCTCTTTTTAGACTATTTTAAATTCTGTCTTAAGATTTCCTGATTGATTCTCTGGAATATACACTCTGCAAACATAGGCACACATTGGTTAACAGAAAATGCCCATCACTGCAAGGCACCCTGTGCTGTGTATATAGAGTGATTATAATCATTTTTCCCTTCCCACTCTGCCTTTCTTTGCTATAGAGAGAAATGGGCTGAAATACAATAGAGACACTAAACTTGCTTGTATAATGTTAACATTCATTCGCTATTTTAAAAAGAAATGAAACTAGTCTCTTTGTACACTCTTAACAAGTTTTGCCTGCTCTGCGGACACTTTCCCTCCTGTAGGGCTGCCTCATCCAACTTATATGTGGTGGTTGTTGCTTTGCCTTGGTATTTTTTGTTTTATTGTGTTTGGGTTGATGTATTTTAGAGGTCTACTCCTCTCTGAAGGGAGATGGAGTCCAGAGTGAATCCAGGAGAATGTAAAAGCAGTCCAGAGCTGGGAGGAGTAGAGGAGGGGCAGGGAGGGGGGACTGTGGTTGAGATGTATTGTATGAGAGAAGAATCTGCTTTTCAATTAAAAAAAAAGTTACTCTAGTAGAATATTGGCATGTGAATGTGACTGCCAGTTACTTTCTGGGATAATCATACCATATGTTTTAACAAATTTCTGTATTTCCAGTATCACTTGAAGATGCAATCCATAGAAACTACAGATTCTTTGTCATAGGAAAAGCCTTGGAAATCTCAGTGACTATTCTAAGTGACTCACTTATAATTACACATTACAAATGAGGAAGCTTACACGTCATCTTTAGCCAGAAGAGAAACATTCAATGCTTTTCCCTTTACCTACTGTCTACGGTCTGATGATTATGTCATTGTCAATGTTATTGTCTTCAGTAAAAGTCTAACTTTCTTTTATTTCAGAAAATAAAGGCTGGTTGTCCTTACATACTATTAATATATTTAATGGCTGCATTTGCAACATTATTAAAGACTTATATAGACCTTAATAAGATGATTTTAATATAGGCTTCACAATGAAAGGAACGGGATCCCAGAGTTTTAATTGTATATTTCTAAGACAACAACTTTTCCTATCTTTGTCTGATAGAATTACTGTTTTCCTACTGTAAGTGAAATCAACTTAGCCATCTTCACTGAAATCAAATAGAAAAATCTATATCTCCATATAAATCTCTCTTGCTTAAATACTTTGCTAGTCAAGTATCAAAGGTCTCTGTAATCTTATATAATAGTCATAGCAGACTAACTCTTCTTCCTTGTGATCTGTTACTGATGTGTTGAGCACAAAATCCCTCAAATTGCTAATTAAATACTTTTTTAAAACAAGAGGAAGTACTATCTTTAGCCACCAACTACCTTCTTCAATGCTGTGAATTCACTAGTGGGTAGGGTTCTGTTTGATTTTGTTTCCCAAAATAACTAAACTTTCTCTCTAAAAGTAACACTCCAGTTATAAGAAGCTATGAACATGGAGGACACTAGTGCCAACATTCAGTGAAAACTGTTTAACTTTCTGTGTCATTTTCAGATGCAGTCTGGTAAATGATCAGGAAATAATGAATAAAAACAAAGGGAAAGAAGCTTTAAAAAAAGCCACACCCTTTGTTGCCTACATGACCAAAAGTGTGACATAATTACTTATACATTATCCACCATCTTTTCTTGACCGTGATGACTCATAAAATTAGCTGTGGAGAATGAATGCATACAATAATTGCATTGGTGGCTATATTACATACTCGTCTATGAGTAAATCTTTTCAGGAACTTAGAAAGTTGGTCAGAGTTTAAAAGTAGGAGAGTCAGACATAAGCATTTAAAAATCTAAATCTGATGCCTTTTCTCCCAAACTCAGATATACAGTGTATTAATATGAATTTTCTAAACTGGAATAAAAAGTCAAGATTTGTAATCCCTATTTGACATTACTGAAGCACAATGAGTATGGCTTTGCAAGCAGAAACATAACAGCAAGAGGACACAGGAATTTTCCTTTTCTATACACTGATTTGACTTCAGTTAATAACTAATGTTAAACTATAAGGAAGGTATATAGTCTATGATTATGTTTTGGTATACTTATTTTTATCTGCAATCTACACTATACTAATTCTTTTATTAAAAATAATCATATTTTAATGAGCAACCGGAACATGAATTTTCATGGAACAGTGAACAATGACTATCACTGTCTTTATAATTCTAACTTCCCGGTCATGAGGCATCCCTTTGTGGCTATCATAATTGGTGTAATGAATTTCCTAAAATAAATGAAGTCTAATTTGATCCAGTGCCCAAGAACAATCCAGGCATTCACAGCTAAACCACTGACCTGATTTGAAGACGAAGCATGCCAGGATGAAGTCATACTTTTCTGTGAAGTGTGCTCCTCGGTACAGGGTTTGAATGGTTTGTTCTAAGGGCTCCGAAGAGGGGATTTCCAGTAACAAAGAACTACAATCTGAGCTCCCAACTCCAGACACCTAGACTTGCTTTAAATAAGAGAAACATGAGATGGGAAGCAAATCTGAGCCCTCACTTGAGTTCAGTGATTGTCAGTGAGTGGAAAACTTGCCGGTGCCCTTGAATTTGAACAGCCCAGAGAGTCACAGTTTTGTACTCGTAACAACTTTAAGGATTTAAAAACAACCTCCAATTGGGCAAGGGTCATTATTTCAGAAAGTTTAATATCTAAATGCCGACACCCTCATGGCAGGTGATTTCTGAGGAAGCACATGCACAGATCTACACACTTCATTATAAGTTTTGCCACTATTTTAAAGCTACATTGAGTGGCTTTGCCGTTTCTCAGACAAGTAGCTGTTTTAGCATCATGAAAAAGACATTATGATTTGTTTTCTACAATTAAATAACATAACCTACAGTCACAGTTTTGATGTATTACTTATTGAAATTCATTGTAGGTCTTCCAAATGAGAGTTGTGCAACATGATGCAACACTGGAACCCTTACTGTGTTAATGTGTATAAAGAAGGTGTAGCATACAGTCAAATGGGGAATTTATTCAATAGGTTAATCCCAGATCAAGTATAATCTTCGTGATTTAGTAAATAGTATATGACAGTTATAAACTGCCTTCAGCTGTAGATTTCCCTTTGACCACCAAGAAATTGGCACCAGATAGTATACAGTTTATGGATGTGAACTATATAAACAGGAAATGTGAGACTATGTTTTTCATTTCCCAGAAATAAAACTTTCACATGTCTCCAAGTGGTCATAATTTTTACAATGATTTCTAAAACATGCATTATGGAATTCAGTATTGCATATGGCACTTGGCTATTAGGACATAAAAATAGGAAGATGTTCAATTAAAACAAACTGGATAAAGAGTAAGTAGAATACTATTTTCTATTCAAAATACAACGTTGAAAGTTTACATTTCATTTGCTTAACCTTTTTTTTAAAGAAAATAGTGTGAATTACTTTGAACAATTAAATATTCTAGATACAATGTACAGATTCCAAGAACATATGAAAGACACACTATGATTGAAGACGTCATAAACACCTTATTTATCCTTTATCTCAGTTATTTCAATGAGTAAAACAAATCCTTGCCTAAAGAAAACTTTAGAAATAGATGTCTTCACAATAGAATTTTTTATATATTTCAAAAAAGAATTAGTACTTGTTGTTTTCAGTGGCTTCCAAAAAAATAGGAGAGCATTCATCACAGATACAAATGTGAGGACAGTGTTTTTCTTACACCCAAACTAGATGCAGACACAGAGAATAAAATTGTAAGTTCTTAGGGTATCTTTCAACCCTGATGCAGAAAATTTTCTATTTGCTGTAGATGGTAACTAAAACAGTGAAGCATGACTGGTCAACATACAGAGAACAACAAAAGTCAGAGGGCTCTGCTCGAAATGGAGGATCTATATCACAACCTTTCCACAAGACTCCTGGTTCACCATGGAAGTGGGATGAAGGAACGTGAGAGGCATAATTACTAGACTTAGGCACTGAAACAATATTTTCTGTGTTGCTGCAGACATGAACTCAAAGTGGCTTTCTCTAAATGTTCAGGACATGCACACAAGCAAAAAAGATAACATTCCAGTATGGGAGGCATAAGGACCTTCACATGAAGTCCCTCCCTTAGGTAAGATTCTGTCTGTAACCTGTGACTCCAAGAGGATCTAGAATCAATCTTCTTCAAGAATATGATCCCAAAGAGGCTATATGTGTTTAATATGTAGTCATACTTCTAGGAACAAATTAACAGCATTGAGTGGATTCATTAAGTTAAAAAAAAAAAACTAAAAATAAATTATTTTGGGAGAGGAGAGAAAGAACTACAAGCTAGGGAGGGATCAGGGATTGATTTAATAAAAACTCATTGTATAGATGTGTAAAATAATCAATAATAAGAATTTAAAATGACTGAACTATACTATATTATTTATGTATATAAAGGTAAAACTATACTTATTTTAGAATACCATCTAAAAGAATGCTATATCTGAATAAATTTATTCCAAAGAAATAATAAAAATCACCGAATACCATAAAGCATTGCTGAAATAATTAGAAAATAAAGACCTAAGTAAATAAATCAGAAAGACAGAATTGTTATGACTACATTAATAATCAAAGGTTTACTGGTTAAATAAAATAATCACTAAATATTTCATCAGTGTTTTAGCACAAAGGTAATACTTACATTCCTATAGAATTGAAAAGTACACAAAACAGGTAAATTAAGCTCAAAAAAGAACTCTTCTCAATTTTTGCAAAGTGACTCAATCAAAACTAATTCTGGCACAAAGACAGAATATTGAGGAAGATTTTGGTCTTCTTAATAAAGATAATAATAACCAATGAGTTATGTTAGTGAAAGAAAACCAAACCACTGAAATAAACGTGGGAGTCTAGGAAAAAGAGTGATATACACCTTAATAATTCACACTGGACAAAGGCAGCAAGAAGTCTGTCTGGGAGAAGGAACAGTTCTTCAGCAATGGAGAAAACACAGTGAATTTCCACAAGCAATTGCTTTTAGCAGTGCAACACATTACCTGAAACTGAGTGAATACCTTAAATACAAACATCTTAAATATGACATAAGTATCTTAGATATATGACAGAGGATAACAGTAAAAAAAAAAAGTCATTGTGTTACCTCACTCAAGATGATGCCCTCCAGGTCCATCCATTTGGCTAGGAATTTCATAAATTCATTCTTTTTAATAGCTGAGTCGTACTCCATTGTGTAAATGTACCATAATTTCTGTATCCATTCCTCTGTTGAGGGACATCTGGGTTCTTTCCAGCTTCTGGCTATTATAAATAGGGCTGCTATGAACATAGTGGAGCATGTGTCCTTTTTACCGGTTGGGACATCTTCTGGATGAATGCCCAGGAGAGGTATTGCGGGATCCTCCGGTAGTACTATGTCCAATTTTCTGAGGAACCGCCAGACTGATTTCCAGAGTGGTTGTACAAGCTTGCAATCCCACCAACAATGGAGGAGTGTTCCTCTTTCTCCACATCCTCGTCAGCATCTGCTGTCACCTGAATTTTTGATCTTAGCCATTCTGACTGGTGTGAGGTGGAATCTCAGGGTTGTTTTGATTTGCATTTCCCTGATGATTAAGTATGTTGAACATTTTTTCAGGTGTTTCTCTGCCATTCGGTATTCCTCAGGTGAGAATTCTTTGTTCAGTTCTGAGCCCCATTTTTTAATGGGGTTATTTGACTTTCTGGAGTCCACCTTCTTGAGTTCTTTATATATATTGGATATTAGTCCCTTATCTGATTTAGGATAGGTGAAGATCCTTTCCCAATCTGTTGGTGGTTTTTTTTGTCTTATTGATGGTGTCTTTTGCCTTGCAGAAGCTTTGCAGTTTCATGAGGTTCCACTTGTCAATTCTTGATCTTACATCACAAGCCATTGCTGTTCTATTCAAGAATTTTTCCCCTGTGCCCATATCTTCAAAGCTTTTCCCCACTTTCTCCTCTATAAGTTTCAGTGTCTCTGGTTTTATGTGAAGTTCCTTGATCCACTTAGACTTGACCTTAGTACAAGGAGATAGGAATGGATCGATTCGCATTCTTCTACATGTTAACAACCAGTTGTGCCAGCACCATTTGTTGAAAATGCTGTCTTTCTTCCACTGGATGGTTTTAGCTCCCTTGTCGAAGATCAAGTGACCGTAGGTGTGTGGGTTCATTTCTGGGTCTTCAATTCTATTCCATTGGTCTATTTGTCTGTCACTATACCAGTACCATGCAGTTTTTATCACAATTGCTCTGTAGTAAAGCTTTAGGTCCGGCATGGTGATTCCACCAGAGGTTCTTTTATCCTTGAGAAGAGTTTTTGCTATCCTAGGTTTTTTGTAGAACTCACACAATATGTATTCACTGATAAGTGGATATTAGCCCAAAACTTAGGATACCCAAGATATAAGATACAATTTGATAAACGCATGAAACTCAAGAAGAATGAAGACCAAAGTGTGGACACTGTGCCCCTTCTTAGAATTGGGAACAAAACACCCATGGAAGGAGTTACAGAGACAAAGTTTGGAGCTGTGATGAAAGGATGGACCATTTAGAGACTGCGGTATCCAGGGATCCATCCCATAATCAGCTTCTAAACGCTGACACCATTGCATACACTAGCAAGATTTTGCTGAAAGGACCCAAATATAGCTGTCTCTTGTGAGACGATGCCGGGGCCTAGCAAACACCGGAGTGGATGCTCACAGTCAGCTATTGGATGTATCACAGGGCTCCCAATGGAGAAGCTAGAGAAAGTACCCAAGGAGCTAAAGGGTTCTGCAACCCTATAGTTGGAACAACATGATGAACTAACCAGTACCCCGGAGCTCTTGTCTCTAGCTGCATATGTATCGAAAGATGGCCTAGTCGGCCATCAATGGAAAGAGAGGCCCATTGGACTTGCAAACTTTATATGCCCCAATATAGGGGAATGCCAGGGCCAAAAGAATGGGAATGGGTGGGTAGGGAAGTGGGGGGCGCTATGGGGGACTTTTGGGATAGCATTGGAAATGTAATTGAGGAAAATATGTAATAAAAAATATTAAAAATTAAAAAAAAGTCAAAGTGAAGTTTATCAGTGTTGACACACTTTTTCCATCAAATACATTATTGAGATAATAAAATACCCACATAAGTATAAATAATATATTCACATATGTGATAGAATTTCTATAATCCAAATATTTGAACAATATCTACAGCTCAACGCAAATAATGTCATTAAAACACTGATAACAGAACTGAGTGGGATTTTCTCAAAAACATACTAATTATTATTAAGTATGAAATACATTCTTCATAATTAGTCATTAAAAAAACAAATCAAAGCTAAATGATATGCTACCTCAGTCCTTCCATGATGACAAGAATTGGGGTGAACAAGGGAAATGGTGTTAGTGAGAATAAAGCACCATAAGTGTTCAAAATGTAACACCTGACACAGAGGTAAAAATGTAAAATGGTAAAGGTACAATAGCAAGCAGCTTATAATTATCACAAATGTTAAATATAGAATTACCACATGTTCTTCATGTCCTAGAACCCCTCTCCTAGATTAATGCATAATTAACACTGCGGGATCAAGTACAGACCTGAATCGCTGTTTCCATTATTCATAATAGCCAAGTTCTGGTAGCACACTAAATTTTAGCCCTAAGAATAATGGAGATAAATATGACTATTTATCTCCATTATTCTTATGAAAAGGTGAAACTAATGTGCATGCTATGTGAAAACCTTATCCAAAGTGATGTGAGCCAGACCTAAGTGATCCTACTAATACGAAATATCTTAAATAAATAAACTTATAGAAGCAGGACATATATGGTAGATTTGAAATCCTTCCATCATGTTGGGTAAATTTAATGTACTACTAGTCTACCTCACCACAGCCTCATAAACAATAAAGTTTGCAAACTGAGTCCAAATAAACCTTTTCCTTTTCGGTTAATTTTCTTGGGTATTTGGGGTGTGTGGCAAAATTGCAACGCAATTTTATTTTATGTTATATTAGAATAACATTTATTATTCAGCCCTTCTCTATCTTCTTTGAGCAAACTCCCATGTTGTTTATGGTAATTTACTTTTTGCCTTAATTTACTTTTTGCCTTCTGAGGATAATATTCCTAAAAGCATATTTATGTTTGTTTTGTAAAGTGTACCCTTCACAGTATTCTGGGTTAATTTGGTCTTCAGTGTGTTTGCTGCTATTAATTTTGGAAGGGACTTAGTCATGATTATATAAAATATTTCCTCTTATTATTATATGTCCCACTGTCAATAATTCCTGAGAAATGTTTGAATGTTCTGTAGTTCTTCAAAATATTATTTAATTTTTCTCTTTAAAACTACAATTTGCAAAACACAAGAAAATCAAGAAGAGGGAAGACCAGTGGGTGGATACTTCATTCCCCCTTAGAATAGGGAACAAAATACCCATGAAAGGAGTTACAGAGACAAAGTTTGGAGCTAACATGAAAGGATGGACTATCCAGAGACTACCCCACATGGAGATCCATCTCATAATCAGCCATCAAACCTAGACACTATTGCACAATGCCAGAAAGATTTTGCTATAGGGACCCTGTTATAGCTGTCTCATATGAGGCTATGCCAGTGCCTAGCAAATACAGATGTGGATGCTCACAATCAGCTGTAAGATGGAACACAGGGCCCCCAATGGAGAAGCTTGAGAAAGCACCCAAGGAGCTGAAGGTGTCTGCAACCCTATAGGTGGAACAACAATATAAACTAACCAGTACCCCCAGAGTTTGTTTCTCTAGCTGCATATGTAGCAGAAGATGGCCTAGTTGTCCATCACAGGGAAGAAAGGCTTCTTGGTATTGCAAACTTTATATGCCCCAGTACAGGTGAATGCCAGGGCCAAGAAGTGGGAGTGGGTGGGTAGGGAAGCAGGGCGGAGGGAGGGTATAGGGAACTTTCGGGATAGCATTTGAAATGTAAATAAAGAAAATATCTAATAAAAATAAATAAATAAATAAATAAATAAACTATCTTATAAAATTTGTCACATAGCCCATCCATATGTTCAGGCATACACACATATATACGTATATACACATATATACACATATGCTTCCATGGCTCCAGACACTCCCTATTGGAAAGATTAATAATTTTAAAGACTTTATGGAATATCTGTGATGAAATTATTTCTACAGCCCACAAAAGCACTTTCGGTAAATATTTTTAGTCTTTTCCTGTCTTCCCCATGTGTACATACCTAAGGTATGTGCCACCTTCATAACATGTTCCATATCTTATCTTCTTATGCCTCCGTTCCCCTAACTCTGATCTTCTGGGGTTAATCAATTCTTTGATATATTTGTGATTGGTATTTTCTTTTCCCTAGCAAGTTTGGGTACATCTGCATTGTACTCAGCTAAACAAAATGTCTTGATAAGAAGTAAAAACCATCTCTCATTAGCTGTAGACAACAGTATTTGCTGTGGAAAAAAAGAGTGTTAGCTAGGCAATTTATATAAAAACATTTTTCCAAGTTCTAGTAATTAAAGATATATATATATATATATATATATATATATATATATATATTCCTATAGGCTTCTTGGAAGCAATAAGAAAAGAAAGAAGTCTCTCAAAACAGGAAGTTAACCTAAGTATCCAGAGCACATCTAAAGTAAAACAGATCTGACCTCTCTATTGATTAGGTATATAATTCAGGTGCTTTTCTATTGCCCCTTTTATTTCCCTCATAAATGACATGAAGAGCTGGTATATTTCTTACAAGCTTTTGTTCCTAAGCTGGACAGATTCTGGGCTATTCTAACCTTACAAAGCTGGCATGGACTATTTCCCAGCTACTTCCTAGCTGTGTGGCATTACTTACCATCTTGGTCTCGCTCTGGCACCTTCTTCTTCATCTCTGTCATCATGGCAATTCCTCTTCCCCTTGAGTTCCTCTCTTTCTCTTCCAAGGCGTGGAAGTCCTGTTTTATCTCTCCTGCCCAGCTAGTGGACTGATCAGTTATTTATTTACCAATTAGAAGCTGGTGGAGAGCAATGTTTTACAAAATATTTGGAGTCAAGAATTGTTTCATAATAATGACAATAACAATATCAAGGCTGCACCAGAGCTCTGGAAAGAGATAACAGTACTTGAATACACCATGCACAAAAGCATTTCCCAACATAGGCATGCTATATTTGTTTTCAATTTATTAAATTTGCAATGCAATGCATTTATTAAGATTTATGAAGCCTCACATGACTTAGGGGTCATATGTACAGGCAAGTTAATTAATATTTCTATTTCTGTACTAAAAGATGAGAAAGGAGTTACACTGTGGTCATACAATAACAGCAAATCAAATTGTATCCAACAAAATGATAGAAATGGATTTTATCCAGAGCTCTAAGAAATAAAGCAATAAATAGAGATTTAAACCAAAAACACAATAATTGAAAGAGCCTAGGATGTAAAAATCCAGCGTAAGTCAGAGGAAATGAAGCAGAGATAAAAGTTACAGAGATGATGACATCCAATACAGAGAGTAGCTATGTGTAAAAATGAGAATTCAGTAAATGAAAATCAGTTAAAATAAAGTCAAAGAGGCAAACTCTGACACTGTGGAGAAATTTTCAATATACTTCATATTTATCCAGATAGTGTTTAGTTATTATCTCTGGCGATTATTCAAACATGCACATTCGAATTCTCTTGTCTCAGCATGAATGCAGGTGTTCAGGTCACCAGAAGAGTGTCTAAAGCCAGAAATAGGCAACTGATTTCCTGCACTCTCAGCACCTGATCCCAGAACCAGGTGGGCAAAAGAGAATTACCTTGAGGTAAAAACAAAGCATTCCTCATTTTTCAAAGCTAGATACTCAGGCTTGACTCTCAAAAAGACATATTTTCATTTGTATATTTGCCTGCATATGCACATACGTATTGTCTTAATGCATGTATGTGTATATAAGCATTTAAATTTACTTCCTGTAAACTGTGAGTTCATGCCATATTCTTCCTTCATCAGAGCCTGTAACTAGGCTACCTCTATTTCTCACAGTACTAAGATTAAATACATGACTGATGAACGATCAACTGAGTGTCTCTCTAAACTGTTGCTCCAATTTTATTTCTTCATAATTATTTAGTATATAAGGTCCATGAGTAGGCTTCATAAAGAAAGGACCTTCTAAATATTGGTGTATGCTAAAGTAAATTTTTTTTTAGGAATTCTGTGAGCTGAGTGGGAGGGAAAGAGGAATGACCATTGTGCATTTGCTGTTTTCATTTGCTACTTGGCATTTATCTAGAGAGCATACAGAGATTACTCATAGCTGTCTTAGATTGTTGTGATAAATGTCATGACCAGAAGCATGGCTTACATGTCTCACAGTCCATTATTAAGAGAAATTGATGCTGGAACTCAAGAAGAAACCTTAAGGCAGGAACTGAAATGGAGATAATGGAGAGACAGGTTTTATTGCCTGTCTCTTGTTAATGAGAGATGGTGTTTTAGCTCCAGACGACCACTCCACAAAAGTTTAATCAGAAATGTCACATAAGGGGTCCTTGTGGCCCTGGACAGCCATTCCAAAGAGAGACATCCAAACCCAAGCTTTGGGCTCTGTGGCAGGTGCCATACAATAAGCACATAATGTGATGGAGAAATGCAAAAGAGAAATTACTTGGTGGAGAGATGAGGGAGAAAGTGAAGCTGAGAAATTCATGCACAATGGAGAGAGATAGAACTGGAAACTCAGTGGTGGCAAGGAAAAAGTAGACGTGAGGATCCTATGCAACCATGGCTAGCTCTTGGCCAAGGATGCTGCCAAGACCCATGCCTGGGTCCCTAGCCCTACCATAACTGGGGTCTGTGCTAATGTCTGTGGTTGGTATTGCCTCTGAAGAACATGTGGATGTCCCTGCTCTGGGATGGAGCCTGAGGTTCTGTTACTGTTCAAGCAGATTTCTAAGCTGCCCCTGCCTCTCACCAGCTACCATACTCAGAAAAGCTGGTCATGTATCTTGCCTGAGCAGCAACGAAGAGATAACTCTGGTGGAGTTGGTGAAGGAGAGCTGGCCCGAGTTGAGTGAGTGTGGGAGACCTGGCCCCAACCCTCACTGGCTGTTGTATTAGGAAAACCTGATCCTACTTCCCCTGGGCAGCACAGTAGAGCTGGCCTTTTTGGCAGGGGCACAGGTGAGCCAGCCCCAAGGGCATGAACTTGGTAGAGCTATATTTACCACTGTCTGTTCTGCTGTGGTGAGAGATGTACCCCTTCCCCCAGCAGGGCAGGCACATGAACCAGTCCTGAGATCCTAAGAGCTGGAGAACTGGTTCCACCCGCCTCTGACTAAAGCACTCTGTAGAACTGCCCTATACTTTGCCTGGACAGCACAGTTGTTCTGGCCCTGGTGGCATGGGCCAGAAGCGCTAATAGGCTGACCAACTCAGCTTCCACCCAGGCCCAGATCCAGGGCTCTGAGTTGAACCATGTCAATATTCACCCCATCTATGAACTGCTGCAGTTCATGAAGAGGCAGCTTGGAACCTGCAGGACCACCATAACAGAGGGCAACAACAATATATTAGAGTGAAGCTCTGGTGAGGATCCAGTACTGATAGTGTATCAGAAACCAGAGGCCTCGAACCAGTCCAACGAAATTTCACTGTAATGAAAATTTTCCAGTAAAGCTGTTTGAGCCAAGGGGTATACTGTGGGGTGCCCCAGAGATTCTATGGTGAGATTTGTGAGGTGGTGTGTGTGTATGTGTGTGTGTGTGTCTGTCTGTCTTTTTTTTCTATTTTTATTTTTTATTTTCTTTTTTTTTTTTTTTTTTTGGTTTTTTTGAGACAGGGTTTCTCTGTATAGCTCTGGCTGTCCTGGAACTCACTTTGTAGACCAGGCTGGCCTCGAACTCAGAAATCCGCCTGCCTCTGCCTTCCGAGTGCTGGGATTAAAGGCGTGCACCACCACGAACGGCTATTTTTTATTTTCTTTTGTAGGGGAGGTTAAAAGGGCAGAGGGTGGCTATAAAGGGATGGGAAGATGAGTTGGGTGGAGGTGCATGATGTGAAATTTGCAAACATTTTAATAAAGAGTTTTTAATATCATCACTGTGACCTAACATAACTTGGGACTTAAATGAAAAAAATTTAACCAGCACAATATCTTTATGCCAAAGGAATTTTTGCAAACTGAAATAAGACAACTAACTTGAACATGCCCATGGCCAAACATGCCCATCGAGCCACAAGATAAAGGAAGTAATCAGACAAGTGACCTTCATATGATTCACTGGTGTCCCAAGTTATGTTAGGTCACAATGATATTCCTAGTCTTGATAGTTTTTCATGGTTAGTAACTTCTTCCCATCTGACAAAGGAGAGGAGGAAGAAAGGTTTATTGCAGCTACTAGCCACAAGCAAGACATCTTATTGTTTAATCTAAAGCATGTTGTAGAAGCTGCCCTCCTCACCATAGCCTGAAAAGAGAGAGAAGAATAGAATTGCTCTTGAGGCTAGATAAGCTTAACAAAGGCATTATCTTTACCAACCTCCTTCTTCTTTGCCATTCACCCACTAATAACACGTTCAGCTATCATGTGGTGAGCTCACCTCAAAAGTGCCATTGTTGGAAAAAAAGTTCTCCCTGATATGAGATACATAGGTACCACTAAGCAACATTCAGATACCATGTTGGGTATCTAGTATTAAATTCCAAACCTTTCTCACATGTGATGTTTGCATTCCTATAGTCTAGTGCTTGAACAAAATCTTCCAATTTGGGTTAGTGAAAGTGTATATTTTTTAAGAAGAAACTACTCAATTAATTGTAGTTTCCCTATGATATACATGACTATTTCATGTTTTTCATGATGTTTTATAAAGTCTTTATATGATGTCATTTTCTTATAAATCTAATAAGAGGAACCTAAAATTTGACTATGAGTATTTTTACTTTCTTCATTTTGTGGTTGACTGTGACCTACATAATTTCCCTGAAATAAGTCAGGTTCTTTCCAGATAGTTTGACATCCTCGGCACTCCATATAGGCTGCTGAGGAGGACGTGTTCATATCCCTGACTACTGCCAATGCACTTTGTCATAAAAAATGAACCGCAGATTTTCTTTGGCTGGTAAGAATATGCTGAATATAAAGGTAATATTACAAATTTTACCATGTTCTGTTAAGAACCTTATCATTACAGCTTCTCTCAAAGACCTATATAAGACAATTATCACAAGAATGGGGATTTAAATACTAATTTAAAACTTAGCTATCAAAAGTGTTTATCTAATAAAACGTTGGACCAATCTTTCAGTTTTATTCATCTAGTTAGTGTTCATACCAGGGTCAGTCATAATGAAGGTGAGCTCCCCCAACACAGGCACAGGCTCATTTTTTTTCTCCTCTAAGTAATGGAGGTTCCAAGTTGACACAGATGGTAATAATGAGGAGGCAAGTTCTAAAAGCTGCCAACTGCGTCATCATGACCTCTTTCAACACACCTCATCTGAGACGATAACTATAATTCCTGTCTTACATTATACTCTACAGCAGTACCACACATCTTTAAAAAGTATTAAGGGAACTGTTCAGGGAGCATTATTGGAAAATGACAGAGGGCAACTATTCTGGTCAAACAAATAATGAGTTTTCATACTTCCCAGCAGTTACCTAAAATCCCAGCTGAAGTCAACGGCTTTAAGAGGTACAGGAGAAAAATTCTGGATGGCCATCTGGAATGGGCAGGAGGCGAGTTCCTTCTAAGTGAATGTGACCATTCAATGTTAGCTCCTACTACATTTAAATACATTGTACAATTGATGAAGGGTCTCAATATCAGATGTTCATTTTTTAAACAAAAATGCCTATGTAAAGCTCTGTAAATTTGTATTACAGAAAATAAAAATTATATTATACTCAAGGTTTGAGAAATCTTTTCTTAAATGGTTACCATCAAAAGGCATTGAAGTGTTCACAGATCAGTATCAATGGAAAGCTATTACCATTCCTGAGTGTGAAGAACAGAGGATTGTAAGGGTATTGCTGTATTCGTGTATTGGAACAATAAAATGTCCTTTCCCTGACCTAGGAATAATCCTTCTACCAACAACTGACATAAAACTCTGTGGAGCTTGATATGTAGCCAATGTCTTCAACTTTCACATGACTCCATATTTCTCCTGTCCATTCAGTGACACAGCAATATAAAGCCAATAATAAAATCCCACGAGGTAAAGATGTTCAAAAAGTAAGCTTCTTAGAGTAGAAATAAGACAATGAAAAGGTCAATATTATATTAGCAAAGGGAATATGAAACATTAAAGCATTATATGTACACCAAAATTTTGGCTCCAGAAATTCAGTGTGTGTGTGTGTGTGTGTGTGTGTTGGAACATATATATGTGCTTAGGGTTAACCACATAAAATTGGTAATCCTGTAGAAGAATGATACTTCAAGCAACCATTAATACCTGTAATCCTATATCTGGATATTGGGTCTTATAAGCTATTTCTCATTTGTTATGACATGTCAGCTGGTGTTATCATTGTGATGGTCTTGTTTAGACAGTCATATTTCATGGATGAAAGAACAGGAGTAGAATACTGGGAACTAAAGATGTATATGTAAAAGAGGCTGGGGGAAAGGAGAAGTAAGACATGGGCTAAATAATGCTTAAGATGTATAAAGAAACCTTAAAAAACTGTAAGCTTATAAAAAATATATTTTCCCATAAAGCAGAAGTTTGTCCCAATGAATCACACATTCCAAAACAATGGTAATTCTGGAAGACATGAGTTATTAAATTAAAATCTCATGTAGACAGAAGTTACCTATTGAATGGTTATTGAATAAAAACTTCCTAGAAGTGCCACAAATAAGACAGGATATTAGTATTATTCTTGGTTGCCCGCCATAAGTAAGTGGTAAGACCTATTGCAGAAGACTCCAGACACTTTGGTTGTATGACATAAAGAAATCTACCTTGAACTGAGCAGGAAATTTTTACTGTTGTCTAGCTTTCATAGTGCTATATAGACTTTGGGGAAGCCAAAATGTCAATGAGATTTTAAAGCAATGGATCTTGCCAAGCAAAATGTCCACAGTTACACTAGTGTTGAGAGTGTTTATGGTGGTAATTAATCATTCTCTTAACTGGATTTCAGAGCTGCTCCATAGGAAGGATTCCATGCTTAGTATTGTAAGTATGGCTGAATTCATAGCTAGGAAAGCCAATTAATGTTTAGGAAGAACCAATCAATGTTGTCTGTCTGAATGATGATCTTGTCAAAGTATCTTGTAAATACTTTTATATCCAAAGATTTTTTTACTGCTCTGAACCTTAATCAAAATAGCAACTTATTATAACATAAAGCACATTAATGTTCATAGTGTTAAGAATAATTAACTGTGGGAGCTAAACTACGAGAAGGAGATCCATATAAATGCCCATCTGCAAGACTTAAGGAACACCTAGAAGGGTTAGACAGAGTGTAAAAAGTGAGGATCGACAGAAGAGATGTAAAAGGCTGACCTTTGGATATGATTTCACTGTTGCATGTGCATGCGCGCACACACACACACACACACACACAAATGCAGAAGCTGTGGTTACTTTTACCAGACCTGCATATAGTTTAAAAAGTAAATATACCAGCTTGCAATGGGGAGGAGCTCCCAAAGCCATAGCCTTAGTAGAGGATCCATTGACCATTGACTATTGGTTGGTGCTTTGTGGCAGAACCCTCCCCTAATGAATAAAGATTTCAAGGGACCAATCACAGGGCGAGTAGTCAGGACTTCTGGGTCAGAGAGAGGAACAGGGGAGGCAGGAGAAAGGAACTTCCTTTTGAATGGGAGAGAGCATGGAGGCAAGCTGTAGGTAGCCCGAGGCCCCCAGTTTAGGATATGCAGGCAGGATTTAACATAGAATAGCTTACAAAATTAGTATGCTAGTTTTTGCTCCCAGTGATTGTGTTTTGATTCTAAACTAAGACTGTGTTGTGTTTTCCTTCACGTGGCAACTCAGTTGGGTTCCAAAGAAAGGTACAGAGTCAATGCACCCCAGCCAGACATGGGAATTTGCAAGTGTGGGCCATGTGTGGCAACAGCCCACCAAGGCCAGGTTGAGAAGAGAGCAGCCTGTCAGCCGGTGCCATGCCGATGGTAGCATGGATTACCAATTAATATTTCATGCAACTGTACTTAGAGGAAAAAGAGGCACATTCTTTAAAAGTATAAACTGGTAGGTTTCCTTTTCTTGTATGTTACTCCCAAACCCGTGTGTATAAAAGCAGCACTAATTTTACTCAGTGATTTGAAGACAAAAAAATTAAAGTTAACTGATGTTTGCTGATACAGGAAGAATTACTCTTCTTTAATGATGAGCATTAATTACTTATCCAATACCAAGCGATCAGCAAATCATTTAACCATATAGATATAAGCTACAGAAATTGTGTGTGTGTGTGTGCGTGCACGTGGGGAGGAGAGGGTTGTGTGTGCATGCATATCGCAATAATAAATTATAAATTATAAATAATAATAAATAATAAAGAAATCATCGATTTTCAATGGAATTAGTATGGGTGTGAAATGGTGCAAGTGGAGAGATGGAAGAGAAAAATGATGTAATTACATTGTCATTTTTAAAAACATACAAAATAAAAGTAATTTAAGGGAGAAAAAGAAAATGAATAAAACATTTTTAAAAGAAAAAATGTTTTATCTATTATGTAGAAAAGAAAGAAAGACTTCAGGCTATAGGAACTTTGTTTTCACCTGTAATGTCAAAGAACAGTTGAAGAACTGATGATGCTAAAAAGAGATTAGTATCCTAGGTGAACCAATACTGGGTGGAAAACAAGTTTGTTCAAACTTACGGAGAGATGTCATGCGTGTACATACACATGATGTATGTTCAACCACATTCTTGTAATTCCCCAATCTAAGTTTCAGAGACAGATGTTAATAACTGAAATTTAAAATGCAGAGTAATCTAAGAATGAATTACAATGTGCTTATAAATCCCCCCATCAACACGTGTGTTCAAAACAGGTAGAGTGTAAGGAATGAACAGAGTGGATAATTTGGTTTATTTACATTTCCAGTTCTTCTAGCAAATACATACCAAGGACAACTTTCATGAGAAATGTACTTCCCTGAGACAGTCAACTCTTACTTTTCCAATGTTGTCACATCCTTATTTATTCTTGTTGTACTAAGTTTATGCTATGTCAATTCATATAATATTACACTATGTAATTACTCTAGAAAATCCATAATATTTAGAACAAAGAGAATTCACAATAATAATTTATATAAACTTACAAACAAAGATCAGAGTAGTTGTGAACCAATATTTTTGCTATGTACTACATCATGGAGAACTGGGGGTAAGGAGGAACAGAGGAGACTACCTGCTCCTGCAACACAATCTCAAGTGAGTAAATATTTGTCCACAGGTGTGTGTGTGTGTGTGTGTGTGTGTGTGTGTTTGTGCATGTGCACAAACATATTCTATAGAAAATACATATTTCCATATAAAACATTTCTTTATTTTACATAAAAAATGAATATTTCTCACACATAAATATATGTGTAAAATATATATGTATTTATTTCAACATCTATGTACGTTTACATAGTCCTGTGAGAGAATGCTAACTGTAATGTGTGATTTTAAAATCCATTTCTCAAAACATGCTTTTAGAAATACAACCATGGGATATTCCATGGCTAGAATTTCCCTTGCCCCGTTCCTGGTATTACTGATCAAGCTGCCCAGAGGGCTGCAGTCATTTCACTTCTAGGAAACGGCATCAGGTCAACAAGTTACTGGTTTCTGCTCTGTTTGTTTTCGTGGGTCTGGGCATCCTTTGATTTTGGGTGAGTTCAAACTCATTTGGAAGGAAGCGGGAACAGCTCTCTGCTTTCCCATCTCTAATCAGTCGTGTCTCTGTTTTAATTAGACACAAAATAACAAGCCAGTGTCCATGGAAGTCAGAGGACATGTAGTGCTGCCATGGGAGGTGCTGTTGGAGCCCAGGGTGGAAAGCAAGGCCTTGTGAAGAACACTTGGCTCCTTTCTCTAGGAAAACAAAGTAAGGTTTCTCTCCACTTAATTACAGCACACCCTTTCCTTTTGAGTTTCTGTCACTTTTCCTCCATTGACTAGTAATTCTTCCACCACGGCCTCTATTTCCCATGGGTATAATAAGCCACTGACACCTTTTCCAGAGCTTTCATTATAATCCACTGCTCAACTTGCTGAGTTAAGCATATACATTTGTCAAAGTACTATATAAAAATCTGATGTCATATATAAAAATTATTAACATCTTTTGTGCCATTTTTATTGTTTGTTTTTCTGGACTAGAAGTCCTGGGGATTAGAAATAGCAAGCTATTGTTTTAAAATAGAAATTATGTTAATAAAACCGATTATTTCCTGTGAACAATTTCATATGCAGGATCACTAGTTTCAATACTACTGCGCAGGCACATACCTGAACTTCAGAAGCAGTGTGGAACTAGTGGTCAAGTAATCACTCATTTACTTTCTAATTACTACTCTCCACAAAGCTCTGTGCAAACACCGTTGGGGCTAATTTTTTGTGGTTGTTGTTAGTATTATGAAAACATTGAAATGATTTTTAAAATTTAAAACAGTTAACTCTATCTGTCTGAAGATATAAATGGCAGATGGTAGAATGTGTCAGTCTCTTTTTTTCTCATGTTATTTAGAGCAGAAATTGTATAGTGCCAGCCTTTGTGTCTGCTTGCCTTTAGTATCATCATGTCCAGCCATTTGGTGAGAACTCTTGGGAAAAATATTATATTCGTGGACAAAATTTGCAACTTGACTGAGGACAGAGAACATACGTTTTAAAAAGCACCATAATTAATAATTTTTCAATAATAAATAGTGAGATTTGGGGTCACGGAGTAACTAGTTATAGATGGGTTTGTGAAATTGCGCTGTATCTATTTTTTCTTACCATTTCTGTCATTGTGTCTTTCACACATTTTAACAAATCTATTTTTATCCAATCTCTTGCTTTGTGTTTTTCCCCACATATTCTTCATATTTCATATGTTAAAGTCAAATTGGATTAGAATTCTGTTCATGTAGTTATTATGAAGTCACCACTGGCCACGAAAAGAGGTAGTATTTATAAATAATATAAAATGTTCCATATCCTTTCTTACATTATTTATAATATTCCTTTTTTAAATTTCAGCAGCTGAATTCTCTCAGCTAATCAAGTAAGATAACTGGGAGAGGCTTGATTTTTACTTTATGAAATTAAGTTTATTGATCTATCTCAGGAGCATAGGAAAAGACATATCTATTGTCTATTTCTTTTTTTTTAATTACGTATCTTCCTCAATTACATTTCCGATGCTATCCCAAAAGTGCCCCATACCCCCCCCCCACTTCCCTACCCACCCATTCCCATTTTTTGGCCCTGGTGTTCCCCTGTACTGGGGCATATAAAGTTTGCGTGTCCAATGGGCCTCTCTTTCCAGTGATGGCCAACTAGGCCATCTTTTGATACATATGCAGCTAGAGTCAAGAGCTCCGGGGTACTGGTTAGTTCATAATGTTGCACCCACAGGGTTGCAGATCTCTTTAGCTCCTTGGATACTTTCTCTAGCTCCTCCATTGGGGGCCCTGTGATCCATCCAATAGCTGACTGTGAGCATCCACTTCTGTGTTTGCTAGGCCCCGGCCTAGTCTCACAAGAGACAGCTATATCAGGGTCCTTTCAGCAAACGCTTGCTAGTGTATGCAATGGTGTCATCGTTTGGAGGCTAATTATGGGATGGATCCCTGGATATGGCAGTCTCTAGATGGTTCATCCTATTATCTATTTCTTTGACACTACTTGTATAAAATTCCTTCATGCTACATGCTATTTAAATCTGCTAGAACTATTGAGATTTTCCCACCCCATCCTTATTGCATCACAGAAAAAAAAATGATTTTTCTGAACCTCATTCAACACCCAGTTTGCAACCAATCTGCTCCAAGGCGAGGTAAGAGAGTTGAGGTGATATATCTAAAGAATGGAACACAGAGACAAGAAACCAGCTGAAAAGTGGGGATTTTGATCAAGAACCTTTTGAGTTTTCATGTGTTGACCTTGAAACTCAATGATGTACTGAAAATGCTGTTCTCTGTAATTATTTTCAAGAGAGATAGTGTTTGGCATTAACAAGAGAAGCACAATTGCCCAAAATAGAAACTAGTAGAATCCTTCAAATAGGTGAGTAAGAAGCCTTTTTTTGTTGCTAAGTTGGGCAAAACACTTCATAGCTGGAACTAGGTAAGGAGAGTAAAAGTAATGAACAAGCCAGATCATGTCATATATCACCCACACAGGACACCACCTTCTCTCTGAATAAATGTGCAACAAATTCTTTCAAAAAGATTGTTTATAGAGTAACTAAACCACTTCTCAGCCTGGACATCCACAGCCAAAATAATTAATTAGACCTTGATTTGGTTCCACATACAACTCATGTGATATCATCAACTTAATTGTGTCAGCAGCCCAAGTATAAAATGTCTAACTACCAGCATTTTAGAAAAATACATAGGACAGGTGTGTCACAGCCAGGAATAACTAGATTTGAGAAGAACTTATGATAATAACACCAAATACACAAGAAATGAAAGAAATTCCATGATGACATCATGAAAAGAGAAAAGAAGCAACCTTTAGAATGAAGATAAATCCCATAAATTATATATGTAATAAGAAATGAATGTCCAGAATAAATGTGAATTTTTAAATTCAATAACAAAAATTCCTAAACATTTTAATGAAAACAATGGACAAGGCACTTGAAGACACATTCCTAAAGAAAATATGCAGTCTGCATTATTTCTGGAGTTTTAAAATTAGATATACACACAACTTTGATTTTAATATCCTTGGTGAACTAAATCTTTGATTGTTAAATAACACCTCTGTTTCTGAGACCTGCTTTGATATACTTTTAGCCACTTCAATTTTTGTTTTCTTGTTCATGGCAAGTAGACAATGAGAATGTAAAGAGTTAAGCATTTATTCAAAGAATGGATAGAAAACAAAATATATTTATCTGCTCATAAACTTTAGTATTGGGTGTAATCAATTTTTGCTTATTTGTTTTTTCAAGCCAGAAATTGTCTGTGTAGCCTTAGCTGTCCTGAAACTCACTCTGTAGACCAGGTTAACTTTGAACTCAAAGATCCACCTGACTCTGCCTCTCAAGTGTTAGAATTAAAGGTGTGCACCACCACCTAACAGCTGTTGTTTAATTCATAAATGCATATAAACATAAAGTGTGGGAGTTTGTTCTCTTCCTCCACCATGTGGGTCCTGTGGAATAAAGTCAAGTTTGTAAGTTAGTGAAGCTAGTGGTGAGAGCCTTTACTTGCTGAGTCATCCCACCAGCCTCACAGCCTCAAATGGTTGTATAAATAAAAAATAGTTCTCAAGATTGAGCTATTTCTACAGATTACCTAGGAGTTAGGTTTAAGAAAAACTCCAAGAAACAATGTATGGGAAACATCAGTGTTGTATACTTCTTAAGGATTGACTCTTCATCTAGCCTTTAACATTACCATTCTAGAAATATGTATCAGCTATCTATCCACCCCCATTTTTTTTTCTTTCAAATACATCCTTAACTTCAGTTCAGGCATAATTGTTTTTCTGGAAAAAGAAACATGATCTTTGTACATGAAATCAGCCCTCACTTTCTAAAGCCAAGCTAAAGTCTTCAAAAAGTGCTGAACTATTGAGTTTGCCTAAATTTGTTTTGTTTTGGGTATTAAATGGAACAGAACACAAAATCTTTATTATGGTGACAGTGCTTATTTAAACATTGTACTGAGAGGAGAAATAGTTCTGTTAGTTTTATTAAGCCATTTTTCTTATTGGGAAACACGGGAGTGCTGTATGAGTAGCTGCTCCTATTCGCTCCTCTCCTTTCAGTACAGAACAGAACGCTGCGTTCACAGAGACACTGAGATGTTTCTTTCTCTGTGTTCATGCCTACACCCTAGAAACTGACTCCATATATGGTGTGTGCTTTCGAGTGAGTTACTTAGAGCTCCACTGCAATGTTGCACTGCTCCACTCCACTTGTTAAACCCTGGAGGATTAGGAGAGAGAGAGAGAGAGAGAGAGAGAGAGAGAGAGAGAGAGAGAGAGAGAGAGAGAGAGAGAGAGAGAGAGAGAGAAAGTTGCAGAGTGTTCAATGCCAAAGCAAACAGAGAAAGGCTATATTTCTAAGTAGGGTTTTCTAATAGATCAGACAGGAATCTTTAAACCCAGAAACATCCCTTTCATTTTTTTCCCAAACATCACAGTAGACATAACAGCTTCCAGAACTTATTTCAATTGTATTAATTAGTGTATGAATGCACTTCTAGTGACAGGTGGTTTCTTACAATGTCCTTATAGATATCAATAATGCATCAATATGAATCATCATTAACACTTGATATAAATCCCGAAACCTGCACACACGCACGCACACACACACACACACACACACACACACACACACACACACACACACTTTCCAATTCTTCTTTTTAAAGAGAGCACTTTGAAGGCAATGCTGA